>NC_136487.1:157277851-157877851 GCF_053919585.1 Euprymna scolopes | reverse complement strand
AAATAAAAGCCAATGATAAGTGTTATATGGATAGATTCCAACCTAGAAAACAGCAATTCTTTCCCCTTTGTCGGAAACATTGTTCATGTAATGTAAGGACTAAAGGACAAGATAAGGAAAGTGAGTTACGAGGTTGTCGAAAATAAACCTAAGCTCCATGTCCTACTCTCTTAAGCGCTTGCTTTTTATGATATTCAAAACCTTGTAAACGGAAGAAATTTAAATTTGTAGAAGGCAGAATAATGCAAAGCTGTAACAGATAGTCAAACTGACGCAACTTAAGATATAATGGTGGAACCAGCTATGGAGTCTCAATTTATTGATCCAATTCATGTGTGTGTGTAAAAATATATATACATACACATATATATTTTTTTTGTATACAGTATTTTACGTGTAGGATGTTCTTGCATTAGACGGTCAGGTGGTGTGTCCATAATGCTATATTTCCTAGTGTCTTCCCTTCGTCAGGCATGTGCTCAACTTTCAAGCGTACATGGCAGGTTTTATTCTAGATGGAGCAGCTTCTTGTAAACCTTCCTTATGTGTCAGTGATGGTAAATTTTTGAAAAAAAAACATACCTTGACATTTATACTAACCCTAAGTCCAGATGGCATTACAAGAGAGAACAAAAAAAACAAAAGATAGTTTGTAAAAATTGATGGTAATTACCAAACGAGTTGATGCGAGGTTAATGCATTGCTCACTTATATATAATTAACAAACAAAAAACCTTGTTTTACACAGCTGCATGGTCACACAAGTTACTCCTCTTTCCTTACAAGAACATGGAGGAGGGAGGGAAAGGAGTTGTTTGCAAGTTTAATGATGCAATTTCTAACAAACCTTTCTCGGGGTTAATTTGACTGGAGTGAGAGAAAAGTTTTATTTCTTTGTTAGTGCCTAGTAGCTCTCTGTAACTGCTGTCTAAATTGCTTAAAAATCTGAAAGTAGTCCTTCAAAGTTTTGGTTGAAATTAATACGTCCTGGAGGCTAATTGGTCATTGCATGGCCAAATCACCTAGCAGTGGCTGCTCTCTGAAAGAGGAAAGAAATATGACAGTTTATGATTGCTATAGACATACTATAATTTATGTGATCAAAAGATATAATTTAGCGATTAATTTCTGTTTCAGTCACATAAATTCTTTCAAGTTAAAAACAAAACCTGCACTTGGGTCGGATTATTTTATGTTCTTTTTTTCCATGACAAAGACATTTGCTTTTTCACTTACACAGCTGTCCATTTTTTTAATTTTTTCTCTCCCTCAACTATAAAATCAGCCATTAGTGAGGCAGTGTTCAAAAACTAAAAGACTTGTATCCAAGAAAGATCCATATTTTTATTCTATCACCCTGGATTCCCAACTGCTTAAAATTTGCATAATTGCATTATTATTGTATCTGAAGAGTTCCAGATTCACACGCCACTGCTTCCTTACAGTGGGCACATGTCAATCGTGGTCACTTATTGCTACGCCTCACCACACTGCTACCACACCTATGTAAAATGCAGAAAAATCTGTATGATGTATGTACCCATTACAGAATGAAAATGTCATATTCCAAAAATCAAAAAAATTGAAGTAGTTTTTTTTTTTTTATATATATATATATATATATATATATACTGCTTTTAATCTCTTTCTGTCTCGATCATTCGAATTGAGTTGTTTTCTTTTATTTATTTAATATGGCAGAGCAAGACACACCCTCCTAGCTTTCAATATAAAATTTGATTTTCTTAGTAAAAACAAATATTTGATCAAATTGATTTTCGGAATATGACATTTTCATTTTGTGAAAGGTATGTACATCATAAATCTTTTTCTGTATTTTTGTTTCTCCAAATTAGGTTGAATTCTGAACAAGAACCAAATCACCTAGCAATTCTAAAAGGAACCATGTCAGTCCTTAAAAATAAAAAAAAACACAAATGTAAATCCCAAAGAAATAAAATGTTAGTCCCGGGAGTAGACTCCTTGATCTCAAAGAACTAACTGAACTAAAACATAAAATAAATTATGACTTTTCATCAGATTTAAAAGGCAAACATGAAACGGGTATGGTAGAAAAAAATTATAATCTGAAAATTTGATTTTTAATCAATTTTTTTAAAAGAATATCGCTAATTTTTTGGGGAGGGGTCGTACACATTTTTTCAAATTAGATTTTTTTTATATATAAAATTATTTGAATTGATTCAAATTTTAACATATCAAAAAAGAAAAACAGATGAATACTGGTTTTGTAATGAAACCGGTATTAACCTAACCAAAATAAAAGGGTCTGGTAACTCAAGGCCACCGAGATATCTTGGGTAAGACCACTAGTGATTGGATTTAATTTTTTTTAAATATTTTTTATTTGGAAACCGTTTTTTTTTGTTTTGTTTTTTTCTTTTGTTTGTTTCTTTTTTGTTTTGTTTTTTCTGAACTTCAGATATTATTTTTTGTTTGTGTTTCTTTGGTTTATTTTTATTTTTTCATCAGTGAAATTGCTTAAAAAAGAGAAAAAAAACGCATTTTCGTTTTTTGTTTTTATTTTATTTTATTTTTTTATTGAATTATAGAAAAAAAATGCAATTTTGATATCTCGAAATGATGGTGTTTTAAACACACCTTAAATAATAATTATGACATTTAAAAATGAATGTTTGTTTGTTTTTATTTTTTTTTATTTTAACCTATTAACTCCCAGGGTATCTAAATTTTTTAATATTGAGTTGAAACTTTGTGTAATGAGTAAAAATTGGTTGGAATATACAAATTGAAAGGAAAATGGTGTTTTATTTACTATTTTTATTTTATTTTATATTTCGCTTTCTGCAAAATATTGACTATCCTATAAATAGGACACTGTGTATATGTGATATATTTTAGAAATCGTTATACATTCAAGATAAATCTTACTCATTATGGTAAGGAGCAAAGCAATTCACACAGACAAAAAAAAGTTACATTGCATTTTTGGCAACAAGTTATTGGCTTATTATTGCAAGACACCTTTATAGAAGTTCATACATCATTGAACAAATGAGCTTTTAGCAAATTTCAGTAGAATGTTTAAGAGGGTTTAACAACTCTCTGAGAGAAGTTGATAAATGAATTTTATCCTTTCTCTAGAGTAAATTATGCAGTAAATGTTTGGTGTCTTATTTCTATGATAGTGGAACCTTATAGGGTAAGAATATACATAAATGCTAAATATTGAAATTATTGTATTTAATATTCTGAGAACGTTTGCTAATCTTAATTAGAACACTATTAATGTCTGAAGTATGCTGATTTAAGTTAAAAAGAAAATGGTCACTAGTATCAACAAGGCCTAGATTTAAATGCGGGGTGACCCAAATTAAATACCATTTATTAGAAATTAAGAATCCACTCTCAAATACTGAAATGCATGATAGACTTAAAGAAATATCAATTTCTTTCCAAAGACAATAATTATCTTATTTTCCTCAGTCATCTTGAACTATAAGATTCACCGACCTGAAATGTCAGAAAAATCATCGCTATATTAATGTGCAGCTTATGTCTATCCAATTTTCAAACTACTCTGCACATACCATGCATACATACATTTTTTTTCTTTCCTCTCAAATGAAAAATATAGTGCTACTTCCAAAGTGCCCCTTTTTGGGGAGTTGGATTTCCTCCACATTAAAAACGACCTTGTGTCACATTTGCTTTCGTGGGGAAGCAAATAAATACCAACTACCCACCCCACCTACATAAGAAAAATAAAAAAATCTTTATGGTGTACGTACCCATGACCAAAAGAAAATTTCATATTCCAAAAATTATGTAAATTGATCAAGTTGGTTTATTTTTATTAAAAAAAAAATATATAATATACTTTTATGGAAATCATTCCAAACAAGGTGTGAAGCCACTTAATATAAGGGGCTAACAAGAACAAGAGATGATTATTGCAAAGACAGGAGATGCCTATTGACTTTAGTCTTAAAAAGACCAAGGTTTAAAGTAGGGGAAGGGGGGGGGGACAGTGAGTAGGAAAAGTTCCACGACCTTGCAGTTCTTATAAAGAAGCTATTGGAATAGAAAGCTGTATTACAATGAGGTATAAAAACAGCAAATTGACGGAGACCGTTAGACCAACCTGTCAAACAAGCAAAGAATTGTCAAACCAAGGAAGCAAAGAATAGATCAGACAATTCTGAAGAACACATACCGTAATAGTATTTGTAGAAAAGACTAGCAACATCATGTCTGTGAGATTAATGAAAATTCGTAGATTTCTCCGCTACCCATATTAAGAATGGTTTCTAAAATCTTGCAAAAGGTTTAATTATTTGAAATTATCTTCCTTGTCCTGCAAAATGAAAGATCATCGATCATCAGTTAGCCATAAAATTTGAATTTTAATTTTTTACAATGAACCTACTTGATCAATTTACATGATTTTTGGTGTACGATATTTTCTTTCCATCATGGGTACATACTAATGATGGGACGATTCCAGTATTTTTCTCGATTCCAATACAATTACAGAATCCGTACTAAATTACTTATTCCAATACAATTACCGGTTCTGATTCTTTATAAATCTCCAAATATTTAACTATAAAGTTATTATTTTTTTTCGATTACCATAAAAACGCATGTTAAATTGCCATATATTTTCTCAAATGTAAAACCACATTTTGATGATGAGCTATAGATTTATTTTAACTGGTGGTTCAAAATCAATAAATATTTATTATTTTATTATTACTACCAGTAGTGAAAGATTTTATTTTAAATGAAATCAAATAAAAAAAGATAATTAAAGTAATTGTTTTTGGCATCGGAAAATATACACAAATTTTCCTAATACCGATTCCAATACTCCTAAAAGATCCGATTCCAATGAATCGCCCCAACACCATAAAGATTTTCTTTTATTTTTGGTATTTTAGTTTTTTCCAGGAAGGGATTTACACACAATTTTAAATTTGATAGGATTTAGTTTGAAGAATATAAACGTAAAACCGATGGTACATACTTAATATCAGTTTTCTACATTGTATTTATTAATTCTGAACGCAAAGCAAAAAACTGGCAGTTACGATGTGTGGATTCTATGCCATTACCCCCAGGTCAACACCGATTCAGAGTTGTACCTGTTAAGGTCATATTTCGGGCTTAAATAGAAGAGATTATCTGTTTTCTGCTTCCCTACCAATGTAATGGAGCCGCTGATGCTGGGTTATCAGCAGCAGTGGCCATATGTAAATGACAAAGCCGGCTGTGCAATGTGACGCCACAGTAGAGATAAAAAGGACACACATGTTCAAGACGTGGAGGATTGCTTGTGACAATCTACAACATGTTGGGTCTGTTAAAATGTAACGACACCATTAAAAAAAGGTGTACAACATTACACTAACATGCTGAAATTTGAATGCAATACAAACAAATCTCACAGCTCAACTCCCTTCATAGTCCCAAATAGTAGCAACTTACATCCAAATAGCAATATGTTTTGTTTGGGGGCTAATAAGAGTAAAAATTCTGGATTATACATGACATTTGAGCTAAAATAAAAGTAATATCTGTTTTTTTATAGGAGAAATCCTTCTCCACTGGTGCAAATTTTATTTGCATCAGATCGAACTTAGGAATCTGCACAGAATTTCAAATAGAATCTTTTATTTAATCCATCATGGTAGCATACTCTCATTCCATCTGCATAGAAGTCTTAAGTAATTCCCAGTTGTATTCTTAGTATCGGCCATACTGAGAATTGAACCTTCAACTTTCAGAAGAGTGTCACTTAAAACTGAATATACTTAGTACTTTATCCATTGTACCACAGAGGTTACATCGGCTAAAACGTTGTGAGAATAACACTCAAGATGAGAACAATAATCTGAATGATATGAATAATTGATTCTCATCTAAAAAATTCAGAAACACTTTAAGAAGTTGAAGCAAAAAATGATGTAATTTGGCATTATATGACCTCAAAGCAATTGATATGCCAGAAAATAAAACAAACTTCTTAAAAAGATCTCTCAGTTGGAATATCTAAGTTAGCAGGGGAATGTTCGGCATCCAGTAGGATGCTCCATCCCTGGCTGGAATAAATTGATAAGAAAATTAAAAAATATATATATATAAATAAATAAAAAAAAAGATAAGGTCTTTATTTTAATTATTGGGATTCTATTATTCTTATCTCGTTTGTTATTTTCACGTTTGGCTGATGTAACTTCCGACTTTCTTCAGGTGCATCTTTTAGAACTCTCAGAAACTTATATGGAATTTTGAACTGAACTCTTTTTATTAGATACACACAAGTAGATTGTTCACATTCTGTTAGCCATGACAAGGTAAGATATTAGTCATTGTTATTATCACCTATTGAGCCTTCGAGCCCAAGAAGATTCACTTTGAACTAATTAGTAACAATTGTGTCACGGGTCGATGAAGAAGGTTAGATATTACATAGGTCAATATATTGCGAAAATAACTAAGATTAAAATATGATTTTTAATAATTCAATGAGAAATTTATCTTTAAAAAAATATTTGTAAAAGCAACTTCTTATCTAAATTTTAGAGATTTATTTATATATATATATATATATATACCATAGACAAAACAAATAAATGACAACTAATATATATATATATGATATATATATTAAGTGAAAATTTGGAATTAAATTCAGTCAATTTAAACAAATTTACAACAAATTTATTATTTAACAAGGAATACAAAAAGTTATTTCCTCAATCCATGGATTGTCAATATATGGCTCATTTCATTAGAGGAAATGTTATTTTAGCAAAATAATCTTAATAGGGAGTCATAAACTTTGTTATTTAGCGCAGTTTAGAAAAACTAAAAAACTTGTATGAAAAGTCTAAAAGAAGCTAAGATTTTTAAAAAAAGTTGTAAATTTTAAAAAATTTACTGAATTTAATTTCAAATTTTCATTTATAATATTGCTCTATCTCATATATTGAGATCTTTTATCTGATTAAGTTGGTTGATTGGTTGTTTTACGGCATATCAACCCTTTTCAGATTATTTAATGCCGAATCCAGTAATTTTGAAGAAAATTTTTTCAATAAAATATTTTTTTTTTTTCAAGTCGATTTTTTTTATCTGATTAAGATTGTCTTATAAATATTATACTAATATTTATATTTACTTTAATTTTACAAGTTATAATCTGAAAGTATTTCAAAATTTCAGTTAGTTGTCATTTATTGTTTTGCCTGTGGTGCTTTTACGAGCAGAATACATTACCTTAATTGGAAATAATTTTTTCTTCACTCATGTGATGTCTGGAGATAGGGAACAACATATATTTTTAAAAATAATACCTCTTCAGTCAAAGTTCTCAGAAATCAAGGGAACCCTTCCTGGGGCTAACACTTGATTTCTACTTGAGATACATAAATATTCAATTATTCCATTAAAGTGCTCCTTAACCTCTCAAACACTGAGTAAAGAAGTTAGGAAAATGATTTTCCTCTCCTCAATTGGCCATTTTAAATAAGTTATAGTATACTTTCTTGTGGTCTCTTAGTCTTGGTGGATTCCAGGATAAGAATTCCCTTTGTCTGGTGGAGTACCCAGCTTCGTGGTGTAGCTTGAGGTAACATCACTTTGAGAAGGTGTACCATTCTTCGTAAAAGCCAGTGTGGGTTAGCCATACCAAGGAGATCTTATTTGGGCTGTGAATACTATGTGATTTTGAATATTTAGTCAGGGTTTACTTCTAGAAAAAAGTATGCTCATATTAGGTTGTCCTGACAAACCCCTGTACAGAGAGACCTTAGAAACTCAAGGATATTGTCTAGTATGCATTCAATGTCTAGAGAAGTGTTGATTATTTTATATAAAAAATATAAAAATAAAAATAAATCCAGTTTACATTCCTATGTATACTACATTCAACATGTTGTTGACCTCATATTGTTGACTTAACACTTACATAAGCCAACTTTCTATTTCCCTGCATAAATTTGACCCTGTTAAACTGCATTTCTGTAGCAAGTTAGATGAATTGTGTATAACAAATATTTTTTGTGAATGAATTTCAACAAAAATTGTACAAAATTTTATTTTTCATATGTATCAAAATTTGTGATCTTGGTGTGCTATGCATGTACGCGTTACGGATTAATCATTTTCTGACGTGATAAAATTGATCTCTCTCTTTATCAATTGCTAAGACATTTCGGTTTTTGTCCAGAATTCCTCCTATATTTAAAAAAAAAAAAAGAAAAATCTGTACGATGTACATACCTGTAACAAAACAAAAACATCATATTCCAAAAAAATCACGTAAATTGATCAAGTAGTTTTATTTTTATAAAGATCATTTTTAAGTGATTAATGAGAATTCATAAGCATTACAACATAAATCTAGTAAGTTTGAATTATTGAGTTATTTCCCTTTTTTTATTAAGATTGTTTTCAAAATGTTTATTTTGTCTAAAAATTGAATAAAATGAATTAAATATCATAATAGATAATTGAGCAGTAACTCACTGGAATGTAATATAGCAGGGCCATATATACAGCATACATTGGTGAGTGGGGGACCCTTTGGTAGGAGGAAGTGGCTCATCTCGGTTAACGTGCCCTTTCACCCTGAAAAATTATTACCAACTTAGAAGTAAAAATGTTAAATGAATTTCCAACAACAATAATACAGGCTCACCTAACTTAAATGCCACAATAGCACATAAAGTTCATAATCCAACAATTTTTGGTACAAATAAATTTCAGCTTTTGCCTGACTTTTCCATTACATGTCAGTCATAAAAATTCAAGTTTTTTGTTTTGTTGCAATTTAATGTTGTGCACATCTGTGTTGCAAACATAATTCATGATGATCATCTGTGATGGTCATCTACAATTCAGGACTACTCGCCGAGGATAGTTTTGACAAACATTATGAGATAACACTAGAAAATTTATGGGGTTATGTTCCAGCAAGTGTAAAACTGATTTGGAATCACACCACCTACTGATGAGACAATCACCAAAGTGTTCCCGCATATTGTTGAATTGCGATGAAACAAAAGATTGTTGAAAATTTATAAAATAAAATTTGGTGAACAAGTCAAACATAAACTGTTTCTTTGTAACAAATATGGTTGGATTGCAGAAAGGATTTTGAATTTTATTAACGATTCCATGTGTGGTATTGGGTGGGTGAATAATGAAGTAATTTTTTCGAGGAATCACCCAATAGTAAGATTCTTAGTAGTAAATTTGAAATCAAAGGAATTTTGCAGGTAGTGACAGAAATATCCCCCATATTTTGATAAGCAATTTTTTCTGTCACGCTTGTGCAGTTTCATTAATTTGTATGGATGGAACTGCATATTAGTGTGTAAATTTTTTCTGGCTGTTCTATTAGACAATCCATCAAAGCATGTTTGTGAGCTGAACATGTTGGAAACTGAGTGACAAAAAGTCTTGCTTCTTGAATAATGTCAGGGTTTTCCAGGTGGCTTCTTTTTTTTTTTTAAGTGCCAAACCTGTAGGTCTGAAATTTTCAACCCATAGCTGTATTGATTTTCTATCTGAAACAGCGTCATGCTGTCCTAACTTGTAATTAACTCGGAAAGCTCTCTATCTTGCAGTTACATATTTATTATTTTTCAAAAACTTTTCTACAGTAAAAGCACGATGTGCACCAGTCCAAACTATATTGTTTGATGAGGATACGTGAAAAAATGGCAAGTTATTAGCTAAATAAAAACATCATTGGCACTTGCATTAGTTCATTAGCAATATAGTTGAAAGTTTAAAAGGTGGGAGGTATTTCTGCCGCACCTATATAAACAAAAAAATATTATACATTCTTCATCATCATCCTTCAACTACATCTGAGATGATGGAGTTCACATGCTCCTGCCAGATATCCCAATCCCACATAACTGCTTTCAGGTCCTGCCTCACAACATTGGTATCCCTTGCAATGACATCTGGGTATGTGAGCACTCTATTTCTTCAGTGAGTTGTAGTGATCCACAGAAGTAGAGAAGAAATAATTTCATTTACTGTGCTAAACCAACAGCCTGCAAACTGAACATGTCTTGCTTTGACAATAGATGATGCCAATGGAAGTTCGCCATAGATTTGTTGTTTCGTTAGGTGGGTCTTTTATGAGATTTTCTTGCACTAAAAAAGTTTATAAAAAAAACCAGTCTCTTTACTTCTAGATTATATGAATAATATAGAATTAAAGAATTTATAACATTGCTATCTAATTTACATATGTGTTTGTGGTGTGTACAGACACTGTAAATTCGATGGCAACTGAAAAAAGTCACACTTTCTCTAAATATTAAGAAATTTGAGTGGTTGAATCAGCATAGACTGAGAGGAGACAAGAGAAATTCATATGGAGCTTAAAGATGGCTGACTTATTCGGCTAATTACAAATTATGACTAATCAAAACCTTTTTTTTTATTTTAAACATAACTCAATCCCAGAAATAAAATATATATTTTTGCATGTATTTTGTGTGATTAAAATATATAAAGGAAAAAGCCTTAAGGAAACAAACGTTGATTGACTAAACTTTAGTGTATAATAATTAGGGCTGACAAGAGAATATTCTTTTCATTATTTTGACTCTCGGGTATATATCAGTTAATATCTTATATGTTTTTAGATAGAGCGATGTAGTTCTCGATTGATTAACTGTGTCGGATATATACTCGAGAGTCAAAACAATGATAAGAATATTCTGTTGTCATAGCTCTAATAATAAGGTAGTAAAAGTAATATACAATTAAAATTTAAACTTTGTGACATTCACCCTATGAAGGCTGAACTGGCTTCCATCGAAGGAAGAAGTTTCTAGGGAATATCAAATTCATGTGTGGTCCTCAGCTGCATGTATGTTCTGGTCAGAGTAGATGATATGCAGTGCCTAGTATTCCCAAACAGTCACCCATCTGGTACTGACCAAACTCAATGTTGCTTAACTTGAGTGATCTAATGAGAACCGATGTGTCAATGTGATCATGTTGTACTCAACTGAAATGCAAGTTTGATATAGTGTGACACAAGACCACAAAGATGAGAGTATTTAATGAACATTGAATTTAGTTTACAAACGATTAACAAAAGAAAATTTGTTGCAAAATTTTTTAAATGTAGATTTATAATTTGGTTGTTATTCTCACAGCGTTTTGACCTGACCTTCTTCGGATATGAGGGAGCGTTCCAAAAGTAATGTCTTCCATTTTTTTATTCCGCCCGAATGGATCAGAGGGTATGGCAAATTGCATTGTAATGATGACTGAACTTATGCATTCATGACTTGAAAGTTTCATCTCTCTGTTGCACATATTAACTGTATGAGACTATAAGAAAGCAACCCCTGCCATAGACGTGTGTCAGAGGCAGAGAGGTGTCATTGAATTTCTGGCAAAAAAGCATTAAGAATGGTGGTGACTATGTCGAAAAATAATTTCTGGAGCACAAAAGGCTGCTCGTTTTTATGGTATCACTTTCGTCTTCGTAGTTCTTCAACTTTTTGAGTTAAAAAGATAGGAGACTTTATTTTTATGACCCTCATATAACAAAACATGCTCCGGGCGCCCATCCACAGCCATTGTTCATCAGTTTTGCATTACTTTTCGAATGACCTCACATAAATTTCGTTTGATTGAGAGTTCTGAAATTTTTAATTAGATTTTTTTTTTTTTTTTGATGAAACTTTTTAAAAATGGCGTATAATTTCGAGAATCACTATTTAATTAAGATGTTGATATGTTATGAAATACTCTTTCTTATCTGTACATTACTTATTTGAACAAAACATAAAATGTTTTATTAAAAACTTTTATTTCATAATAATCTATATATAATTAAACAGGATGTGTCTTTATTTGTGTTCACCTAAAATTCCCAAAGTAGAATACTTAGAACAAGAAACCTTTTTTATTTTTTTTTTTGTTTTTACTTCTTTTTTCATAGGTTTTACTTGTTGAAAAAATATCACTGGAGAAACTTTTGAAACATATCTTAAACTTATCAATATCAAGACAAATGTTTAGGGATTGGCAGAAACGATTGTATGAATAAAAATATTCTTTTTAAAAAGACAATCGGAATGTACATTATTATATATCTAGAGCTCTAATAATATAAGCCTCAACATGTACCTCCTCTATCAGCACAGACTCTGCTGACTGGGCCATGTCCACCAAATGGATAATGGCTGTATTCCCAAGGGCGTCTTGTATGGCAAACTGGCAGCAGGACAGTACCCTAGAGGTCGCCTGGCTTTCTGCTACAAAGACGTATGCAAACGTGACCTGTAACTGACAGGCATTGACCTGAGCAGCTAGCAGACGACTGCAGCGCCTGGTGAGGTGCTGTACGGCAGGAAGTGGGGAGAGGAAAGAACAATATAAACCTGATGCTGGAGGACAGGAAATGATAAAAAAAGCAGTACCAAAAGGCTGCAGACCCCAGCACACCATCCTCCTTCCTGTGCCCATGCAGCAAACACTGCCATTCCCGAATAATACTCCAGAGCCACGCTCGAAAATGTCCAAAGACAATCCGCTGAAACACCAAGACGAATGTCATTATCTCCCGAGATAGAAGATTGCCTGCTGATATAAGCACTATTGATTTCAACCCACTTTTTGTATTGACTTATAGGCATTAAAATAATTTACTAATAATATAAGCAATATTGATTTCAGTATTATAGGATGTATAGAAATTAAAATAATTTATTGTTAATAAATGATATTCCTTTTGAAATAATAAATGGTATTTCAGGGTCAATATCCTTAATAACGATTGACCCTTTCTATTTCCATAAAAATAATTGTCGCTGTTTGCTAAATATTATATAACTAGCAAGGAAATGTGTGGAAATTCCACCGAATGAGAAATATTTTTAATCAACAAATATATTTTAATAAAACTGATATTTTTATGGATAGCACAAAAAAATTATTTTGGGGGACAGAGAAACCAATAACATGTAGCAAATATGAGTTTATTAACATTTCTATGAAAATAATGTCCATTGTATTTTAAATATAGAACTGACCCAAATGAGATAAACTAATAAGTACTAATAAATACTCGGAAAGTAATATTTTGCTACATAGTTCAATACAAATAATAAAATCACATTGTAAAAGACAATGTTTAATTTACTCCTTCAATTGAGCACCTCTTGGCAAACAATGTTCTTTTTTCTCCCCTGTTTCTGTCGAATGTTCCCTTTTTTACATAACATTTTGCTGAATTCTTTCTTTGGTGAAGAACTCACCAAACTTTAACAAGAAACACCCTGTCTAGCAGAAATCAATAATTTCCCCCACTCTTTATCTGTGCCTAAACCTAAACGTAGATTCCATGAGAAAAGCTTCTTTCTTAGAACTGCACACCTATGGAATTGTCTTCCGTTTTCCTGCTTTCCAGCTGACTACAATATGGTTGTCTTCAAGTCTAACGTAAACAAGTTTTTGATGAGTCGTTCCATATAAGTTAACAAATTTACCAAATTTCCATTACTAACAATTACTATATTGTCCAATTTCTACTGCACACTCCTTAACCCTTATTCCTAAGTG
This sequence comes from Euprymna scolopes, assembly GCF_053919585.1. Classification (NCBI taxonomy): domain Eukaryota; kingdom Metazoa; phylum Mollusca; class Cephalopoda; order Sepiida; family Sepiolidae; genus Euprymna; species Euprymna scolopes. The sequence continues at coordinate 157,864,258 of NC_136487.1, read as the reverse complement.
GCCTCTTGGCCTTGATAAGTGGTAATGCCTATGAAAAAAACAAAAAAAGAACTGCTGCATGTTGAAATTACTATGAGTTCCATTCTCACACTTATAACAATGATCATATATTATTATAATGATAGTCGAAAACGATGTTACATCAAAGGGAGGGGGTAACTCTCATATTCTTGCCCAATGTGACCAGATTGTTTTTTTTAAAAGCAGTTTGGTCTTCAAAAATTTCATTTGGCTTTTTTAAAAGCAGTTTGATCTTCAAAAATTTCATTTGGCTTTTTTAAAAGCAGATTTGGTCTTCAAAAATTTCATTTGGCTTTTTTAAAAGCAGTTTGGTCTTCAAAAATTTCATTTGGCTTTTTTAAAAACAGATTTGGTCTTCAAAAATTTCATTTGGCTTTTTTAAAAACAGATTTGGTCTTCAAAAATTTCATTTGGCTTTTTTAAAAGCGTAACATACAAACTATCTAAGGAAGGAACAAGCAAAATGTTATATAGATTTAAAGCTCTAATAATGTAAGTATTATTGATCTCAACCCACTTTTGTATTGATTTATAGGAATTTAAATAATATATAATTAGTAATGAGTCAATTACTATATTTTCCCTGAAACTATTACCGATTTTGTTCTAAATTCCCAATTCTGATTGTTTTTTAAATGCATTGTAAAAATAACGTTTTTAGTTTGATTATTAGTTTAAAATCAATAAATATTTATCATTTTATCATGTGTACCAGAAATGGAAAATTAAGTTTCAGAAACCAAAAAAAAACATTTAAAAGAATCGTTTTTGGCATCGGAAAATAGGTACAAATTCTTCCGATTCCGATATCCCAAAAAGTTCCGATTTTTCTGATTTCAATGAATTATCTCAACACTAATATATATATATATATCACTTTGTGTGTGTGTTAGTTCCTTCTCATAGGTTCCGAAATGGCTGAGCTTATCTTTTGCAGACTTTACATAAAGCTAATTTATATTTCTGGCAGTGTTCTTAGATATGTTTTGTACACAAATTCATCTGATAAATATCAAAAATCGAAAAAATACAATCTTTAAAAAAGCTTTTCTCTCTTATAGATAAACACAAATAATTTTTACAGAGGAATATTTTACGTTACACCAACCAAGGGAGATAATAAAATCTTAGCAAATCATTTCTTCTAAAAAAAAAAAACGATTTATTATAATCTGGAGATATAGCTTAGTGGTAGAGCGTTCAACTACAGATGTAATGATCCCCTGTTCAAGCCCTGATGTACCTCACCATTTTATTTTAATTTTTTCTTATTAATAAGTTCGATTTATGATAAAAGAAGAGTTACTATTTAAAATTGCTGCAAATCATTTCTGCGTTTGCATATTTTAAAACTAAACATTAATAAGAAGTGACTTTTTCAGAACATTCATCATCAAACTGAAATGTAAGCTGACGCGATATTGTAAACAAACACAGACCAAAATTTGATGAACGTTATCGTTATTATTTATTTATTTTTCTTCATTTTTTTTTTTTTTTTTTTTTGCAAATTAGTTTACTGGGCAAATTATTCCTTGTAATATATAATAACCAATAGAGGATTGATTCTATAATAATACATACACAATCTGCATAAATTAAAATATCATGTTTAAGAGTATTGTACGACCAGGCAACGCCAGGTTGCCAGCTAATATATATATATGTGTGTGTATATAATCATTTACTATAGTAATTATTAAATACCTACAGATATTAGTGTTTCATCCTTTCGGGAATCATCAGTGCAGGGTGTCACGATTAACACCAGTCGATAGATTCGATATATATATATATATATATATATATATATATATATATATATATATATATATATATATTACCGCTTATTTCTTTAAGTGTGCTGAAATAATTAATGGAATAAACAGTAAGATAAACAACATCTTGAAATTTGGAATATAGACTTGTGTCAATTATTTTATATGTACATGCTCTGTATTTACATTGAGCTTCATAAATTAAAGGATTGGTATGAATAAAAAGTGAAATATAATTGAATAAGCATATTTTCCCCAAACCATATATATATATATATAAGTAAACAATATTAAACAGATCACTTGATCATACCATTTTTATTTTTCAATTTTTTGATAATCGTTTTTGTGTAAAAAAAAAAATATCATGAATATTCTATAAGTATTAGATGCCATTTTGATTCCTTTTCATATCATCTTCAGGTAACCAAAAATCACATTTCTGAATTTTTGAGATGAGGATTGGTTATTCATATTATTTGGATTCTCCGGACTACTGTTTTCATCTTGAATGTGATTTTTACGTTTCAGTCGGTGTAATCTCTAACCTCCTTCTTTTTTTGTTAGTGTAATGCTCATTCCAGATTAGAATGCTTACTGATGAAACAATTGCCAAAGTGTCCCTGTTTATCACTGAATAACAAAGAAAACTGTTGGACATTCCTGATTGAAAATTAAAGGATAAGTCAAATGTAGACTAAAGTACATCTTGAGTGTTATTCTCACATTTCGGCCAATGTTGCTTCTTCAGATGTATCTTTTTTTTCTGGATTCTTTATGTCAAATTCAGAAATTTAGAATAGTACTCATTATTTAATCTACTGGGAGAGCATGCTCTCGTTCTGTTAGCTATGACTGGCTACAAGTCTTGAGCAATTCACAATTAGTATTGCTAGCACAGAAGATTGAATTGTTAACCTCCTAATAGGTGTACCTTAGAATGGAATTTACTTAGTACTTTATTCATTGCGCCACAAGTCCTTGCAAATTCCCGAGTTCAACAAGATACACCTGTAGGAGGTCAGAGGTTACATCGTCTGAACATTGTAAGAAAAACACTCAAGATGAAAACAGTCATTCGAATAATCCAAATTATCAATCCTCATCTCAAAAATTCAGAAACAAAGTTTATTTATACCAAATATTATTCGATTGCAGGAAGGATTGTGAATTTTACTTACAATTCTATAAATGACATTAGGGTGGGGGGTGAGGGGTCGCTCCGTACAATAAATTGTTCTGAGACATTTGTTGTGATCTGTACAGGTAAAAATCGATTCATACATGTAACATATGTTTATTAAAATAAATGAAGAGCGACCAAATACATTAAATGATAAAGTTCTTCTCCTATTTGAGGCTGTGGCAATAGGGATTGCTTATGTGTTTTCTTCTTGGCTTTCTGATATTAACACACACACACACACACACACACACACATATATATATATTCAAAAGATTAGAATCATTGAATTCCAACAAGGGTCGTTGATAGTGCTCAATCAAAGAGAGCAAATTTATAATTTTTATTTTCTTTACGTAAATATAGTCAATAAAACATTCTTTAAACCATGCTACACGTTAGACATGGCAAAATATTTGTGGACTGGTTCTGTGGAAAGCAACCATTTATTAAGTCACCTGATGAGAATTTGTGCTTTTAACTGATCGTTTGTCCGAAACATTAGCATGTCCAGTGTCGCGACCATGTAATTTTTTTTTTTTTTTATTTTTTTTTTTTTATATATATATATATATATATATATATATATATATATATATATATATATATACATATATATATACATATATATATATATATATATACATATATATATACATATATATATATATATATATATACATATATATATACATATATATATATATATATATATACATATATATATACATATATATATATATATATATATACATATATATATACATATATATATATATATATACATATATATATACATATATATATATATATATACATATATATATATATATATATATACATATATATATATATATATATATATACATATATATACATATATATATATATATATATACATATATATATATATATATATATATACATATATATACATATATATATATATACATATATATATATATATATATATATATTATATATATATATATATATATATATTCACTGTTATCCCTTTTTTAAAAAGATGGAATCGTCCGATCGTGAAAAATACTATTCAAAAAAGCAAGCAAGGTCCATAGAGGTTATATATATATATATATATATATATATATATATATATATATATATATATTTACAGGTGTTATTTTTTAAATTTCGAATTTGTCAGAAAACTTTGATCGTGAGTCACAATAAATAAACTTTATCTATATTTATGGTATAAAATGAAATCTCTATTTATCCTCTCCAAAAATGAATCTGTATTCTTTGACTGTGAAATGAGTAATGTTCCTTAGGAGGTCGTCTGTTGTTTTGTTTTTTAAGCGATTGAAAAAAAAAAAAAAAGCTAAAATCAATTTAAATATCCAGATTAATTAAATGCATTTTAAATGTGTTTTTTTGTATATTGACAATAAACAATATTTTGATAAGTCCATTTGTTTTATTATTTTATTAATATTCATTTCAGCCAAGGCTGCTGCAAAGAAGGCAGACTTTCTCTATTGTACTAGAAAATTACTCACACTGTGTATAAAGTATTATTGCCACATCTGGGCTGGTGCATCTACAACTAGTCCCTCACTTTTAGACAAGAAAAGAATCTTAAATCTAAAAGGTCCTGCACTGTCAGCCAAACTACAACCCCTGTCCCATCAACACCATGTTGCATCCCTGTGCTTGTTTTGCAACCACTTGAAAAGAAATGGGGTTTGATGAGATCATAGCACTTCTTCCCCATTGACATAAATACCCTCAACTAATATTAAAAGCAGCAAAATTCCATCCCTTCACTGTTGAGGTCCCTAGATGCCGGAAAGCCTTCTATTTTAATTGTTTCTTCCATCGGACTGCTAGATTTTTGAATTCCCTCTCCACAACCTAGTTCTTTGACTGTTCTAACCTGCACAAGTTTAAATGTAATGTTAACATGCATTTCGCTACTCAACTCCCCACGGTCCCCTGTTAGACATGAAAACGTCCATAAAATATTTAATAATTCAGCAGCTGCTTTAATTGTCATGCCAGATGTGTTCCCCTTTTTTGATAATCGCTGACCTCAAATGCTGTGTGCCATGTTTTTTTTTTCTCTTCATCTTTTTTTCTCATGCTGACCATGTCATTTTTCATATTTACGATTGCCAAAGGTGCTATTGAACAATAAAACAACTCACACTCGCAAAAAAAAAAAAAAAAAAAAAAAAAACACAGGCTCTGACACATTTTCTATATATCAGTTTGACTGTGTGTGTGTGTGTGTGTGTGTGTGTGTGTGCATGCATGTGAGATACCATCATGGAAAATTACTCTCCAAATAATAACATCCATATTTTAGTTGTCTGTCAAAGTCACTTTCCCCAATCTGCTCTGAGCAACCAACTGTCATCAACTGTCCCTAACTTAACAGGGGTCATAAATCTGAATTTTTTTGTCTTGAATGACTGATAAGCAAAAATAACTCACCTTTTCAGCCACTTCTCTAACTATTCAAAACTGACCACTAATTGAGAAGTGTCTTATTGTCTTGAGAATTAAAAAAAACAAAACTTGTTGGCTCCTTATTTTACTACACTTACTATCTGACCACTAACTGAGAAGCATCTGTCCAATGAATTCCAAACAAACTTGGTGGCTCCCCATCGTCTTTTAGTAACCCCATTACCCAAAAACCGACCACTAACTGAGAATCGTTTGTCCTAAGAATTAAAAAAAAACTTAGTGGCTCCCCATTGTCTTTTAATAACTCCACTATCCGAAAACTGACCATCAACTAAGAATCGTCTGTCACAAGAATTCAAAAAAAGTCGGTGTCTCCCTATCGTTATCATTACTAACCTCATTTCCTATACTTTTGTCCTGCTAATGAACTATTTCCTTTTATTATAGATTTTCCGCTTTTTCCCCCTCTTTTTTATGAATGACTTCCTAACACTCTGAGGAGACGTCCATAGTATCACATCATATTTTAGCTGTATATTAAAAAAAAAATCAAGGAAGATTAAAGCAGAGCAGAACAGTTCCAGAAAAGACAAAATCAATAGTTAACTGTGTCAACTCACTTCAAGAGAAAATTTTGATGTCAATATTCAGACAAGAAACAGATGACTCCACATATTAAAGGCTAATGGAATAATCCTAATAATAATCCTATGAGCAACACACAGAAATGAGATGTAGTGCTATATATTAGTTCTATGTAATGAGAACCGTCACACGAAAGCAAAAATACAAGAGATGGAAGAAGACGGTAGAGGTGGAAGAAAGTTGGACAGTGTTCAAGTGAAGAAAGGAAAGATAGTCAATGCTTGAGTGTCCAGTGGAGCGGGACAAGAGAGAGAGAAAGGATGTCTTTCTTTATTGCTTCCAGAGTTCTCTTTACTGACTGACTGTGATTGTTGAAGTAGTTCTTTAGGATGAAACAGATGAAATCACTGTGCCCTGAAAGATGATTGGACGGTGTGTAAGCGAATTGCCCAGCAGGGACATTTTTCTACAAGAGAAAATATGTTTATATATATATATATATTTTTTTTTATTACATTTTCACCCTAAACAAGGCACATTTACACTTTGGTGTAGGGGGCTACTATCAGGGGCAACAACTATTGGGGTACTATGTAGGGATTTGGGCAGCAAGATGTCGATTCACGTTACACTTGAACTTCTGCACGTCAGTACAGTTGGGGAAGCAGGGACCTGGAATGGAATTCCAAAGTTTAGCGGTTCTGGGAAGAAACTACTGGAGTAGAAAGATCTTTTACATCTAGGGATCTCTACTGTGTGGGGGTGGAATTTAGCTGCTTGTCGGGTTTGTCGAGGGTGTTTACGTCGTGGGGGCACACGTGCTTGCAGTTTGTCAGAGCATTCACCATTAAAATACTTGTAGAACAGGCAGAGGGATACAACATTTCGTCAATGGGACAGAGGCTGAAGCTTAGATGCCAGTTCAGGGCCTATCAGATTGGCGACTCTCCTTTGAACCATGAAATTTGGACAGTGTCCAAGTGAAGGAAGGAAAGATAGTCAATGCTTGAGTGTCCAGTGGAGAGGGACAAGAGAGAGAGAAAGGATGTTTTTCTCCGTTGTTTCCAGGGTTCTCTCTACTGACTGACTGTGATTGTTAAAGGGGGATGAAGAAGTTTTTATATATGACTGCTATAAATTACGAGAAGAGTGTATCTGAGTGATATAGTGGAAAATCCTGACATTCCCTGAGAATGAATTACTCGGTCTATAAAAGACCCTAGAAAGCGGTAACCAGGTGGGGAGTAACTATATCTTGATACTCCGGCATTCAAGATACGTTCGAGTGTCAATATCTACTTGTTACATTGTAACTTTGTACAATAACTTTTTTGTAACTTTGTGTGTTGAGTTTCATTTTATCTGATTAATTAATTCTGATTATATTCCCCTGAATATAAGCACTGAAATGAAAATAATGGCGAATTTGATCTCAAACTGAATCAATATTTCAGGAGTTGTTTTTAAGGATCAACGTTCTTGTTATTTAGATATAAAAAGAAACAACAAAAATATAAACCGATATCAACTATTGTATCATCTAATTTATAAAACTCACTATGTCTGTCTGTCTGTCTTCGTATTTTCAAACTCTATCACTTCCGAAACTAAAAGCCGCAGAGCAGCACTAAGGGTTTCAAATGATTGGATTTTTATGGACCATTCAAGGGGTCAAAAAAAGGTCAAAATTAAAAAAGATCGTTATAAATTTTGTACATTCATCTTAGTTTATTTTTAATCAGTCCATATGCGTGTCACGTTGGTACAGTGGTAACGTCACCAGCTTTGAATGCTACAGTTTTGCTTTCAGTTTCAATTCAAGCTGATGGCACCCAAATACTTTTTTTTTTACTTTTAAAATCACGACTCTATAATAATATATATGAAATCTGGACAAAATAAAATATCATGTTTAAGTGTATTTTACGACCGGGCAAAGCCCCCCCCCCCCGTATAAAATATAGAATAGATTTTTTTCGATTAGATACAATAATAGAAGCCTGTGTAGATGAGAACAGTAATTTGAATAATCCAAATAATCCAACTTTTCTAATTTTTGTTTTGGAAGAACAGTATGCATGAGATCACAGTGACAAGCAAGATATAGTTCCTTTTTATTAATTATTATCTTCCACTCATATACCGTGAAAACTTTACTTTCCCTATGTTAAGAATGGCTTTCTTAGCCGTTTGACGATATCTAATTATCCAGTCAAATTGACAACAGAAACCGGAAGTCAAAAATAGCAGATAATCTTGATTATAACCGAATATCTCTACTATTATATACAAGTCACTTTGTGTATGTGTGTGTGTGTGTGTGAGAGAGAGAGAGAGAGAGAGAGAGAGTTCCTTCCAAAACGGCTGAGCCTATCTTTTTCAAATTTCACACAAAGGTAATTTATATGTCTGGCAGTGTTCTTAGATATGTTTTGTACAGAAATTAACCGACAAGTATCGAAAATCACAAAAATCCGATCTTAAAAATAGTCTTTCTCTCTTATAGATAAAAAAGAATCTTTACAGGGGAATATTTTACGTTACACCAGCCAAAGAAAATAATAAAATCTCAAAAAAATCCGATCTTAAAAATAGTCTTTCTCTCTTATAGATAAAAAAGAATCTTTACAGGGGAATATTTTACGTTACACCGGCCAAAGAAAATAATAAAATCTCAAAAAAATCCGATCTTAAAAAATAGTTTTTCTCTCTTATAGATAAAAAAGAATCTTTACAGGGGAATATTTTACGTTACACCGGCCAAAGAAAATAATAAAATCTCAAAAAAATCCGATCTTAAAAAATAGTCTTTCTCTCTTATAGATAAAAAAGAATCTTTACAGGGGAATATTTTACGTTACACCGGCCAAAGAAAATAATAAAATTTAAAAAAAATCCGATCTTAAAAAATAGTCTTTCTCTCTTATAGATAAAAAAGAATCTTTACAGGGGAATATTTTACGTTACACCGGCCAAAGAAAATAATAAAATCTCAAAAAAATCCGATCTTAAAAAATAGTCTTTCTCTCTTATAGATAAAAAAGAATCTTTACAGGGGAATATTTTACGTTACACCGGCCAAAGAAAATAATAAAATCTCAAAAAAATCCGATCTTAAAAATAGTCTTTCTCTCTTATAGATAAAAAAGAATCTTTACAGGGGAATATTTTACGTTACACCAGCCAAAGAAAATAATAAAATCTCAAAAAAATCCGATCTTAAAAAATAGTCTTTCTCTCTTATAGATAAAAAAGAATCTTTACAGGGGAATATTTTACGTTACACCGGCCAAAGAAAATAATAAAATCTCAAAAAAATCCGATCTTAAAAAATAGTCTTTCTCTCTTATAGATAAAAAAGAATCTTTACAGGGGAATATTTTACGTTACACCGGCCAAAGAAAATAATAAAATCTCAAAAAAATCCGATCTTAAAAAATAGTCTTTCTCTCTTATAGATAAAAAAGAATCTTTACAGGGGAATATTTTACGTTACACCGGCCAAAGAAAATAATAAAATCTCAAAAAAATCCGATCTTAAAAAATAGTCTTTCTCTCTTATAGATAAAAAAGAATCTTTACAGGGGAATATTTTACGTTACACCGGCCAAAGAAAATAATAAAATCTCAAAAAAATCCGATCTTAAAAAATAGTCTTTCTCTCTTATAGATAAAAAAGAATCTTTACAGGGGAATATTTTACGTTACACCGGCCAAAGAAAATAATAAAATCTCAAAAAAATCCGATCTTAAAAAATAGTCTTTCTCTCTTATAGATAAAAAAGAATCTTTACAGGGGAATATTTTACGTTACACCGGCCAAAGAAAATAATAAAATCTCAAAAAAATCCGATCTTAAAAAATAGTCTTTCTCTCTTATAGATAAAAAAGAATCTTTACAGGGGAATATTTTACGTTACACCGGCCAAAGAAAATAATAAAATCTCAAAAAAATCCGATCTTAAAAAATAGTCTTTCTCTCTTATAGATAAAAAAGAATCTTTACAGGGGAATATTTTACGTTACACCGGCCAAAGAAAATAATAAAATCTCAAAAAAATCCGATCTTAAAAAATAGTCTTTCTCTCTTATAGATAAAAAAGAATCTTTACAGGGGAATATTTTACGTTACACCGGCCAAAGAAAATAATAAAATCTCAAAAAAATCCGATCTTAAAAAATAGTCTTTCTCTCTTATAGATAAAAAAGAATCTTTACAGGGGAATATTTTACGTTACACCAGCCAAAGAAAATAATAAAATCTCAAAAAAATCCGATCTTAAAAAATAGTCTTTCTCTCTTATAGATAAAAAAGAATCTTTACAGGGGAATATTTTACGTTACACCGGCCAAAGAAAATAATAAAATCTCAAAAAAATCCGATCTTAAAAAATAGTCTTTCTCTCTTATAGATAAAAAAGAATCTTTACAGGGGGAATATTTTACGTTACACCGGCCAAAGAAAATAATAAAATCTCAAAAAAATCCGATCTTAAAAAATAGTCTTTCTCTCTTATAGATAAAAAAGAATCTTTACAGGGGAATATTTTACGTTACACCAGCCAAAGAAAATAATAAAATCTCAAAAAAATCCGATCTTAAAAAATAGTCTTTCTCTCTTATAGATAAAAAAGAATCTTTACAGGGGAATATTTTACGTTACACCGGCCAAAGAAAATAATAAAATCTCAAAAAAATCCGATCTTAAAAAATAGTCTTTCTCTCTTATAGATAAAAAAGAATCTTTACAGGGGAATATTTTACGTTACACCGGCCAAAGAAAATAATAAAATCTCAAAAAAATCCGATCTTAAAAAATAGTCTTTCTCTCTTATAGATAAAAAAGAATCTTTACAGGGGAATATTTTACGTTACACCGGCCAAAGAAAATAATAAAATCTCAAAAAAATCCGATCTTAAAAAATAGTCTTTCTCTCTTATAGATAAAAAAGAATCTTTACAGGGGAATATTTTACGTTACACCGGCCAAAGAAAATAATAAAATCTCAAAAAAATCCGATCTTAAAAAATAGTCTTTCTCTCTTATAGATAAAAAAGAATCTTTACAGGGGAATATTTTACGTTACACCGGCCAAAGAAAATAATAAAATCTCAAAAAAATCCGATCTTAAAAAATAGTCTTTCTCTCTTATAGATAAAAAAGAATCTTTACAGGGGAATATTTTACGTTACACCGGCCAAAGAAAATAATAAAATCTCAAAAAAATCCGATCTTAAAAAATAGTCTTTCTCTCTTATAGATAAAAAAGAATCTTTACAGGGGAATATTTTACGTTACACCGGCCAAAGAAAATAATAAAATCTCAAAAAAATCCGATCTTAAAAAATAGTCTTTCTCTCTTATAGATAAAAAAGAATCTTTACAGGGGAATATTTTACGTTACACCAGCCAAAGAAAATAATAAAATCTCAAAAAAATCCGATCTTAAAAAATAGTCTTTCTCTCTTATAGATAAAAAAGAATCTTTACAGGGGAATATTTTACGTTACACCGGCCAAGGGACGTAATAAAATCTCAGCAAATGATTTCTTCTAAAAAAAAAAAAAACAGATTTATTGTCTTCTGGAGATATAGTTCAGTTGTAGAGCATTCGACTATAGATCGAATGATCCCCAGTTCAAGCCCAGGTGTACCTCACCATTTTAATTTTTTCTTATTAATGAGTTCAATTTACAATAAAAGAAGAGACCATTTAAAATCACTGCAAATCATTTCTTTGTTTGCATATTTTAAAACTAAACATTAATCACAAGTGACTTTTCCAGGGTATTCATCATCAAGCCCAACTATTAATTGATGTGATATTGTAAACAAACACAGACAATTTGATGAATGACATTATCATTATTATTTTTTTTAATTTTTTTGGCGAATTAGTTTACCGGGCAAATATTCTGTGTAATATATAATAATCAATAGTGGATTGATTCTTTAATAATCTGCATAAATTAAAATATCATTTTTAAGCGTATTGTACAACCAGGCAATGCCGGGAAGCTAGCTAGTCTTTTTTATGTTATACAAGACTCTTCTTACAGCGCAGGTATAATTTTGTTGTTTTTTGTTTTTTTTTTATTTGTTTTATTTTAATGATACGTATTAATTACTTGGAAAGTTTTACTATCACCCAGTCATAATTATCAGCAATAAATCTTGTTTTATGACCTTGTTAAATTACACATACATTAATCAACAAATAATTATCAGATTATTTGTTTTTTTCTCATTTAATCAATTCTTATTTGCATAGATATATTTTTAGGTTAAAGCCAAGATTGTTTGCACGTTTTAACTTCCGGTTTAAGTTCATCAATCAGACAATGGTAACAAGCAATGAATAGTCCCTTTTGATTAATGATTATCTTCTTCTCAGATAAAATGAAAGCCCCCCCCTCCCTCTCGCTTTTCCCATGCTAAGAATGGCTTTCTTGTCTAGGTAACCATGTCTAATTAATTAGCCAGCAAATTGGATAGCAGAAACCGGAAATCAAACAGAGCAGAAAATCTTGACTATAACCTATCTGTGTTATCCATTAATGTACAACTTTCACAACAACAACTCGTCTTTCTACCACAGCTACCATGTGCCTAACATCAAAGAGAATTTCCGTAAACAAGCGACGCTAAGAATGCACGCATGGATGACTACTGCCCGATCATGGCTGACAGAACGCTGTGGATTAAATATAAAGGGACCTATTGGAAATTATGTAAAGATTAAGCGTCTGTCGAGACACACCTTAAGAGAAACAGAGGTTACATCGGCCAAAACATTGTGAGAATAATTAAAATATTCAAGATAAGAAGAGATAATAATGTAATAAACTATTTTGGGCCGAGATCGCAGTGTAGTATCTGTTCTTCAGATGCTGCACTTCAATTTCTCGTTTTCTGTCAGTGGAGGAGAAGTCCTTCACGACGGAGAGAATTTTTAATTTTTGTTCCTTTTCTCCACGTTAAAAACGACCCTGGTGTCTAACTCTGTCCCGTGGGGAGGCATTGTAAATAGGAACTATAACAGTTTGGATTAGTCGTGAGTGCCATGAAATGATATTAAGTTGTATTTTTTATAAGTACCTATTGCTTCGGGTAATTTTAGTCTGTGTATGCATATGTATCACTGCTGATAAAATTCTCTACCTGTATAAGAGCCAAGTACGTCCAAGGATTGAGTATTGCTGCCACATCTGGGCAGGAACTGCTAGAAGCAGCTTATCTTGCTTTGTCAGAGTTCAAAATAGTCTTTGTAGCCTAGTGGGGGATGCCCTTTTTTCTTCCCTGCAACTTCTTTCCCACAGAAAAGATGTTGTGAGCCTGTTTCTGCTTTATCGTTATTTTCATGGCAAGTGGTTATCTGAAATCCAGTCTATGATACCCCCTGTCCTGACTTTCATGAAAAACCCTCGTCTAGCTGAAACAACTATTAATAATTTTCCCCACTCTATCTGTGCCTAAACCTAAACTTAGATTCCATGAACAAAGCTTCTTTCTCAGAACTGCACGCCTGTGGAACTCTGTTTCACTTTCATGCTTTCCAACTGACTACAATATGGTTGTCTTAAAGTCAAACGTGAACAAATTCTTGATGAGCCATGTCTAAAGTTGGTATAATGATATAGTGGGGTTTCCATTCACGCCAGGCATGTATACAATTCGAAATATGTTACAGATTCCTATAAGGATATATTCTGACACTACATTAGATTACTTGATGAATGTCTTTACAGTTTTAACGAAAGGGTTACTATAATATAGCAGGGGTCTATAACTTGTTTCATGTATTACAGCATAAAAAAATGCATGAAATAGAAACGCCATTTAATACAAGACAAACTATGAACGTTTAAGATTTTTAATAACTTTTATCAACAAGAAAAGACTAGATTGAATGTGCATGTTCAAAAAGGTTCATTTTCATGTGTTGTCACCTTACAAAATAATACATATATGTTATCACCTTACAAAATAATAAGTAAGATGTTGAAATAAACGGAGGAAAAAGAAAGGAAAATGTTCATAAAGAGTACTTATTCGTTGTTTCTTTTTATTGGTCGAGTAGCGGTCACAGAGAGGAGTGTTTTCAGCTTTTGCTGAAAAATCAGGCTAACGTCTCGCTTAACTGCACCTCTGTCCTGTCCTTGGTATCTTCTATCTTTCTCTCTACTTGTTTACAAAAATCCTGGGTTTATATTTCTCCTTGCCGGCTCCCAAAGACACATTGTTTGTTCTTTTTTATTTTTAGCGCATCCCACTCCCATTGGCTAATTAACGCTTATTATTTTTTCTCTTTTTGACATGATGGGTGCCTGGAGCCTATGCGTCATGATGCGTTCATACACTTTGTCTCTAACAGCGAATCAACGTCTACATAATGCCCAGCAGCAATATATTACATATGAAAGATGCCGCTGTGGAATTTCCACAGGTCTCGCGTGTATAATATTAATGATGGAAGTGCAGTTTTCAATTAATTATTACTTCAGCACAACAGAATGTTTTCATTGTTTATGCGTTCATCAAATTTGTAAGTCAGCGTTCAAACGTCCAAGGCCAAGTTGTGCGTATTTTATTGTTTCTTGCATTAGTGATATTGGTGCAGCGTTCAAATAATCAATATTATTGAATATCTATAAATTCGTGTTTAGTCTTTCCATGTTTTTTAATCGTTTTTGTTTCATTTTCTTATAGAACATGTCGATTAATGTCGATAATACTAAACAAGCAATAATGTGTCATTCATGTGAAGGCGAGAAATGTATACACACAGCAGATAGAAACACTTGAAGTTGGATAACTAATCTAACTACATATATATATATATATATATATATATATATATATGTATGTAGTTATCCACATACAGTACTGTTTCACTGTTTCACAGCTCATCAGTGCGGCTAGACAGGCAACTACCTCAAGCCAGGATTGAAACCCGACATACGACAGTCAAGGCTCCTAACCACTACACTATCGGCGGCTGCTGTATGAATCATGAGTTTAACAATGTTTTGACATCGTCCAAACTACCTAAGCTCGATTTGTTTATAGAATGATTCCAATATTTTTCCCGATTCCGATACAATTACCGATTCTGATTCCGATTCTTTATAAATCTCTAATTATTTAACTATAAGATAGTTATTTCCGCTGATTTTCGTAAAAACACATTTCAAATATTCAGGTATTTTACTAAACGTAAAAATACACTTGCGGAGGATGATCTATCGATTTTAGCTTTACTGGTATTTTAAAATCAATAAATATTTATTATTTTATCATTATTACCAGCAATTGAAGATTTTGCTTTAAATAAAATCAAATAAAAAAAAAAAAGACAATTAAAAGAATCGTTTTAGCATCAGAAAATAGGCATCAATTTTTCCAATTCCGATATTGATTCCAATACCCCCAAATCTTCCAATTTTTCCGATTCCGGAGTCCGATTCTAATTAATCGTCCCAACACTAATATATATATATATATATATATATATATATATATATATATATATATATATATATATATATATAAAAGAACAAAGATGGCCGCCGGAACAAACACACGATGCTGAGTCTTCTATGAACTTTTTTCTTCTTGCAACATTATATTGTTATGCATTTTTTTTTCTACTTATGAAAATAATTTCTAATTTTTCTTAAGAGTATATGCATGAAAAGATACGATTATGACATAATAATAATAACCGTTTGTTTTTGACTAACGAAATGGAGCTGTAAAAAAATGTATCAATATTTGAACATGTTTTCCATGAAAAATAAATATTTGAATCTTGGAATGTAACTATGCTGTTATTCTTTTGTATATGCTCTGTTGTTATATTAAACGTACATTGAGCTTTTAAACAATGGTTTAGTATACACAAAGAGTGAAATATAATTGAAAAAGCAAATTTTACGAAAACAACATTATATATATATATATATATAGAGAGAGAGAGAGAGAGAGAGAGAGAGAGAGAGAGAGAGAAAGAGAGAGAGAGATGTCATTTGTTTTTTGTTTTTGCGATACGTTTTGAATGAATTCAATTATTTACGAAAATGCATTTTTACCTAAATGTGAGTTGGGAATAATTTTCCCTTTAACCAATTTGGTACCCCCATATGGGGAGCTGCATGTATATTGTTTTTAAAATATAATTATCCACTGACACGTGTTTCGTCAGCCACTCTGATGATTCATAGACGACGTGTCAGTAGATAATTATATTTTAAAAACAATATATATATATATATATATATATATATATATATATATAAAAGTAATTTGTGTGTGTGTGTGTGTGTGAGAGAGAGAGAGAGAGAGAATTTCCAATAGACTCAGAAACGGCTGGACAGATTTTTAAAAAATTTTACACAAATATACTTGATGTATCTGGGAGTGATCTTACAAAGGTTTTGTATCAGAACGTGTCTGATAAATATCGGAAATCAATATTAAAAAAAATCCGATCAAGGAAGGAATTCTGATTTTGACCAAATTTAAGACTTTTATACAACCTAATATCACAAGCTTTATCACCACAGCCTATAAAATAATCAGTAGTTTCTTTTATAAGACAAGCATGCATTGGAAATTAATCTTTTGTTTTAGAGCACAAATGAACTATGATACTTGACTTTTAATTCAAAACATTATTTACAGAAATTTTTATAATATAAAATCAACGGTAGATTCTTTACAGTGTAATGTAGAATACAATATATTGTAGACTAAGTCACTGCAAAGAGGTATGTAAAACTTCCGGTATGCTGCGGGGAAGGGGGTCCCCTATTAGAGCAGACAATCAATGGATTAGATAAAAAATAGCCAATTTCACCGACTCCAATTGCAATAAAAGCATGGGAGGGTGAAACATTTGGGGATCCTCATTCAATTCCGGACAATGTCGGGTCTCCCTGCTAGTATATAATGCCTCATATGTTTTATTCCGCCCGAATGGATCAGATGGGATTGCAAATTGCATTGTTCATATAACTTATGCATTTATGATCTGAAAGTTTCATCTTTCTCTTGCAGATATTGACGGTGTGAGACTCTAAAAAAGCAACCCCTGTCATGGACGTACGTTAGAACGCCACCAATGAAAGACAAAGCCTGTTAACTTAAAAATTATGTCACGCATAGTAGGTAAAATCTGTTGAGCAGTCAGACTGTCGATAATGAATGACAGCTTTTTGAAAGAAAGGATAAGTAAACTTTTTAAAAAAATGTTGGAGAAGAGAAAAATAATAAACAAGATTTATGCTTGAATTTAACTTAATTCAATATTAATTTAAAAAAAGAAAAACAAGAATTAATCCAAAAAGAAAAATTGTATGTTGTTTCTGCGTTTATCATAGATTCCAAAGATTCAGATTCGTTTATTATTTTTTGTGAATGATTTCAAAATTTCTTTACATATTTATTCAAATAAAAACAAACAGAAAATAAAATAAAATATAATCCAGCCATGGAATATATATATATATATATATATATATATATATATATATATATATATATATATATATATATATATATGTATATATGTATATATATATATAACTATAATAATTTTTTAAAAATGCTACAGACACTAGCGTTTTATCCTTTCAGGAATCATCAGTGCAGGATGACACGATTACTACCAGTGGAGAGATTCGAACCCAGCCATGAAGCCATTTCTGACTTGATTAACAAGGAACAAACTCACAGCCAAACTCAACCGCAGGAAATATCGTTGAAATTTAAACATTTATTTTTAAAATATCGTAACATCCATCCAGAGTGATCTAATAATTATAACATCATGATCTGCGCATGACTCACATTCATTTCAACTTCATATATATATATATATATATATATATATGAGCAAACAGTTTTATATATATATATATATATATATATATATATATATATATATATAAATATATATATATAAATATATATATATATATATATATATATATATATATATATATATATATATATATATAAACTGTGTGTGCAAAATCAAGACTTCAAGACAAGGTGTTGATGGCAACAAGGTAAATGTTTCTCACATGCTTTTCCCGTGAGGGATTCCCCCCCCCCCTCCGCCTTTTTTTTCTTTCTATTCAAAAATTGCTACATTGCCTAAAGTGTGTTTATTTATAAAGTGTGAAGAAATGCTGGTTTTTGAAAATTTTCAAACAATATAATGCTTGAAATTGTCGAACTAGACATTGAAATAATTGTAACGTAAAATGAAATACACTTTTTGTTGCTATCAACACCTTGTCTTGAATTCTTGATTTTGCGCACATAGTATATTGATGCTCAATTATGAAATGTGATAATTTTGTAGCTTAATCCTTAAGTTAACCATTTTTGGCTTAAAACCTATTGGTATATGAAAATTTACTGAATTACACGAACTCAGTATATATATATATATATATATATATATATATATATATATATATATATATATATATATATATATATAAGAGCAAGCAGTTAATAAAACATGTTAAAAAACACTTTGAAAAAGAGTTAAAAACATATTTAATCTTGATAACAAAAAGAGAAGCAGAGGGAATATGGTGAAGAAAAGGGAGATTTCACATGAATGGATAGTCTGGTGAAAGGTAAATTATCCAATGACGGTAAAATCCAAAAATGTAAATCCAAGAAAGTTAATTAAATTTCCATTCACACAAGTAAAATCCAAGGAAATCACGTAATTGGAAGATGGTCCAAAATAATCCAAAAGGCCGAAATCCATGGAATAATTCATAAATATGTACAAGGAAAAGGGGAAAAAATTCCAATAATATTAATAAAAGAAAAATAAGATATGCGTTTGACACGGTGCCGAGACAAAAAGTAATTAAGAAAAATCAGTGAAGAAGAAGAAAAAAAAGAAAAAAATTAAATGGTGATAGAATTAAATATAAAATAGAAAATCAAATGTCAAAATGACCCAGACAAAATAACGTTAAAAGGTGCAAAAAATATAAGGCAAAAAAGAGGTCAGCTGAAATGTACAGGTTATTACTTAAGAAAATGTCAGCAAGAGTTATTAAAAAACACTAAATGGAAAAATAAATAAATTTGGTTGAGATTATAAATATTAATTCTTTAATATTTATAATATACTTTAGTTTTACCATCTTGGATCATTTTGGTAAATTCAATTGTAATTTTTATTTGATATATATATATATATATATATATATATATATATATATATATATATATGAGCATTATTTTATACAAGCAAACATTATTGAATACAACGGAGGTACTTTGCCTTATTCTTCTTCCTTTTTTTAATTTATTTTTTGTTTTTCGTATAATTGGACAATCCAGGAAAGAAGTGTATTCAAAATTTCCAACCACGAGAATTCGCTCCTGCTTGTGCATGTTGCAATTTCGTCTGCTACATGTTCAGTTCATAAACAAGACAGGCGCCAAAATTAAGTTGTGCTGGTTAGATCTTTTTTCCAGTGGTAATCATTTTGTATGAAACAAGAAAGTATTAGAAGAATTTTTGTTTTTGCAACAGTAAAGATGGTCAAAAAGGTTTTGCTGTTTTAATACCTACGTTTACAAAAAACAAAAAAAGGAAACATAATGAGTTCGTTGTTGGAACCAGCAAAATGAATTACAACCATAGCACATCTCAATAACCATTTGATCAATAATAATTTGTGCACTCAGAAAAACAATTCTAGTTCAGTTCTACAAACAGTAGTGTTTTTTTTAATGGAAATCGCTCCAGACAAAGCATGAAGCCATTTGATATACAGAGCTTAAGGAACAAAAGATAATTGTAATTACTAGTAGAACCTGTGGAAATTTCACCGGGAAACTGATTCATATGTAATATATTGATGTTGGTATTCTGTAGATATTCAGCGTGAATGGAGACGCTCTGATATTATTGTAGCTATTTTGTTAAAACTGCAAAAGTATTTATCCAAGCTAGCCAGGTCATAAAATACGCTTAAATATGATATTTTAATTCTTGCAGATTTCGTATATATTATTATAGAATTAATGTTCTATCGAGCGATTTTTATATATTATAAAGTTGCGATTTCAAAAATAAAAAATATATCTATATGACTTGGGTTCATCAGTTTGTATCGAAACTAAATCCTAAACTTATATATATATATATAAATATATATATATATATATATATATATATATATATATATATATATATATATATATATATATATATATATATATATATATAACTTTAGTTCCTTCAGCTATAATTAAAACCGAAACTAGGACTTATGAAGAATTCTTGATAAAATTATTAAAAAGAAAAAAAAAATAGTTGACTTAAGTGCCATCAGCTATAATCGAAACTGAAACCAAAATTATGAAGAATTCTTAGTAAAATTATTTATTACAAGAAATGGAAGTACATAATAATTAAGTGACCCGGCTGTAAGTGTGATACAGAAAATAACACACGCTATCATATTAATATATAGATGACAAGAAACAACTATTGACCTTAGTCTTGAAAAGATCAATGTTATAGGAAAGGGAAAAACAGTCAACAGGGAAAGAGTTTCACAAGCTCCAGTTTTTGAAAAGAAGCTACTGGAATAGGAAGCTGTATTACAATGAGGTATAAAAACAGTGAATTGATGGAGACCACTAGACCAACATGTCAAATGAGCTGACACAAAGGAAACAGGGAATTCATCAGACAACTGAAGAACACATGATATAATAGTATTTTAGAAAAAGATTGAGACTAGCAACATCACGTCTTTGAGAGAGAGAGAGGTTGCAGAGAAAAAGAAAGAATGGGGTCAGTCGTATTACAGATACATTTCTGCACCTTATCAAGAACCCTCAAATGGAATAAAGATGTGTAGCAGCCGACACCTGCTATATCACAGGCAGGAGCTACTTCTCTCAACGAGATTTTAAATCTCCCTGGCTTGTCCAATCACAAGTCAGCTCTCTATCATGTGACAGAGTATATAAAAGATGAAACCTGAGACCATTAATTCTCTTCGATCTTGACCCTGCCGGGCAGCAGACATCAGCCTGGGGCCGTTGCCCCAGGCTGAACGTGAGTACTACGAGCTAGCTATGGCTCTCTTCAAACTACCACTTATTTCCACGTGCTGAACCCACACAAACGTTATCATTTTACAGGACTACTCTCGTCGACACACACACATACAGACTCTTGACAACGCATCAACACACTGAATACCTTTGCTCTCTCTTTCTCCTGTAATCGGTTTCCTTTGCCCCACCAACTACTAGCTATAAACACGTGTGGACTGAACTATTCTCTCCTTCAACCAGCCGGCATTACATTAATTTTATCTCTACACAAGAACACTTCAACCTACTAACCTGTTTATCTCTTGTATGCATCTACATGCTACTAACGAAGATAGCAAATAAAGTTGTTCATTAGTATAGAATGAAACTTCCATTTCGTTGTTTTATATTCTATAGATGTATCAACTAAAATCCTCCATACATTGTCTGATAGTAAATTTGTAGAGATAGAGAATAACCTCAAGTGTGAGGAAGTGTTTAAAGAGATAGAAAGAACCAATTTCATGAGAAGCAGAAAGAGCAATGGATTTAAGATGTGAACCTCAAGAAAGATTTTTTTTTTTTACAAAAATTAAAAAAAAAAAATCAATGAAAGTGTCACCTGCTTCCATCAGTCTTTTTGAATTTTAATGGCATAGGAAATTTATTATAATCCTTAGTTCTGTGTAAGTAGACATGTTATAAAAAGTAAAAGAAGATGTAGGTCAATGTGCAGATGTTACCAAAAGTTTAGCATTGTTATTCTATTGGCATGATCTTTTATGTAAGAAAAACAAGCGCCCCCCCCCCCGCAAAAACTATGAGAAGCAAACAATTTTGGCATATTTTTTTATATTCTTCAGAACTTCACATTATTTGAATTCTTCAAACTACTGTTCTCTTCTTCAGTGTTATTCTCACAACGTTTCAGTCGATGTAACCTCCGACCTTCTTCAGATACATTTCTCAAACTTGGGAATTTTTCTGTTGACCTCAGGGAATTTTGAAGGAGCTTCTTATTTAATCCACAGGGGTAGTATCACGGCCTTCTGTAATAATAATATTAATTTAATGACATATATGGTCAGTACTAAATGGGTGACCATTTGGGACTTCCAAGTGCTGTATGTGCTCTCTGCTTATCTCAGCATTGTTTCCAGTCGTCTTGGACTTTTCCTTGCCAGTCGAATCAAACAGTGCCGATTCAGGAAAGGTGTGGTTGGGGATTGCATAATGCTTGCCCCATAATTATACACGTAGCAGCACCGACAGAGGTATCCTTTGTCTTTCGAGACTGAATGGAGGCGTCAAGTGACATATATTCCAAAGGTCACAGTAGTATATATTCATTCCATCAGCCACAGATCCTTGCAGACAATTCGAGTATGAATCTTGGGAGTTTTAACCCTATTCTTGATTTTAGAGATATAATCTTATTACTTATCAATATGTATCACTACTTATTACTGCATTTCTTTTATTTATTTATTTTTATTTTTTTTACATTTTCACCCTAAACAAGGCACATTGCCACTTTGGTGTAGGGGGCTACTATCAGGGGCAACAACTACTGGGGCACTATGTTGGGATTTGGGCAGCAAGATGTCAGTTCACGTTACACTTGAACTTCTGCATGTCAGTACAGTTGGGGAAGCAGGGACCTGGAATGGAATTCCAGAGTCTAGTGGTTCTGGGGAAGAAACTACTGGAGTAGAAAGATCTTTTACATCTAGGGATCTCTACTGTGTGGGGGTGGAATTTAGCTGCCTGTCGGGTTTTTCGAGGGTGTCTACGTCGTGGGGGCACAAGTGTCTGCAGTTCGTCAGAGCATTCACCATTAAAATACTTGTAGAACAGGCAGAGGGATACAACATTTCGTCGATGGGACAGAGGCTGAAGCTTAGATGCCAGTTCAGGGCCTATCAGATTGGTGACTCTCTTTTGAACCTTGTCTAGGAGAGAGAGACTAGTAGCAGATGCACCAGCCCAAATGTGACAGCAATACTCCATACTCTACTTATTATATGTTAGTGTTGAGAGGATTAATTAGAATTGAAAAGATTGGAACTCTTGGGGTATCAGAAATGGAAAAATCTGTGCCCATTTTCCAATGTCGAAAACGATTTTTTTGTTGTGTTTATTTGTTTCCTTTTGTTCAAAACTTAATTTTCCACGATTCATATCTATAAATATAAAAGCGAAAATGTATGTATGTATGTATGTATGTGTGTTCGCTTTTTTTATGTGTCTACAAAAGGTTTCTTTCAGAGAAGCGGTCACTCGCTTCACAACTTTTTAAAACTTTTTATATCACATAGAAATCGTAATATCTCACAGTTAACAATGAAGCTCGTCTGTCTATTTAATTTGCTCGATTTTGGGAAGATAAATATTCAATATTTGTCGCTCACCGCATGTGGGTTAGTCTTTTGCCTATAAGATCTTGGGGCCGAGGAAAAAACGTTCAGCAGTAAATGAATACCATCCCGCAGTCAAACTTGACCTCATTAACTTATTAAAACGAGCACCTGCTAAATCCAAGTAATTAAATAAATTCAAACGTGTCTCCGTTAGCATCTCGTGTTGGGGCAATCGTTAACGTCGCATGTTTTTTTTTTTTTCACACTTTAATTTACAACTTTGCCTCAACGGTTCGGGTTCGATCCTCATACTTACTTTTTTTTTAACCCCCCCCCACACACCTCCAAACACCAGGGCAACGCCGGGTACCCCTTGCTAGTTAATGATGAAAAGATAAATATTTATTGATTTTAAAGTACCAATGAAACTAAAATCTATAGATCACTTCCGCAAGTGTATTTTTACGCATGTGAAACTCTATGCACATATTACATGTTCTTTTTTGTTTTTTCGGTAATCTGAGTCATCTTCTCCCCCCCCCCTCCCAAAAAAAAAAAAATTCTATATTTAGAAGTTTAAAAGGATTGGAATCAGGAATTTAGAACAGAATCGGTAATTGTGTCAGAATCGAAAAAAATATTGGAATCGTCCCATCACTAATATATATATATATATATATATATATATATATATATATATATATATATATATATTGTTTTTAAAATATAATTATCCACTTACATGTGTTTCGTCGTCTACAACTCATCAGAGTGCGGAATTTAGTGAGATATTGAAATCGGGAATCTTGCTAGATTCAGCCACTCTGATGAGTTGTAGATGGCGAAACACGTGTCAGTGAATAATTATATTTTAAAAATAATACATATGGCGCTCCCCATGTGGGGGTACCAAGTTGGTTAAAGGGAAAATTATTCCCAGCTCGCATTTAAGTAAAAATGCACTTTCGTAAATAATTGAATTCATTCAAAACGTATCGCAAAAACAAAAAACAAATAACACACACACACACACACACACATATATATATATATATATATATATATATATATATATATATATATATATCCTTTTAACAAAATTACCCCTGACGATGATCATTGTATTTCATAAGTTTCCATTATTTATTTTTATTCCCAAACTAATTCATGGAATTATTCAAACAACAGTATCGATATTTAAAACAACCACATTAACATCAAAGCATTTTCTGTGTTTCATCCAAATGTTTTGTTCTTTCCAATCTATTCATCAGCAACATTGTCATTATCAAAGAAATGTTTAAATAATAAATGATGGTGTAATTTTATTGTCTCTTTCAAGATTTGAACCTGCAACCTGGACATTAAAAATTGAAGCCTCTACTCCTTTTTATGCTGCCATTCGTAGCTACAGACTTAGGCGTTTTTGGCTTTTGGCTTAGATCCAGAAAAGAATTCCACATGGGATTAATGGAGGAGGAGCATCTGATGATCCATTTGTTGAGCAGTTCTGGATGAAATCACTATTTTTATTGTTTTTTCTTTGTGAAGGGAGGTGGTGAACAAAAACTATGCATAATATAATCTAATGAAAAATAAATCATCATTGATTATTTTCAGAGCCATTTTGCCATTTCCAAAATGGTGGATATGTCTTGTTTACAATTTTTACTGATAGAAGATTTCTTAATGATGCATTATGGTTGCCGAAAGATTGGAGGTCTTCAAGTTGTACTCATTGGGATGTAAGTGGGATGATGATCATCATCATCATCATCATCATGGTGGCAAATTTGTAGATTAAGATGCTTACCTATAATATATATAATACCCCCCACACACACACGCACAAAAAAACCCAAAAAAACTTGAAAAAATTATCGTGGCTTGTTTTTTTTATTTATTTACCAATTTGCAATTATAACTTTTGTTGTAAAACAAATAAAGTTATCATTAGACTTCTATGCCTATTCACTAGAACATAAAAATGTGATTGTTCATTTTTCGGGCGATTACATTTAAACGGTCTGAAAAACTTACTTGTAAAAACGAAAATAATTACCCATTCATTACCAGTTAATCACCTTATGAAGGCCACTAGGAATAGTTGGCCGAAATGTCATGGAGCAACAACTAGGAAGATGAGGATAACAGTCCACAAATAAATAAAGATACAAATTACTCATCTCAAAGGATCCAATAACAAAAAAATACTAGACCATTCGGTACAGACCCGACGATGGAAGACCATAAAAAAAAAAACTGGGATTTATAAGACTAAAAATCACATCTTCATCGCCCTTCGGAGCTGGTGGCGCAGTGGATAGCATTGAATCTCTACAGTTCCAGGTGAGCATTGTGTGACGATAGTGGTTTCAATCCTACCCTAAACCGATCAGAAGATTAGTTGGCTAATGGTGAGATGACAACAATTATCGCAAGGCAGTGATTACTGAGGATACAGTTAAGAGATTCAGCATATCCAGTCGCAGTTAACAACCTGAAGAAGGCCAGAGGAATAGTTGGTTGAAACGTGGTGAAACAACAACAACTATAAATATGAGAATAACAGTCCGCAAATAAATCAATAAATATACAAATTACTCATCTCAAAGGATTCCAATAATTAAAAAAAAAAAAAATAATAATAATAATAATAATAATAATAATAATAATAATAACTGTTTCGGATCAGACAGCATTTTAAGAATACAAACAATACTAACCTTAAGTCTGAGTGGTAACTTGAAAAATAAAGTGATTACGATTGCCAGTCAGATTAAAGGTTAGTTGTAAAATATTTGATTAATCGCTTTAAAAGTTTGAATGGCCGGGAAATAGGGATTATGATAAATTTATATGTGCAATTCACCCCACTCGAAATTCTAAAATAATTGGGGTTTTTTTTTTGGGGTTTTTTTTTTTTCAGGTTGTTCACACATAATTGTCTAAAAAGTTAGAATCTAATTGAGGAAGGGACGGGGAAGGGGCGGGGAAGTGGGGTAATTTGAAATGTAGATATAATTTCCTTTTTTTTTTTAATTTGATGCATTTCAAAACTATTTTCATCTACTTATTTTATCTGAAGTTTTTCATCTATATTTTTCAAAAAATAAAAAATAAAAAACAAAACATGAATTATTTCAGAAATGATTGCTCCAGACAACGATGGGATCAAGCAGCACCAGAACTGTGAACTGTCAGAGGTATCATCATATAGACGTCTAACACTTGGGTGCTAAAACAAATTAGAACATTTCAAAGGGAATAAGAAGAAGCGAACACTTAAGTAATTACTTTATTTGCTATAATTTACCAATAAAAGAAACCCAGAAAGTCAATGCTAAATCTGGAAATTAAATTCCTGGTCCTGTGTCCCTTAATCTTATGTTAGAAATAAACAATCTTTATTAAATAAATACATCTCTATTTTAAATAAATACATCTCTATTTGTGCAAAAAAAAAAAAAGAAAGTATCGTTTTTGGAATCGATTCAAAAGTTCCGATTTTTCTGATTCCCAATTCCGATTAATTGTTCCAACACTACTATTAACCAAGGATGATCAATGATACTCAATTCCCCACACTTTCAATGGCCTAGTGTCTAATTTGTACATTTTTATATTTTGTGCAAACAAATAATTCAAAGTGTAGTATCTGTTCTGATGCTATACTTCATTTTTTTTTCTGTTCTCAGTCAGTGAAGAAATCCTTCTAAATTGAGGCAAATTTTAATTTTGCCTGTGTCTAACTTTGCTCTTGTGGAGAGAGGGGGTAAGTAAATTTAGACTATTTTCTACCCATCTAAACTGCTGCCGTTTTGGTCAGAGGGAAGTGGGTGGATTCTCACAATGACTAACCTTGTGTTTTAGCCACTCTTGGAGGCAGGTAACTATTGTTGAAATTAGGTGAGCCAACCTACTAATTTGGTTAGTTAAAAATTACAGGAAATTAAAGATCAGTCGGAGTCAACTCAAAGTTAGTTTGACTCGGCTATCAGAATTGATAGAAACAGATGACGTCATATAGCTTATGGAGAGAGAGAGAGAGAGAGAGAGAGAGAGAGAGAGAGAGAGAGAGAGAGAGAGAGTTAAGACCTCGTATAGAATTTAATACAATACGGAATATGGGAATCATTAATTATAAACAAGCATAATAAACAAAAATGCACCTTTTCACTTAAATCTCCACAAAATTAAATATTAGTTTATTTCACTACTACACCATCTTTGTCAGCACCGTTCCAGAAAATCATTCCATATGACTCTACCCATTACTTCCAAGTAATTTTTCTACACACTCCAAATATTTTTCTATCTCTTTCAATTCATCCACAGAAATTTTACCATTGATTTCTCGCTGGTAGTGGCCATTGGTTTATGCTGGAATTTGAGTGGCACTCAGCCTCCCCAAGGTCCCAGTTCTCTTTGCGCTTGTCCAGCCAAGGTCTGATTGGTGCTCGCTCCTCAGTCTTTCAGTCCTTATTGACCCTTCTCGGCCCTTTGGTATCATTTTTTGGAGGGGGCATCGGTGATGAAACAATGGGGGGAGTGCATGATGGGGGGGTGTAGAACTTGTAAATATGCAGTTTTGGTGTTCTTCATTCCCTGTAACGATTATTCGTTATATTTCTTGTATTATTCTCCACATTCAAGGGTTTTCCTTAATATTTCAGTCGTTTTCATTATCATTAGTCGTTGTACTTTTGCAGTTATTCCTCTGATTCCAATTTGACATTCTTTTTTCGAAGTTTTTTTGGGATTGTTCCTAGTGCTCCTACTATTATCGGTACTATTTGGACTTTCTTCATCATTCAAATCCCTTTTAACTCTCTGGCTAGCTCTGTGTATTTGCTTCGTTTCTCCTTTTCTTTCATACTCACCCTGTAATCAGCTGGAACTGCAAAGTCCACGATTAGACAGGATTTTTCTCTCTTGTTAATTATTACGACATCTGGTCTTCTTGCTTGGATGGGTTTGTCCGTCTGTATGTCCATGTCCCATAGGATTTTGTGGTTCTCGTTTTCGAGTGCTGTTGCAGGTTTATGCTTGTACGATTTGTCTGTATGCTCAAAATGCAGTCGTTTACACAATTCCCAGTATACCACCCTCCCCATTTAGTCATGCCTGTTTTTGTATTCCTTTTGGGCAAGTTTGCTGCATTCGTTTACTATATGGTTTATCCTTTCGTCTCTTTGTCCACAGAGTCTGCATTTGCTGTTTTCTTGTGTTTTATCGATCCTTGCTTTGATATGGTTGGTTCTTATCGAGTTATCTTGTGCTGCAGTTATTAGAGATTCAGTTTCTCGGTTTATATGTCCTTTTCGCATCCATGTCCAGGTGTTTTCGTTATTCTCATCTTTTGTCATTCTTATGAATCTTCCGTGGAGTTGTTTCTCTTCCCACTTCTCTTTTCTCGTTTTGTCGTTTGTCTCTCTGCTTTCTGTTTTGTTTTTTTCAGTGTCTCTCGCTGCCATAATTATTCTTTCAGTGTTTTGCATTATGTATTTTTCTAGTTCTTTTGTCGTGTCCTTCACACAGTCTTCTATAGAGATCAGTCCCCTCCCACCGTCTTTCCTTTTCACGTAGAGTCTGTCAATATCGTCCTTTGGGTGTAGTGCATTATGCATGGTCATGAGTTTCCTGGTTTTCTGGTCGAGTTGTCTCAGTTCTTCTTTTGTCCACCCTATAAACGGTCCAGAGTATCTTACTAGTGATACTGCCCATGTATTATTATTATTATTATTATTATTATTATTATTATTATTATTATTATTATTATTATTATTATTGTTGTTGTTGTTGTTGTTATTATTGCTGCTGCTATACTACTTTCAAAGCTTCCCAAGTAAAAAAAGCTATGATGAGAGATGAAAGTGATGGGGGGGGGGAGACGAGTAGGAAGGAGAAAGACATGTCTTAGAATCATCACCAATAAATTATTTATGGTTTCCCCTTTTCATTCTTCCTCTTTCGCTTCTTTTTATATTTCTTTTCTTCTATTCTCCCTTGCATCTTTTCCTTTTCTTCCTTATCTCTTAACCGCTTTACTAATGTATGTAAGGATGATAGTGTTGGGGCGGGGATATGCAAGAGGGCAACAGAAGTTGTACATTTTCTGACCACATTAAAATTCTAGTCAAATTAAAAGCATTTTTATAACTGAATAACCCCAATTAACTTTGAAACCCCTTTTAGCATAGATATGTCAAATTCACATTCCCCTATTGATTGAACCTATACACACTAGTATGTTTAAGATTTAGGGGGGGGGGGCATAACACATGCATACAAATACTATTCTTTCCAGTCTTATAAAGAAATATGTACAAAATTAAATGAATCATTCTTATTAACAAACAAACTTAATAATTTTATTGCATCATGGTGTGAAAAGAACTAAAAGTGAAAACAGATGTTTGTCAGACCCTCCGAGCCCTTTCTAAATGGTAGACCGTTCACTGTTTACCGGTTTGTTAGGAACCGAAAACTAAAGGGATTTCTCCTTTTCTAACAAGGAAGAGACCAGATACTCGTCCAAAGATCGACCGTTAATCTCTCTCTCTCTCTCTCTCTCTCTCTCTCTCTCTCTCTCTCTCTCTCTCTCTCTCTCTCTCATTGTGAAATGATGACCGATTCCATAGCAACTTAGAGTTATCTCCCATTAGCAAAACAAATCTTGACATGTTTGGAATTGAAAGTTGATATAAAAAATCGAACTGGAAATTATATTTACTAAGTTATTTCGTTTTATTTATTTATTTATTTATTTATTTATTTTAGGGAGAATTACTTTTTAAAAACATTAAAATTACTGTTCACATAAATCTATTGAAATGTGACTTTATAAACGTTTGTTTCCCTAAAGCTTCTTTCCTACATACTTTAATAGCACAAAATACACGTTAAAGCAACTTTAGTTCTGGGATTAAATTATGTTTGAAAAAAGAATATGCTTTTATTGTTCTCATAAG
Organism: Euprymna scolopes; assembly: GCF_053919585.1. Classification (NCBI taxonomy): domain Eukaryota; kingdom Metazoa; phylum Mollusca; class Cephalopoda; order Sepiida; family Sepiolidae; genus Euprymna; species Euprymna scolopes. The sequence goes on along the minus strand of NC_136487.1, from coordinate 157,833,824 downwards.
CCGTAATTTATAATTAACCGAACAAGTCATCTATTTCTTTCTTAGTTGCAGCAGTTATATAATTATGTATTTTCTTTTGTGCTAGTGCTGGAAATTTATCCATTTGCAGATAAATTTGATGAGAAACGAGAGCCCGCATAAACAATACAAGGATAAAATAAGGGGCGAGGGGAATAAATAAATAAAGTTTAAGGAGGTCTTACTTAAAATGAAGAAAAGATTTCACTTACAAAATAGGTTGCAAATTATTCCTTTGCGTGTATTCAAAAACAAAAAAATGCCAAGTAACAAAAACAGCACACTTTCAAAAAAACAAATTAGTTCATAAATTATAAACGTCACTTCAACAAACGACTACCATTAATATGTAATAATTTAAGGACGAGTACTCCCAAAATAATGCGTATCATCAAATTCAATAAATTCAAAGGAATGTACTCAAAAGTTCAAAGATAGACTGTACAGTAATTTTGTAGCAATCACAATGCCTGGGCAGAATAACTGCCTAGCAAAAACATTTCATAGCGATCACCACTTTAATACACCCACGCATATGAAAAACGTGTAAGAACATGATACGACCACCGTACACATAAAAGAAAGGAACTATGTTATGCTCCCTCGCGCATGAATACAGTAAACAAGTTGGAACATTCGAGAAAACCTGTATATAAAGTTTTACACGCCAAAATCAAATCAGTTTTTTTTTTTCTTCAATTTCACAATTGGTGATGACTTTCAAGCCAACTTTGAAGATGTGAGATGGCATGATGTGACCTTTACTTGAAACCACACCAAAGACCTAATCGTGGTTGGAAACTTTGTTTTCATCACTCTGGCAAGTCCCTGTCAGCAATGCATTTTGAGGGTGCTGATAATGATCCTGTTGTCATAATTTGGATCAGTAGAGAGCATGAGTTGTAAAGTGGCGCATCTCCGATCTTTCTCGTTGAACATTGTGTCACTTTCAGACATGATAGAAGGCTCCTATCACTCTTGGGATTTGTACACAACTGACCAACTAATAGATGGTCTGCAACACCAAAGGAAAACTGGTTTTTATCAAACGGAAATGAAATCATATCATCTTTTCTAGGACAACAATTTTATTGTTCTGCCATCTAGTTCAACACATACATTCGTCTTTAATTAAAAGAATGAAAATGAAAAAAAAATTGTGGCTTTGATTTATCGGGAATGAATAAAGAGACAAATTTTTCCTTCAATAAAAAGTTTTAATCGAAATCCACAACAGAGCTAACATTTACCTTGTTCCAACTTCCCTTGCCACTGTGTTAGGTTTGGGGTAGTTAAATAATACGATTCTCACACTTCTTACTCATGTACAGAGATTTATCAGGACAACCTGGCATGAGGATATCTTTCCTTACAAGTAAACTCTGACTAAATATTCAAATTACATAGTATTCGTGATCCAAATAAGATATCCTTGGTATGGCTAACGTACAATGGCTTTTGCAAGCAATGATGAACCTTCTTCAAGTGATGTTACCTCAAGTAACAGTATGAAGCCAGATACTCCACCAGAGTAGATGAATTCTTGTCCTGAAATCCAGCAAAACCAAGACACCAAAAGAGAGTTACAGTAAAACATATGTAAAATTATGTTCTCGACTCCTTTACTAACTTAGTATTTGACAGATAAAGGAAAACTTTAATGGAATATTCAAATATCTATATCTCATATATAGATCAAGTGTTAGCCCCAGGAAGCGGCCCCTTAATTTCTGAGAACTTTGACTGAAGTAAAATGAAACCGAGGGAGGCATACTCGAATAGACAGTTGCCATTAGATTTTCAAAGTTTTACTTAAATGGCATTTAAGTTGGCAAATCAAATTTTCGTTATGAGAATTCCATTTTGTATTGTTGTACACATGAACGTCCCTTAATTCTGGTTCCTTTTGTGATGAACTTTTTTTTCTTTTTTTTTTAACATGGTAGTCACCACTTATCAAGGCCCGGAAGCCACTCAGGGATAAGGGTTATTGTGTGTACAGTAATCAATGGGATAATATCGTAGTATTTGTTAGTAATGGAGATTTGATAAAGTATTTACTTAAGGGGGCGGTTTATCAGGAATTTGTTTATGTTGGACTTGAAGACATCCAAGTTGTGGTCAGGTGGGAAACAGGCAAATGGAAGAGAGTTCCACAGTCGTGCACTTCTAAGAGAGAAGCTTTGTTCATGGAATCTACCTTTTGATTTAGGCACAGATAAAGAATGGGGAAAATTATTGACAGTGGTTTCAGCAGGAATTTGGAGATAAATGATGGTTAACTTGTAACTGGCAATCTTGAACTTGTCAGAAAATAGTCTTCAGTTCAGGTCGGTAATGGTAGGAAGTGGACTGGTTTTCTGTGACTGCCATCTTGGGCATGTCTCACTAAGCTTGAGCCGTGTCCTGCTGCTGGAATAAAAAAGGATGAAAAAGAGGCAGGGGGCACTCATTCATGGGTTTTTATAAGCTGCTTTACATGACCTCTAAGGGAGCAAGAATTAGAAATCTTGCCAGTCATCAATGAGAAAGGAGGGGGGGGGGACATAAATTCTAATAATCTCAGACAGAATGTATCTTATTTGGGGGTGAACCAAAATAAGAAGAAAAAAAAAATTTGGTACTTGTACAGTTTAATCAACACATTAAAAAAATGAAAATATCGAAAAAAGGTTATATTGTACGTATCCGTTTTGGACTGAAGATCTCAAAAAAAAAAATTTCATTTAATTTGATCAAGTAGTTTTTATCTTACAGCAGAAAAACACGTTTTTATGAGAGCGTGTTGAAGTCAGCAATTATGAAATTTGTTGAACACGCCACGAGGAGATAACTCCAGTTAAAGTGCCGACACTCCCTCCCCATCTTTATAACCAGCTTTTCTTCCTAAAAATCGAACCTTTTGCTCGGTATCATAACAAATTGTTTTTTCGCTGTAAGATAAAAACTACTTGATGAAATCAAGTGAAATTTTTTTTCGGAGAACTTCGTTCCATAACGAATACATATAATATAACCTTTTTTCGATATTTTCATTTTTTTAATGTTTTGATTAAACTGTACAAGTACCGAAATTTTAAAAAATACAAAAATATATAAAGGGAGACAACTGCTCGGATGTAAGTAATAGATGTAATTCTATACATTCACTGATTATAACAAAGTCCTCATCCTAAATAGCATAATTACTAAGCTTGACCATAATTACTAAGAGCTGAATACCTGGTCAAATGACATAGCAGCACTTGAACAGGTTAATGACTGGTTAAATGACAAGTGATTAGCTGAACGGGTGAGCAAAATCAGAAAATAACTACTGACGTGTAATTTCCCCACTAATTTAATTTAAACATGCGGACAGCTGCTTACACGCCTGATTATTATGTGTAAAATTTATATAATATTTTTATGTTTGGAATCCTTTTGAGATGAGGCTTCATAATTTGTGCATTTATTTTTTGCGGACTGTTATCCTCCTTCATAGTTGTTGTTTCGCCACATTTCAGCCAACTCATCCTTTGGCCTTCTTCAAGTGGTTAACTGCAATGGGATAGGAATGCTGAGTCTCTTAACTGCCTTCCATAGTTGTTTTGGTCTCACCATGCTTTGGCCAACTAATCCTCTGGCTTGCTTTGGGTAGGATTTAAACTGCTATCTTCAGACAATCCTCACCTGGAACCGTAGAGACTCAACACTTCTATTAACTATACCACTACTAATCACCTGAAGAAGGCCAGAGGATGGGTTGGGCGAGGTGCTCGTCTGAGCTCCAATCCCTCGTCCCCCCTCGCTAATCTTTCACGAGAAACACCCGTCTGGCTGAAACTACTGTCAATAATTTTCCCCACTCTTTATCTGTGCCTAAATCCAAACATAGATTCCATGAGCAAAGCTCCTTTCTTAGAACTGCACGCCAGTGGAACTCTCTGCCGCTTGCCTGTTTCCCACCTGACTACAACTTGGATGTCTTCAAGTCCAACATAAACAAACTCCTGACAAACTGCCCCCTTAAGTAAGACACTCTATCAAAACCCCCAATACTAATGATTACTACAATACTATCTCATTGATTACTGTACACGCAATAACCCTTATCCCTGAGTGGCCTTCGGGCCTTGATAAGTGGTGACCCCCATGTAAAAAAAAAAAAAAAACGTGGTGAAACAACAACTATGAAGATGAAGATAGCAGTTTGCAAAAAATGAATACACAAATGTGTAAAATTGTCGATAACTTTTGATATTGTCTCGGATTTTTACTGTAGTGGCCCTTCTCAGTTCAGGAATAGTTTGAAGATTTTTTTTTTAATATATACATTTTTTTATTCTTACTCTTTTCCACCTCAAACAAAACATATTGCCACTTGGAACGTAAGGGACTACTACCTAGGATCATATAAGGAGTCGATCAGCAAGATGTCTGTTCACATTACATTTAAACTTCTGCAGGTTAGTACTGTAAGAGAACTAGGAAACAGGAAGGGAATTCCAAAATCTAACAGTATAAGGCAAGAAACTATTAATTAAAGTAGAAGGCTTTCCGGTATCTAGGGACCTCGTCGGTGAAGGGATGGAATTTTGCTGCTTGTCTGGTTAGTTGGGAGCATGTACGTTAAGGGGGCACAAGTGCTGCTAGTTCATTAGAATACATTCTATTAAAGCACTTGTAAAACAGACACAGAGATGCGACATTACAATGATGAGACAGGGGTTGTAGCTTGGCTGATAGTGCAGAACCTGTTAGGTTTTAGACTCTTTTTTGGGCCCTGTCTAAGAATGAGAGACTAGCAGTAAATGCACCAGCCCAGATGTGGCAACAATACCCCATGCATGGGCGGACAATGACTTTATAATGATTTAGGATACTCTCTGATTTGAGTAATTTGCTAGTACAGTATAGGGAACCCATCTTTTTTTTTTTGCAGCAGTCTTGGCAATGTTCCGAATGTTTTTGTTCCAATTCATGTTGCCTGTGAATGTTAAACTGAAGAGTTTGGAGGATGAGCTCTCAGGTAGAGTGTTATTTGTCATGGCAATCATTAGTTGAGAAGGTTGTTTAAGGAAAATCTTATATTAAATGTTGAAATCCACTGTTACAGACTGAAGGTCAATTTTAAGATTTCTGCCATTGTTTTACATATATGTACATTTATTTTTCTCTCATGTCTATTATAGAGCCTGGTTTCACACCTGCATTAATATAATGTTGTTTAGATGTACGCCCGTTGAGAACAACCTGGATTTTATCTTGTCTAGGAATGATCTGATTATGTTAAGCATTTTCCCAGAAATGCCATATGACTTAATTTTCATAAAAAGCCTTTCAGGCTAGACTTTGTCAAAGGCTTTTGATATATTAAATGCTACAGCCCTACCTTCCCCTATTTTTATCCAGCGCATGCCTAAATCCATGTTGAATAGTTTAACTTGTTAAAAGTTAATTAGTTATTATCAATCTATCTGTCTATCTATCTATTTATCTTTTTATTCAATGATATTCTGAAAATAGTTTATATTGGGAGTTATTTATTGTTTATAGAATAAAGATAGCAATGGTTTTTAGCTGAAGATGTTTATATAAATTAGCTAGGTTAAATATAAACAAAATAACCTAATAGCAAATGAATGATGACGTAATGGAACTGAGGTCAGGAGGTCGGGAAGTTTAATCAGTTGAAGAGAGTTGGAGTTTGATCATGAGAGTGAACAGATGGGAGAGTTGGAGATTGGTCATGGGAGTGAACAGATGGCCAGGAAGCGAGGCTGGATAGAACAAATATGTAAACAAGAAATGTAGACCCTGTGAAGAGCATTTGAGACAACTGAAATAAATTTATATTTTTAAAATATAAAGTGTTGTTCTGTGGTTTCACAAAAGAAGGAAGAACAGAGGTCTCAATTTGTTATGGTGTTGGTCATTTCATATTTTATCACGAAGCTCAGCAGTGAAAATAAAAGAACTCTTGAAGAAAGAAAAGTATGAAACATATATTATTCTTCTTATAAAAAAATGATATCTTTAAGTAAATATGAACTGTAATATATACCCGTATGATAACTCTCTGATATAACATGACTCAGTTTACATGGCTAAACAAACATACATGCAATTTATACGTTAATAACAGGAGATATTATAAGAAAATAGCTCCGCACCACACTATGTAATATATATAACTGTTTTAATATCTAATCCACCTCCCTCCTTATACAATATCCATAGTGTTGGTCAGAAGAAAATTGAAATTTACAAGATGATGGTGCTTGATTGATTAACAACTCAAAAATTTTAGTAAAGAGGGGGAGGAGACTGAAAGGGCGATAATTGAACAGGTTGGTTCTTTCATCAGAATTCTTGAATACCGGTACCACAGTAGCAATTGTGCAGCTATCAGGGAAGCAAGACAGTACTTGCAGAGTTTAGTTCTGTGCAGTTCTAGGAGGTCCACCCTCCCAGAATTTAGTTTCTGTCTTTGAGAAGGAGTTAATTTACTGCTAATAGCCTGAGGCACCCTTACCGAAGAATGCTGGGTTGCCTAGGCACATTTTGCGGGTCAGAGTGCCCCTCCTCGGGGGGTGCAGACTTCTCAATCCCACTTTCCGACCCTGGTGTCTAAGTTCTTGCAGTGCGAGAGAACTAAACAACACCCATTTTAGTACTAACCAGAATCAATGTTGCTTAACTTTGGTGATCTAATGGGAACTTGTCTACTGGTGTATCAATATGATTATGCCCTAATTAGTCCTTTAGTATTCATTACTAGCAGTTCAGTTTGTTCGGGCCATATGTACTGCTCATAACTTTATGTGCATATGTATATATACATATTAAAAAGTTTGTCTCATGTCAAGGTAACCTACATATAAAATTTCAAGTGTTTAGACCCAAAATTGGCAGAGCAGTTTAGTAGAGTCTGCAAAGGTCAACTCTTCCAACTTTGACCTCATGGCAGTCAAATTTTCGCCCAAAAACTGATTAAAAAGGTTGTTGCATGTCTGAATACCCTTTATGTAAAATTTGAAATGTTTAGACCCAAAATTGGCTGAATAGTTTGCTGGAGACCGCAAAGGTCAAATCTTTTGAACTTGGACCCCTTGGCAGCCAAATTTTCGGCCAAAAACCTATTAAAAAGCTTGCCCTATGCCTGAATACACTTTATGTAAAATTTCAAATGTTGAGACCAAAAATTGACTGAGTAACTTGGTAGAGACCGAAGAGGTCAATTTTTTAAAAAATTTTGCCCCCAATTTTGCCCCCTTAACATTTATTGTTTTGGACTCAAATCAAATTAAAATGTTTGATCCATCATCAAGTAACCTACATCTAAAATTTCAAGTAGTTAAATCCAAAATTGGCGGAGGAGTTTAGTAGAGTTTTCAAATGTCCAGTCGTTGAACTTTGACTCTTTGACAGCCAAATTTCTGGCCGAAAACCGATTAAAAAGATTTCCTAAAATCTCAATACCCCTTATGTCAAATCTCGAGTCTGTAGACTGAAAATTGACAAAGTTATTTGGTAGGGAAATGCACACACACACACACACACACACACACAATTTCACTTTTATAGATATACTAGCATGGGTGCCCGGCGTTGCCCGGGTGTTTGGAGGTGTATGCCGAGAAGAAAAAAGAAACGGTCAATTTTTTTTAACTTTGACCCTTATTATGACCCCTTAACATTTATTGTTTTGGGCTCAAATCAAGTTATTAAGTTAGATCCATGTCCAAGGAACCTATATCTAAAATTTCAAGTGTTTAGACCCAAAATTGTTGGAGGAGTTTGGTAGAGTTCTCAAAGGGCAAATCGTTGAACTTTGGGCCCTTAACAGCCAAATTTCTGGCCGAAAACCGATCACGTAGATTTTCCTAAATCTCAGTACCCTGTGTATCAAATTTCGAGTCTGTAGACTGAAAGTTAACAGAGTTATTGCGAAGGAAAATGTACACAGACACGCAGACACACACACACACACACGCACACACACATACAGATATATAGATAGATTGTTTTCACCTCCTCTATTTTATGTTGTTTTATTTTTATTTTTAACCAAATTAGTTTTTAAATAGCATTTTGAAAAATTTAATTTTAATATGTGCCATATCGTTAGATCATTTATCAGTCGAACCAAATTATCATAAAATTATGAATAGTAGCTGTTAACGTATTGTTGTTTTAATAATTTTCATTAATAAAATGTGGAAATATAAATAGCTTTGAAAAATGTCGATATCTTCAAACATAAAGATGTGCTAAGAATTTTAAGGCACTTTAAATTACTTTCTATTCAACAGTTGTTGAAATGTTTACAAATTTCTGTCATTGTCAAAATTTCAACGGATTACAAAGTTCTTTCTTTCTTTTAATTATCAAACAAACGATGGAAATGACTGGCATGTTTAAGAAGAGATCAAAATGCACTCTGGTGGATTTAATTTCGTAATTACATGATTTTTTTTTAAAAGATTTTTAAAATTTCGTTTTAATTCATCGCATTTTTTTATCTCAATAAATAATTTATTCTTTTGCTTTAATTCAAACTGTAAGTCACAAAGCCGCGAGAATCACACACACACACACACACACACACACACACACAGGATAAAACAGTTTCGTTTTTCGGTTGGTGCATTTCGGATTTTTGCCCGTTTTCTTTCAACCAAAAGAATGTCAGAGTTTTGGGTCTTGACTTTCGAAACTCGAATTTCCATTAACCGCTATTAAAAGTGATTTCCTTCTAAAAGGTATGTCTGGTCTTTATTTTAATTCGATTACTATAATTATGTGTGTTATTCGTTTTTCTTTCTTTCATATATTTTATTTTCATCGTATTTAAAAAGAAATAAAAAAAATGTCCAGTGAGCGAAGTTCGAGAAGTCACCCAGAATGAAAAAGAACGTGCCTGTTGCTTTCCTTCCTGCAATGTTGCCAAAGTGTAGAGTTTATATATTTTTAATAAGTATATATTTTTAAAAGGTACATAAATGTTGATTTACAAGAATGATAGGTCATTTTTATTTATTTTCCTACACTAAAATAAAAAGCGCTAACTTTTTTTGTTGTTTGTTTATGCTGCTGTTATTGTCGTTGCTATGTTTACGCGGAATTGTCATTAACTTTTTCATCCCTTACTTTTGAATTTTAACTTGACTTAAAATTAATAATACTGATTTAAATTAAATAATGTAAAAGCGTAGATATGGGAAATTAACAGCATCCGTTAAGTACCCTCTAAAAAGGAGGGGATTCTACTTTTTAGGCGATTACATGTGAACACCCTGACACATTTGACAAAAAAAAAAAAAAAAAACAATTCTTGGTAGTTATACAAAATACGGATCGTGCTTTATTTATTTTTTAGATAGATTTTTCAAATTAAATTCAATTTCTACAGTATCTTTTGTTTATTATCTGTTAGGTGAAAGTACAGAATAGTTATAAAAAAAAAAAGGAGAAAAAACTCTTCCTCCCTATGTTAAGAACGGGTTTCTAAATAAAGTTATTTCAGCACGGTTCCTCTTCTGCATAAGACAAAGTTCTGGCTGAGGCAGTTTTTATTGGCAATTCGAAAGCTTAACTTATTGTTCAAAGGGAGGTAACTATTTTATTAAGAATTGTAAGAAAAAATGATTTTTGGACTACTTTAGTACAATCCCAACAACAGAGTTACCACCCTTAGAACAATAAATTAAACTTCCGAATTACCATTTCATTTTTATTCCAATTCATATGCTATATTTTTGAAGCTGGATTTTCTCTACATCAAAAATGGACCTCATATCTAAATTTGTCTTGGTTCTCCCTGTTACTACTTTTTTTTTTTTTTACAAAAACGGTCATTAACAATGTTTTGTTTGTTATTAAAGTTTGACTTATCTCCAACTGATATAAACTGCACAGTAAAAATAATTTAATTAAATCATTTTTCTAATTTCGAATTATTTAATCAAATAAAAATTACATATTTTAATTGATTACTTAGTAATCAATTAAAATATCGTAAAAATTGACTTTAACTTGAAAATACTATGAAAATAAAAGGTACTTCCTTTCCACCTTAACAATCACGACTTGAAGAGATTTTCTGGTATGCTAAAAACGAATATCACATTGAGTCTTTGTCCCCCGATTGAAATGTTAGGTTTTGCATATGGTTTTCCCGGAACAGGCTGATTGCATCACCATAGTCTTCTTGGTATTGATTGTGAGACCAAAATTTTCACAAACCTCTGAGAATATGTTTGCACTGTGTTGTATGCCTGCCTCAGAGGTAGCGTTAAGGGCACAGTCATCAGCAAACAGAAGATCATTTACAGTGTCTGATGCAACCCTAAATTTTGCTTGTAGTCTCCTGAGGTTGAAGATTGATCAGTCAAATCTGTATCTGATTCCAATGCCCACATCAGCATCTCCGAAGGCATCTGTCAGCATGCATCGCAGAGAATATGAGGCTGAACAGGGTGGACAAAGGTCTCCCCACAATCTTGCACTCTGCCCATCATTCTATCATGGAACTGACGTATGATGGCAATGAATTTTCTCGGACACCCATACTTTGCCATTATTCTCGAGAGACCTTCTCTGCTTACATTGTCAAAGGTTTTGGTCAGATCAACATACGTGGAGTAAAGGTCTACATTTTGTTCTTGGCTCTTTTCTTGGAGCTGCATGGCAGCAAACACCATATCAATAGTACCACGATCCTTACGGAATCCACATTGGCTCTCTGGCAAGAGGTCTTTTTTCAGATGAACTATGAGCCTGTCCAGCATTACTCTGGCCAGTACCTTGCCTGCAATGCATAGCAGGGATATTCCCTGGTGGGTGTCGCAAGCCTGGTTGTTACCTTTATGCTTGTATAGATGTATGGTGGAGGCATCTTTGGAGTCTTGGGGAAGTACGTCCTTCTGCCAGATGATGTAGAAAAGCTGATGGAGTTTTGCTGCCCTCTTTATATGTCTCAGCTGGAATAGAATCTGAGCCAGGCGCTTTCCCAGTGGACAACAGGCAGATTGCTTTCTCAGTCTCTTCGAGGTTTGGGAGTTCATGCAATTCCTCGTTTACAATAATTTGGGGGAAGTGGGCAATAGCCTCATCACTGATGGTAGAGGAACGGTTTAGTACACTTTTAAAATGCTCCGCCCATCTTCTCAGGATCACGTCTTTGTCAGTGAGGATAGTGGACCTGTCTGCACTGAGGAGAGATAATGATTTGGATGGAGAAGGGGAGGGGGGTTAATCTGCAATAATACCACACGCATACAAACACGTATAAAATATTTGGTGCTTCTTCAAAATAAGAGCAAAAGGGGATAAATTACATTTTCATTAAAAACCGATGTTATCTATTTAATTGCCATGTTGCAATTAGTTAAATATTACAGCATTACACAAAACATGTAGTGGCGCTTCTACAGAATTGGGACAAGATTTTCAGAAATCATAAAAAAAATCACATGAAAACAATGGTATCTACATATTCCTTGTAAGATTATATTCAATGGTATCTACATATTCCTTGTAAGATTATATTCAATGGTATCTACATATTCCTTGTAAGATTATATTCAATGGTATCTACATATTCTGTGTAAGATTATATTCAATGGTATCTACATATTCCTTGTAAGATTATATCCCAAAAATTACGAAAATTGATAAGGTAGCACATTTTTCTTGTTAAAGAAAATAAAAGATAGAATTTGAAAACGATCGTAAAACACAGAGTTCAACAGGGAGGTAATTTTCCGTTTGAATTAAACAAAGATGGTGGCAATTTTTCACTTGCTAACATGATTAAAGTTTTTTCTTTTTAATAATTCTTTAATATTCAAATAATTTCGACTGCATAATTTGGAAGCTACCATTGTAATTTATTAGAATTGGCGAAAAAATCAGTTAAAACCATTGTGTTTTTTTTTTCTGAAAACTCAATTTATCGATTACAAAATCTTGTCCCAATAATGTAAAAGCATCCATGTAGTTTCATGATGCAGGGATCGGCCATATTTGTTTTAAACATGTATTGTAAACACAAGAGAGGTAACTCCCAATTTGGAATGTTAATAACGCAGAATTTATTAAAACAAAAACATAATAGATAACAAAACGATCATAATAGACATATTTTTTTTATTTTTGTTTTGGATTTTTTTAAATATAAAAATAACTGTTCAAATAAGCATGAAATTCACCTAAGTGTTTTCAGGAATTGGAATAAGACAGACTCTAGTTACTTTCCCTGCTATCATGCGAACTTTTTTTTTTTTTTTTTCAAAAACTATTTTCATTAATAATTAATTCCCTACCTTATCGTTTTTCGTAACTTTTGGGATATTTTACTAATTTCGACACAACTAAGTAGATACCATTAGCTTTAATTGAAATTCAATATTTCTATTTTTGTTCTTATTCCAAAGTAGCACCAAATAATCATATAGTAAATGAGCTTTACAAAAAGCCTAATCGCAGACTTTGAAATTTTACCCATGTAACTCGCTCATCATAAGAATCACTTGCACAGAATAGCCCTCCAAAAATTTAATGGAGATTCTCGAATTTTGTAGGAAGACAAATTCTGGACTTGGTAAAGATATGCAAACGATAAATTGGTCAATATGAATTTTAGGCACTTGTACATTTTAGGTCTTTTTCGTTTTCCAGTTTGGAACAGGGGGAGATAAATGACTGCTGAAAACTTTTTATAAATTTAAAAATATTTTTTTATTTAATATGAAAGTTTAAATTTTATAAAAAAATAAAAATAAATAAATTGATTAATGTTTACTTTAACTACAACAGAATTAACACTGAAAAGGCAGTTCTTCAGGGCAGTGGTAGAATCTGTCCTTGTTTACGGTGCTACAACCTGGACACTCACCAAAAGATTAGAAAGAAAACTAGATGCCACATACACCCGTATGCTACAAACTATTAAATATATCTTGGCAAAATCATCCCACAAAGCAGTAACTTCATGGCAACCTACCTGCCATATCTAATACCATCAGAGAAAGACGCCTACGATTTGCTGGTCATTGTCTGAGGAGCATGCATGAATTGGTGAGTGATGTATTGCTATGGACTCCACGACACGGATGCGCAAGCAAAGGATGACCTAGATTCACATACATCCAGCAAATAGCACACAACGCCAACTGTAAACCTGAAGATCTGAGGCAGCTGATGGAAGACAGGAAACTCTGGAGAAGAAGAGTCGTATTGGTCTGGGCAAGGAGCCCGTCATGATGATGACGACAGAACACCGACCAATAAAATTTTTTTTTTTTTTTTTTTTCACAAGTTTTCGGGGTTGCTGACAATGAATCTGATATTCAAATCCAGAGCAAATTTACTGTTTGCATGGTATCAATCCCTGGACCCTCGCACTTTTTTGTGCCATCGCACCGCCTTCGTTTACACTATTCTTACATGATGCGTTCGCGTGTGCACAGTGACTTCTCACATGGTGGAGGAATTTTTAGCAGACATTTGAAAGTTTTCAAAAACAAAAAAATAATTTTTCTGTGTTACATAGTTTTTGATGCTTTTAACTGATTTTAAAAAATCAAGCAGTTTACAGAAACATTTTTTTCGTTCTTTTTTTTAATCTAACGGTACCCAGTGTAGTTTATCCTCTAAAATAATTCAATGGTCTCCATTAATTTGCTGTTTTGATATCCGATTGTAATAGAGCTTCTTAATCCAGCAGCTTCTTTCAAGAACTGCATGTGTAACATGGTGCATTTGATTGCATGGGAGGATATCAGCAGCAGCAAGGGATGTCTGGCTTGCGAAGGGATTAGCAGCAGCTAAAAAACGCGCATATGCAAATTGGGAAGTGTGTATGAGAAGAAAAGGTGGGGGGGAACAAGATGAAAAAATTTACTACATGGTTAGGAGAAACAAGGTCGGCATCAAAGAAAATGGACGTGTAAAGTCGCAGCCAAGAAATGGCTGACTATGACCAGCGTGAGGTCGGAAAAGAAAAGTGTACACCAAGCAAGATGGACGATGGCAAGAGACTCTTAAGTGGTGTTGAGGCGGGAGAGGAACAGTAATAAACACTTTTGTTAAAAAGGAAACGATGCCGACCCAGATTTTTATTTATTTCCTTTGTTTATTTGTAACGGCAACATTACGAACGCTTGTTGAACTTTTTTTTACTGATTGATTTCCTCCTACCTATAACCTTGGCTTTCTTAAGACTAAGCCCAATAGGCATTTCCTGTCATTGCGATAATCCTTTCATTTTTGCTAATCTTACATCAAGTGGCTTCACGTCATGTCTGGAGTGATTTCCATAAAAATATTTAAATATGATTCTAAAGATCATCTCGGCTAGTTGCTTCAGTGTTAATCACACTGATTTCTCCACAAAATTGTCCACACTTTAAATTATGACCTATAAGTTATACACATAGAGAAAAATACATTTCAATGTGTTATTTTATTTGTGCTGTCTGAAGTAGTGGGTAGGGAGAAATGCTAACCCTCTACCACCCTCCCATTTATAATCTTTCTATCAATCTAGATGCAAACAAACAAAACTGTTTTTCTTGGCTGCTTTCTTCATTAGGCCTTTTAGTTCTTTGACTTCTTTTCACCATTCAAGGAGGCGGGTGAGAAAAAGATCTTGACATTCTGGTCGACTCCTTCTTCAAGCCATCTGAATATTGCATTCAGGCTGTAAACAAAACAAGAACTCTATTTATACATTAATTTCTGAACAACCTAATAGAGAGGTTGATAAATGATCGAGATAAATTTGTTACATGGAAAAGACTATCCCCTTCCTCTGTAAATAAGAATACTAGATAAGTGAAAATGATATTAGGATAAGCCTAGAATCGAACCCTGTAGGCAAGTGTTAAAGATAATGGATAATGGAATGTTAGAAATTAAGTCTATTGTAAATTCTATTAGAAATAGTTCAATATTGTTTCTATCGGAAAAAGAGTCAATTGTCCATTCTTTAGAAATCTAGATATTAAATAATGTCAGTTAAATGACTGCACAATGCGAGTTAAATTATATTGTTTAAAAATAGGTTAAATTAGAATTGAGGATTCTTTTGTTTCTCAAAAGTCTGCTGGACAAACATATGTAAAGCCACGTGAAATTAGTCGCGTTTGAAAACACACTTATGACGTCATAAACAAAGGACATTTCTCAATATAGGATTCTATGGGTTCAGAGTTAGTCAGTCAGTAGATCAGCCAAGAGTTAACATAGTCAGTTGGGTAGGAGAGTCCCTTAGAGGATAAGGGTAGAAGATTTAGACCATGTAGATCAAGCTGAATTCCTGACGTCATTGACCAGCCGATCAGATGAATAAAAAAGTCATTATGTTGTAACTTGTCTTATGTCATCCTTTATCACGAACGAAAGGTAATTTTGTTTATCATCTTATAATGAACATTGTGTAACCCTTCGAAGATTATGTGTCCTCCCCTCCAACATCATAAGTGAAGTATCTCCTCCTCCTCTCTATATGTGTATAAGAACTGTTGTTGCATATGTCTCCCAGTCTGTAGTCCCCAAGAATCATCCCAGTCAGATATAAATGTCTTCTCTCCCTCATCATCACTATTATGTCCCCAATATGAACTCCCGTCATCTTTAAATATGAAACCCTGACTACACAACAGATTGACAATCGTATTACAAATGTGAGGAGCATAAATAGTGATGTTTGATGGAGACGTGATATATATTTATTTATAAAGTAATGGTTGTGTGATTCCAACGAGAGAAAAATGTATATTTAAAAGATTGTAGCCAGCAACAATTGTTGCATTTCTATTTACTTGTCTCATTATTTATGTATCATTCAAGCACTACCATGTTTGAATATATGGTTAAGTGGCAGTTTTAGTCATTTATAACTGCTTTAAAGCTTCATTGCTCACTCATTTTTTTACCAAATTTCAAATAATTATTACATCTTCTCAATTTTTTTTCAATTTTCGTTCAGTAAAACAAAAGTTATGATGAATTTTCTGGTGTTCAAAATCGTAAAAATACGTAAAGCCATGAGCGACACTTTTTATGACTGGTTTCCATAGCAACATCATTACTTCAGCGACTACTGTTGTAAAAAGAGAAGTAACTGATGAAACAGACAGAATGAAAGCATAAAAAGGGAGATAATTGAGGGGGTATTTTATTGAAAGCAGACGAGTGCTGTACATTATTGCATATGTTTATGGGGACAAAAAAATAAGATTGAAATTAAACAAAGAACAAGTGAATTTATTGGAAACCTGGAAAAATCATGGATTATAGAAAAATGCGAGCATGAAAAGTAATATGATTAAGCTTAAACATGGAAGAGTAAAGGACTAGTTGTTAAAACTGGAAAAGAAAAGGACAAGATATTCTAGTAAAAAATATAATAAATTTATAACTTAGAATATTGCATCATTAAGAATTTTTTTTTAAATTCAATTTATAACATTATATAATCAATTCTTAATACTACGATATTTTAAGTTATGAATTATATTTTTTATTAGAATATCTTGTACTTTTCTTTTCCAGTTTTAACAACTAGTCCTTTACTTTTCCATGTTTGGGCTTAACCATATTACTTTACATGCTCACATTTTTCTATTGTATGTGGGTGTATGTATGTTTATATTAGAGATCGATATTGTGCCTATCTAGGCCCTCATAGTGAGACAAGTAAATAAGAATGCACAAACACACACACATGTGAAAAGAAGAAATCAGATTCTAACCCATACATACATGCACACAACTACTCACTCTTACATACACACACGCACTGATACACGCACATCACAAAGGAAAAAAAAATCATAAAATATTCATCAAATATATTTAACACCTCCCACCCACCAAATAGATTTAACACTGACCAAATGAACTCTTAACCTATCCCACTGGAGACATTCAGTCTCATATCCACATATTTCGAAAGCACAATCGTGCCAGCTGAACTAAAATGATTTCCAAAAAAGAATCCCATAAACTTTTCACCAAAAAAAACAAACTTGGAACTAAAAAAAACTTTTAACTAAAAAATATCTGAAGAGAGTTAACTAAGGTTTGAAATGCATTATGAAAATATTTAAAAATGATAAGTCTGAAAAATTAATTGTTGCTGGCTACAATCTTTTAAATATATATGTATATATTTTTGTGCAAGACAGTCTCTACTAAACTACTCTCAATTTTTGGTCTACAGACTTGAAACTTGATATGTAGAGGATTCAAATCTGTGGAACAAATTCAATTTGTTTTTTAGCTGCTAAAAATGTTTGCTAAATGGCTAAAAATGTTTGCTAAAGGGGTAAAAATGTTTACTAAAGGGGTAAAAATGTTTGCTAAAGGGGTAAAAATGTTTGCTAAAGGGGTAAAAATGTTTGCTAAAGGGGTAAAAATGTAAGAAAATGGAATTTGGCAGGCATAAATCGACTAAATGTGTACCTTCAAATGCACAAATGTACATTTATATGTATAAACTACGTTAATTTTAAGTTTTCATATGCATATGGACTTGGCTTAGATGGTAACAAATAATGCTGGAGAGATACGTGTTTTGATTTTAGCTGATGACACCCAAGTCATTTTTTTTTTTTTTTCACTTTTGATATAACTACTATATATATGGCGAGAGAATTGGCTCTATAATAATAAATATGAAATCTACATAAATTAAAATATATTTAATGACCGGGCAACGCTAAGTAACTTGATAGTAACAGATAAATATGAATTGAGATTTTGTGTAAATATTTATTAATATTCAAGATAAGTTAACTTTAAATACTTCTAATATTTCTCTCTGAACTTTCTTTCTACAATGAAAACAAATGATTCTTATTAACTTTCAATCAAATATAATTTATATAATTGAGTGGGTAAGTTTAGATTATGATTATGAGATCCATGGATAATCCATGGCCTTTAAATTATCAACTCTGACTTCTTGTAGACTACAATGTATTGTGGACTAATTTACTGTGGGGAGGCATGTGAACCCCCCACTCCACCCCACCATCCACCCAGTACACTGCAGGAGTATGGGGGGGGATTCCTAACTAGAGCAGACAACCAATCGATTTGATTAAAAAATGGGCGATTTCGATGACAATAAAAATATAGGATGGTTGAAAATTTGTTCAACGTTGGGTTTCCCTGCTAGTTCTACATAAATACCAAAAACTGATTAATTAATGAATTTCATAAGTGTTAAAACTTGTTGATGCAAGAAATTCAAAACTATTTGGAGATGAATATATAAGCAGTTCATTTTACACATGATGGGCGTAAACGTTTTTTATGGAAATATTTTTGTGCTCCATGACTAAATACTTTTTAAAAAGGATAAACATTATTTTTTAAATATATTATTATACAAAACAAAAATCAGCCCACTAAATAAATTTGGAATATTCTTTTTATACACAAAAAATAACAAGTTTTAATAGAATTTAATGAATTTAAAAGAAAGAAATGATGTTAATTCTTATCAGATGGTCACAATCGAAGCTATAATTTTGCAAAGTTTGTTGAATATTATATTGAAAACTAAAGATATCCGCAAAATATATGAATGATACTGTATGAAAAAATTAAGAGACCAAATTGAAAAAGAATTCATATGGAAGTTATTTGTTTAAGTTTTAAAAACTAAAAAAAATAATCTTAAATTTTCAACTTTCTGACTAAAAGTTCATTTTTTTTTTTTTTTAGATCTTTTATAAGAAAATATAGTTAAAAGAAAAATAATTCAACATAATGTTTGTAAAATTGTAAAAAATCTCATTTAAAAATTATTTTTAAATTAGTGCATTTTTAACTTAAAATTAAAGTCATGTGAGAAGTTGCCTTATGCTGAATGGCAACCAGTGCCTCCCTTACTAGAGAGCTCAACCCACAGGTAGACAAACTGCGAGAGCTATTTGAGGACATTTTTATTATCTAATACATAAAAGCCAAAATGTGCGTGTGTGTATGCCTGCCAAAAACTTTCAACACACGCAACCAACACTGACAAAATTGGTATTATTTGAAAGGTCAGTCTCTCAGACGACAAATATCCGAAAATTGGCCAAAAACATTAATTTTCTGACCATCAGCTGAGCCATTTTTTTACAAGGAAGGGTAAGTTTTTTCATCAACATTTTTGCAAAATCATCATACACCTTGCAATGACTAAGCTTAATTTGTGACATTGTATGCTGCGGTGGGTGCAGTGACTAAATCATTCTCTTTTTTTCACTTTCTTTTCCTCTTCAAGCCTGACTGCTTCAATTTTTTTTTTTTTTCTCTTCATTGCTCAATACCCTTACCATAAAACCTCTCCATGCCCGGGCAACGCTGGGGACCCCCACTAGTCTATAGTATAAAGCTAAAAAGATTTTTGCAAGTCACACACGTGCAGAAAACTGAATGTATGTTTAAAAAACGTTATTTTGTTGCATCATGCCATCATAAGTCGTCATGGCTGTGACAGCGAGCATGTTTTCCCTTTTCTTCTGCATTTCAGGTTCGAGCTTGCCTACTGCGGCTATTTTTTTTTTTTTTCACAGTCGCACGTGAACTCGTTTCTATTTTGATTGAAAGAAAAGTTGTTTTGATTCATTTATTGGGGGGGGGGCAGCGTATGGGCTACTGAAAATTCTTCCATTCTTTTCTGGGGGTTGCTCAATATTCTTAGTATAGCAGCTGTGTCCAAACCAAACTTCATGTCCACCCGGGCAACACCAAGTATCCATGCTAGTGTTACATAAACAACAATATTTTAACAAAAAAAATGTATATATTTAAATAAAATTGACACAAATATCCCTGACGATACTTCTTTTATTTCACAAATCCACTGTTGACTTTAATGACTGATTTTATTCAGGCTCAAAACTGTCCACAAACTGAAATTAATTCAGAAGTCACCTGGACAAGATCAGCCTTTAGTGAAGCTATGGTACTACGTGGATGTCGACTAGTCTCCATTTCAACAATGCTCCACACGTTCATAGAATAAATTCATAGAATTTATATTTGGTGAATTAGGGGAGCCCACATTAGGGGTTATATAATCGTGAAGATTTTTTGATAACCAGTCCTGGGTTAGAATGGCTTTGTAAAAAGGTGCGGGTCTTGTTGAAAGATATATCGGCTTTGTAGTTAGCAAAGTGTACTCTTTGGTGTCCAAAATGAAAATTATTACATTCGTTTCTATGCAACTGGATCTGTGCATCCATCTGAATTACTAAAAGCAAACAATGTTTTGTGCCAATCAGAGAATTTTCTAAATTTATTCAAAATGACCCTTTTAGATTCTTCTGTAAAATGTTGAGCCAAAATCATGACAGAGCTAGCATCTATTTTGCTTCAGCACCTCTTCCTTCTGTTGGGTTTGGGATTTCTATCTCAACTCATAGGAGGTAATAGCGGTTAAGTAGTTAATGAAACAGAGTGACGACCTGGGTGTTCCATGTTCAAATCGTCCGTTCAGACCCAGAGATAATTCACGGCCCTTAAATTAGCAACTTTTACTTCTTTGATAACTCGGCTAATGCATCTCCCTTGTTCTACAAAGATTATAAAAATATCAGCAAAAATTCTGTTTCCCTATCTATGTAAACTTATATTTGAAACATGTATAAAATATCTTTTTTGTGAATGTATGCTTTTGAATTCATCGTCGTAACATTTTCTCTCGCTCTTACATTTAAGTATAAACATTAAAAACAGTTTTCATTAAAAATGTTCCCCTAAAAAAATCCAAAGCTTCTACCGTCTACTTTATTGATCCAGGGTTTAACAATCATTTTAAGATCAAGAGATCCAGCAGCATTGACCCTAAAACCTCGTCAGAAAATGTATGAGACATGACATGAACTACACTACTTATAATTTCTAAAACTATCACAGCAGACAAATATTTGGTGTATGCATCACTTTGGTTACTTCAGGAGAATAAGAACACATAGGCACGGTTAAAGGTAGCGTTGCTATCACATCCTTTATCTTCAAGCGAACCTTATGAACAGTTATGATTTGGCAATATGTAAAAAGTTCCTATTTACAATGCCTCCCGACGGGACAGAGTTAGACACCAGGGTCGTTTTTTAACATGGAGAAAAGGAACAAAAATAAAAATTGTCTCAGGCGTGAAGGATTTCTCCTCCACTGACAGAGAACAAGAAATTGAAGTGCAACATCTGAAGAACAGATGGTATTTATTTACTCCCCCACCGAGCAAATTAGGCACAAGGCCGATTTTTAATGTGAGGAGTGAAGGGGAAATGGGGACCAACTCCCCGGGGAGTAGGGGAGCTGGATAGTGACAATTGGTATGAAGGGTTGCCCCTACATTGACCAAGGTCTTATCTGTGGGGTCGCCCCCACATAGGGTCTTTGCTTGCAGTATCTGCCGGAACAGATGGTATTTATTTGCTCCCCCACCGAGCAAATTAGGCACAAGGCCAATTTTTAATGTGAGGAGTGAAGGGAGGGGGAAGGGAAAAGGGGAC
This sequence comes from Euprymna scolopes, assembly GCF_053919585.1. Taxonomy (NCBI): domain Eukaryota; kingdom Metazoa; phylum Mollusca; class Cephalopoda; order Sepiida; family Sepiolidae; genus Euprymna; species Euprymna scolopes. The sequence goes on along the minus strand of NC_136487.1, from coordinate 157,812,294 downwards.
CAGCTCCCGAGAGGTGGGAAATGGGAGCTGGTTAAAGGTCAGGCATGTGGGGTTGCCCCCACATCTGGTCTTTGCTAGTCATAGCTAGTCATAGCTTGCAGTATCTGCCGGAACAGATGGTATTTATTTGCTCCCCCACTGAGCAAATTAGGCACAAGGCCGTTTTTAATGTGAGGTAAAAACCAGCTCCCCTAAAAGTAGGCAAAAAGGGGGCACTCTGGTTACCAAAAATAATAATTGTCCCAGTATAGAGGGTTTCCCCTCCATTGACTGGTACAAATTATCTTAAGTGCAGTATCTGCCGGAACAGATGGTATTTATTTGCTCCCCCACCGAGCAAATTAGGCACAAGGCCAATTTTTAATGTGAGGAGTGAAGGGAGGGGGAAGGGAAAAGGGGACCAGCTCCCGAGAGGTGGGAAATGGGAGCTGGTTAAAGGTCAGGCATGTGGGGTTGCCCCCACATCTGGTCTTTGCTAGTCATAGCTAGTCATAGCTTGCAGCATCTGCCGGAACAGATGGTATTTATTTGCTCCCCCACCGAGCAAATTAGGCACAAGGCCGATTTTTAATGTGAGGAGTGAAGGGAGGGGGAAGGGAAAAAGGGGACCAGCTCCCGAGAGGTGGGAAATGGGAGCTGGTTAATGGTCAGGCATGTGGGGTTGCCCCCACATCCGGTCTTTGCTAGTCATAGCTAGTCATAGCCAGTCATAGCTTGCAGTATCTGCCGGAACAGATACTACACTTTGATCCCGGCCCGAAGGCCAAGTAAAAAGTCACTAATTTCTAAATCATCGTTTTGCAGCTTAAGCAACTATGACTGCTTTTCTTTTCATTTCTTGGGTTAACATTTTCCTCTGAATCGGCTATCTGAAAAATAAAATAAATATAAGTATAGTTATCAAACCTCTATAAGAATACTTAAGGCTGCAGAGTTTTAACTAAGGCAATCAATTAACATCTATGCAATGTTCACGACTCACGCTCGTGCGAACACTCTAGATTACCTACTATACTCTCCCGAATTTGCCTGCAGCAGTTGTTTGGTGGCCTTGAGCAAAAGGTGGCTTCGTAGCTGTGGTTCAAATCTCATGAATTGTTACCCTACACTGATGATTGCGTAAGGATGAAACACTAGTATCTGTAGGTAAAAATAAGTAATTATTATTTAATTATAATTATATACCAATGATTTGAATATGTAGTGTACTTAACACAATATGTACAGAAATAGCTGTGATGCCCCCCCACCAAACTTTCACAAGTACTTGTCTAGCTACATCCACTTTCAGTAATTTTTCCCAATTTCTATTTGTGCCTAAACCTAACCGCAAATTTCTATGAACAAAGCTTCTTTCCTAGAATTGCCCGCTTGTAGAACTCTGTACCGCTGACCTGCTTTCCAGCTAACTACAACATGGTCATCTTCAAGTTCAATGTAAGCAAGTTCTTGTTGAGCCGCCCCCTTAAACAATCAAATTCTACCCAATTTCCAACATTAACAATCACTGTTGTCTCAGTGACCACCTTATACTCATTAACTTTTAACTGGTGTAGACTTTATAAGGCGGAGGGGAGCAGTTTTTCAACCAGTTGATGTACTAAGTAAAGGGAGATAACTATGATTTATTTATTTATTTTTTTAATCAAATGGAATTAATTCTCTTATGCCGACTCATTTCTCAAGGAATATATAAAAGCAAGTTTTCTGTATGTGCATAGGGGGAATTCTGATCAAACAAGAACCTTTTTATTTATCCATTTATTTATTGCGGACTCTTATCCTCATCTTCTCGTTGTTGTTTCACGTTTCAGCCAGCTATTTCCTCTGAACGAAATGGGATAGGAATGCTGAAACCACTATCTTCAAACAATTCTCAGCTGGAACATAGATTTAACATCTATCCACTGTGCCACATGGTGAGATGACAACAACTATGGAAGGCAGTAATTGCTGAGGATGCAGTTAGGAGATTCAGCATTCCTATCCCGTCATGGTTAACCACCTGATGAAGGCCAGAGGAATAGTTGGCCGAAACGTCGTGAAACAACAACTGAAAGATGTGGATAATAGTCCGCAATAAATAAATGGATAAATAATACTAATTACTCATCTCAATAAGAATTCCGATTAATTAAATAAGAAACTTTTTTCTTTTTTTTTTTTTTTTTAATTTTTTTATTAGTTCTTTACATCTAATCGCCTAAAAAAAGTAGGATCTCATTTTAAGAGGAGGAGGGGTGAATTAACATATAGTGCAGGATTCCAGTTTTACTCTTTTATTGCTTATACTTTTGCGATAAGACTCGACAAACTCGACAGGCAGCTAAATCCCACCCCACACAGTAGAGATCCTTAGATGTAAAAGATCTTTCTACTCCAGTAGTTTCTTCCCCAGAACCGCTAGACTCTGGAATTCCATTCCAGGTCCCTGCTTCCCTAACTGTACTGACATGCAGAAGTTCAAGTGTAACGTGAACCGACATCTTGCTGCCCAAATCCCAACATAGTGCCCCAGTAGTTGCTGCCCCTGATAGTAGCCCCCTACACCAAAGTGGCAATGTGCCTTGTTTGGGGTGAAAATGTAATAAAAAAAATAAATAAATAAATAAATAAATATTTAAATCCAATAGTTTGGTGCATTTAAAATTGTTTTGTTAATTTCATTTTTGGGTTATAGATTTGATATTAAGTTCAGTTTTTTTTGGTTAGGATTTTGTTTGGGAAGTTGTTGATTAGGTTGAAGTAAGAAATGGTTTGTTTTGTTTAATCCTGTTAATTATCAACTATTGTCCTTCAATCACTTTTCTTCCTGAGATTCTTATTGATGGCTTTGCTCTCAATGAGAAATCGACTCTAAAACTTCTTGGTCTTTCTTTCTCATCAAATCTTTCTTGGAGTTCATATATTAAATCCATTGCTCTTTCTGGTTCTCGTAAAATCGGTTTTCTCTTTCGCTCTAAACACTTTCTCACACCCACAACTATTTTCTATCTCTACAAATCTATTATCAGACCATGTATGGAGTATTTGTTGTCATATGTGGGTTGGTGAATCTGTGTTCCATTCGAAGGTTCTTGATAAATTGTGAAAACTTATCTGTAATTTGACTTCTTCACTGCAACCTCTCTCACAGACGTGATGTTGTTAGTCTCAGTCTTTTCTACAAATACTATGATGTCATGTGTTCCTCAGAATTGTCTGATCTATTCCCTGCTTCCTTTGTTCCAGCTCGTTTGACCTGTTGGTCTAGTGGTCTCCAATAATTCATTGTTTTAATAACTCATTGTAATACAGCTTCCTATTCCAGTAGCTTCTTTCTAAAGATTGCAGCGTTGTGGAACTCTCTTCCTGCTCACTGTTTCCCTTCTACCTTGGTCTTTTTAAGACTAAGATCCATAGGCATCTCCTATCTCCTACTCAGCTTTCATTCTAGTTAGTTCCTTACATCCAGTGGCTTCATGCTTTGTCTTGAGCGATTTCCATAAAAAAAAAGTTATTTATAAAATGCTATATACAAGATGGACAAGATATTTTAATTTTATTAATACTAAATTGTATTTGGTGATACATCAGTTATTATAATTGATGAGATTATAGTTATTTTTTAGGAGTTTTTTATGTTGATTTTGTGTATTAGTATTGTTAGAATCTATTAATTGCTACTATATTATATTAAGGAATGGTATTTTTTATTGTTGATATTTAAAATCAGAATGAAATAACAAAACAATGTAAATAAAAACTAAAATAAAAGAATAGATTAAACCGCCTTTTCTGCTGTGTGTGAAACTCTCCATCCACTTGAGACAGATTTACAAATCTAATCAATAAAAAAAAAACTTGTTTGAATACAGTTTGTACAACTACAGGGGACTGCGGAATAAAAATGGCAGACTGACTGACTGCGGATTAATTTAGCCTTGGCGTGCCATTCAATTGCTGGTCAGTTCTCACACGTGGAAAGTCCATAAAATCATAACGCATTGGCAAGTCAAGAACATTGTCGTTTTAATGTACATTATGATTATGGTTATTTCTTTCTCTACGGAAGCTGAACATAGTTCATAAATCTGCCATATTTCCTTGGCGAAGAATGGCTCATCAGTTGTATACTTACATCTAAAGGTAAATATCTCTCTCTTGTTATACTAAAACAGAGTTCATCAACGTTTGTTTCTCTGACTTTTTTTCCTGTATATACTTCAATGATACAAAATACATGCTGACATGTTCTTTAGTTCTGAGATTGAGTTATGTTTCAAAAAATTCCATTTTAGATCTTCTAATTAGTCATAAGTTGTAATTATTAACTGAAAAAGTCATCCATCTCTTGCTGTGTATTACTCTCTCCCTCTCTTACATCGTGTTGGGTATTAAATCATTTCTAAATATTTTTTTCTGAATGACTATTTAAAATTCGTATTTCGATTATTCAGACTAGTATTTTCATCTTGAGTGTCATTATCACAACATTTCAGCCAATGTAACCTCCAACCTTCTTCAAGTGTGTATCTTGTCGAACTTGGGAATCAGCACTGAATTTCGAATAGAACTCCTTCATCCATGGCGTAGCGTACAATTGTTCCGTCAGCCAGGGTAGAAGCCTTAAGCAATTGTATTTTTTGTTTCATCAAGGACTCCTGGCATATATATCAATGATTTGAATATGTAGTGTACTTAAAACAATATGTACACAAATAGCTGTGATGGCCCCCCCCCTCACCAAACTTTCACAAGTACTTGTCTAGCTACATCCACTTTCAGTAATTTTTCCCAATTTCTATTTGTGTCTAAATCTAAACGCAAATTTCTATAAACAGAGCTTCTTTCCTAGAATTGCCCGCTTGTAGAACTCTGTACCACTGGCCTGCTTTCCAGCTAATCCTATTAGATAAAATTCGTGTGTAAGTGACGCTCTTCTAGAGATTAAAGGTTCAATCCTCGATGCGAGCGATACTCAGAATACAATTGCGAATTATTTAAGACTTCTACCCGATTATGGCTGATGGAATGAGAGCATGTTGTTCTCATTGATTAAATAAAAGGTTTCCATTCGAAATTCCCTGCAGATTTCAGAGTTCGACAAGGTACACCCAAAGATGGTCAGCTCTGTCTACCATGCTAGAAAGTTACTTATGATTGTAAGTATCCGGTACATCTACAAGGCTACCGTTCACACATGTTTGGAATATTGTTGTCATATTTGGGTCGATGCATCTGCTACTAGTCTCTCACTCCTGGGCAGGGTTCAAAAGAGTCAACCTAATAGGTCCTGAACTATCAGAAAGGCTTCAGCCTCTGTCCCATCGATGAAATGTTGCATCCCTCTGCCTGCTTTACAAGTACTTTAATGGTAGATGCTCCGACAAACTGCAAGCTCTTGTACCCCCCTCTCTACATAAATATCTCTGACAAACCCAACAAACAGCAAAATCCCACCCCTACACAGTAGAGATCCCCACACGCCAGAAAGCCTTCTACTCTAATAGTTTCTTCCCCAGAACTGCTAGACTTTAAAATTCCCTTCCGGGTTCCTTCTTCTCTGACTGTACTGACATGCAGAAGTTCAAGTGTAATGTAAATAGACATCTTGCTGCTCAACTCCTTACATAATATCCTTTCAATTTATAGCCCAGATAGTAGCCCCTTACAATAAAAGTGGTGGGGTACTCTTTTTTGGGGTTGGGGTGAAAATGCAATAAAAAAAACTTTTTTTAAATACATCAGTTGAAACATTGTGCGACTAACCCTCAAGATGAGAACAGTAGTTGAATAATCCAAATGATACAAATTATTTCTGTAATAATTTTTAATATTTTTGTTAGCATTCAGAAAAAAAATGATTTGCTTTTCAGCTAATTTACATAGTGTGTCCATACATGCGATAAACACACGTGTAAATTAGATAGCCAAATAATGGTGCCCTCTTTATTTCTATATTATCAATAAAGGATAATAGGCGGTTTATATTTATAGTTATACAAATATAATTTCTTAGCAGATATTTCAGCTTATATTTGAATAAAATCAAAGTGAAACACTGGTGCTACCAGATCAGGCTGTCTATTGGCTTCCTGAGATAAAATGCACCTACATCGATTTTCTGTTTTTGTTTTCTATTCTCTTTTGTAAAACTTGATTATGTTCTGCAAAAACAAAAGCAACAACCCCTTTCCCCTCTGCCTTTCTTTTTCCTTCCCTACTTCCCAACCCCGTCGCCCCCTCTCTCCCCCTCCCTTTTTTTTTTTGTCCTGTTGGTAGGGCACTAGAATAAGCCGATTGCCCCCCTGCAGAGGGTAAAAATCCCTCAATGGGGCAACCAGTTAGCCGTGGGTTGCTACCCGTAATGCGTTAGGACATGATCCTAGTGATTGAGCTAACCTAGACCTGGGTGCATAAAAGTCTAGGCACATTACTTCGGCTAGATGGGCGGTCGGAGAGGCCCGATCTGACCAATTGGCCAGTCACGCCAAGCCGTAGCACTTACACCCAAAGTACCAACTACCACAACAAAGAACGGAACTTAAAGGTACTCCCATCTTTTTTTTTTTCTTCACCCACTACTAAAAATAGGCAAACCAAGTGCTAGAAGGTGGTGGCAAGGTTCAATCAATTGGAAAGACCAAGACTCAACACTCCCTCTGAACAAATGTATTTTTGAGGACATATTGAACAGAAAATATAGTGCTTGAGAACTCCTTACCAAAAGAGTATATCCTCCATGTAGCCCCGACATGGTCAAGGCGAATGGGTTTCCCCCTTACTATGCCCCAATTTTGGACTCTGAGGTGGGTAGGGAGCATGGTTGATGAAAAATAAATCCCAAAATCCATGACTGATAAAAACAAATGCATCCCCCCTCAAAACCCTTAAAAGAAACCATTCCTCTGACTCTGACCTCTCAAGCTTAGATGAAGAACAAAAATTCAAAACTAGAAAAACCGTTCCAACTATAGACAAAGGAAACTTCCCATGATTCTTGGTTATTGAATTCATCGAAAATAAAAAAATTGGAAATTTATCTCCTTTTCTAATAGAAAAGACATTATCCACAAAAAGTAAACCAAAAATGATAAAAAAAACAAAAGATGGAAATCTACTAATTGAGAAAATCAATCTTAAAGATGCTCAATCTCTACTCAAAATGAAGAACTTCCATGAGTACAAGTGCAAAGTCTTTCCCCATAAAACACTAAACACTTCGAAAGGAGTAGTTCGAAGTTATGAACTATCGCTAGCAACTGAAGAAGAAATAAAAACCGAATTAGAAAAACAAGGAATAATCAACCGCATCCGCATAAACATGAAAAGAAACAATAAAATAATAACCACCAACACATACATATTGACGTTTAACAAACCAACAGAAAGAAATAAAAATTGGTTACTTAAATGTAAAAGTAGATCAATATATCCCAGCTCCATTAAGATGTTTCCATTGCCAAAAATATGGGCATCATAAAGAAGCCTGTAAAGGAATAAAAAATATGCGGAAAATGCGGCAACAAAGAGTCTGACCACACCAAAGAAAAATGCATAAATGAGGTGTAATGCACTAACTGCAAAGAAGATCACCCGGTCTTCTCTAAAATATGCAAAACATATAAAAAAGAAAGAGAAATTATAGAAGTAAAGTTTAAAAAAAAACACAACCTTTCCAGAGGCCAGAAAAATAGTTGAGACGTACATGAAAGACAACACATATGCTGAGACAACAAAAAAGACAACTAAACCATAATGAAATGCATGATCAATATAGGGAACTAATAAACAAACTGATTACATTAAACATTAAAGAATGGCCAGAATTTCAAAATAGCCTAAAAGAAAAATACTCAAATCTGGGAAACAAAATAGAAATAACAAATCCAAACAAAGAAAATAATATTCCATCCACAACAGAACCATTAAAAAAATTATCACAGAAACCAGCAAAACAACCACAAGAAATTAATAAAAACATAAGCAATGATAAAACAGCAAATAAAGAACGTTCCAGAAAAGAAGAAAACCAAACAATAGACACTCAAAATAGATTCCAAATTCTCGAAAAAATGGAAACCGAAAACATCCTAGATAAAAAAAAAAGAAACCAAACACAAGTAATCAAGAGAGAAAAAATGAACAAGAAGCCAAAACAGCAACATCTCAAGCAAGATCCAGATCGACATCCAGATCCAAACAAAAAAAAAAAAGAAAAAACCCAGCAAAACACTTCACCAAAGACACAAACTCCGACAAAAGATAAACCCTTTACTTCTAAAGAGATGGAAATAGAGGAAAACTAAATAACCTCATTGATAGAAATAAAACAACAAATTATCCAATGGAATTGTCGTGGAATAAGATCTAACTATAATGAACTTCTTATACTTATCTCACTCTTTAACCCAGCCATTGTCTGCTTACAAGAAACCTTCCTACAAAACAATAACCATTTGAAAACACCAAACTATGAACAATATAACTATTTCCATAACACAGGCCTTTGTGCTAATGGAGGCACCTCAATTCTTATAAGGAATAACATACCTCAAAGCAATTTCTCTGTCAAAACAAATCTCCAAGCAATTACAACTCGAGTCACATTACACAAAAAACTCACAATCTGCTCAATATACCTCCCTCCTCATGAACCAATAAATGAAAATGAACTAGAAAATTTAATAAAACAACTACCTTCACCATTCATTCTTCTAGGAGACTTTAACTGCCATAGTACGTTATGGGGATGTGAAGTCACAAACTCAAAAGGAAACAAAATTTAACTACTAATTAACAAAAATAACTTATGCCGTCTCAATCAAAAAAATCCCACATCCAACAAATGGATCAACTAGTGCCATTGATCTTACCATGTGTGATCCATCAAGCTTCTTGGATTATACATGGAGCACTTACAAAGAACCCTGTGGAAGTGATCACTTCCCCATTATAATCAATTACAGTAACTCCATCCAAAACCACATACCCAGGTGGAACACAAACAAAGCCAACTGGGCTGAATTTAAAGAACTTTGTTCACTAAAATTAGCAGAACATCAAATCCAAACAATAGAAGAATTCACGGAAGTACTCATAACAATAGCCAAAAAATGCATACCCAAAAATTCTCCTGGAAAAAAAAAAAAAAACATGGTTCAATCCAGAATGTAAAACGGCCATTAGACAGAGAAAGGCAGCCTTAAGAAAATTTAAAAAAACAACCCACAACGAACAACTTAATAGAATACAAACACCAAAGAGCTAAAACTCGAAAAACAATTAAAGAATCCAAAAGATCCTGCTGGCAACAATTTGTCAACAAAATCAACATTACCACTAAACCCAAAACCGTCTGGGAAATGATTAGAAAATAACTGGAAAATATAATCCGAATCCAATCAAACACCTTCTCACAAATAAACAGAAAATAACTGATAAAAAAAATATTGCTAACACACTAGCTAAAACCTTTGCCAAAAATTCATCAAAACACTACAATAGACAATTTCAAATACTTAAGAAACATGAAGAAAAGTACAAAATAAACTTTAACTCCAAAAACCAAGAGCCTTACAATGAAATCTTCTCGGTCAATGAACTAGAAACCGCCATAGAAAAATCCCATAACTCAGCTGTAGGACCAGATGAAGTGCACTACAGCTTCCTTAAAGAAATTCCGCTCGAATCATTAAAACTCCTTCTCAAAATTTATAATAAAATATGGGAAACAAAAGATTTCCCAACTTCATGGAAAAATGCAACAATAATACCGATACCCAAATTGGGAAAAGATACATCAAACCCAGAAAACTACAGATTAATAGCTCTCACAAGCTGCCTATGCAAAACGTTCGAAAGAATGATTAACTACCGTCTTATATGGTATCTAGATGACAACAAAATAATTTCTAAAATCCAGTGTGGATACCAAAAAAATTGAGGATCTATAGACCACATCACTAACCTCGAAAATTACATCAGAGAAGCTTTTATCAATAAGGAACACGTAACAACTGGGGGTTTTTTATCTTGAGAAAGCATATGAAACTACCTGGAAACATGGTATCATAAAAGATCTCCACAACATCGGACTAAGAGGCAGACTAACTGAATTCAGAAAAAACTTCCTAACAGACAGATCTTTCCAAGTTCGCATGGACTCGACTTTATCAGACCCACAAAATCAAGAAGGAGTGCCCCAAGGCAGCATATTATCAACAACTATCTTTAACATAAAAATCAATAACATTATAAAAGAACTCTCTCCTGATATACATAGCTCCTTATATGTAGATGACTGCTCAATCAGCTACAGATCTAAATACACTCACATTATTGAAAGAAAACTACAGCATAACATAAATAAAATTAATAAATGGGCAACTAAAAATGGTTTAAAATTCTCCAAAACTAAAACAAAATGCATCCATTTCTGTAACCAACGCAAACTCCACCCTGACCCAACCTTACAGATTGAAAGCGAAAAAATTCCATTCGTAAATGAACACAAGCACCTGGAAATCATTTTTGACAAAAAACTAAATTTAATTCCACACATCAATCACATCAAAACCAAATGTAATAAAGCATTACAACTCCTACGAGTCATCGCCCATACAGATTGGGGAGCTGACAAGAACACACTACTCAAACTATATAGAGCATTAATTAGATCAAAAATAGATTATGGTAGCTTCATATATCAATCCATCAGAAAGTCATATCTAAAAACTCTTAGCACAATATGCCATTCCGGACTAAGACTAGCACTAGGAGCATTTCCAACTTCCCCTGTAGAAAGCCTGTATGCAGAAGCACATGAAACTCCTCCAATGCTTAGAAATCAAAACCTTGGTCTAAAATACTACACAAAACTTACAGCCAACCCCACAAACCCAGCACACAATAGCACTTTAAATCCAAACCTTAAACACCTTTTCAACCAAAAAGAAAATGCAATCAAAACCTTTGGACTTAGAATAAAATCGATTTCCAAAGAAGCAAATCTACCCATAACCAAAATTCAAGAAATTGTCCTACTCAAAACCCCTCCCTCGAAAATCGTATCCCCTAACATCGACCTAAGTTTAAGTAAATATGAAAAGAAACATACTCATCCAATAACTTATGATGATCTTGCGCAAACCTTTTCTAGTCTCACACAAGAACACACGTTCACATCTCAAACTATATTACTTGTCATATACATACGCACACACAAACATACGTGCGCACGTCCACACACGTACATATATTCACGTTCACATACGTATATACACTCACATTCACGTATACACACACACACACGCTAACGTACACACATGAACTCACATATGCGCACACGTACACACACATGGGCAACGTCACTTCCCCTTCAAAGGAAATCCACATATGTGCAAAAGACCACCGGAAACACCTATAAAAGCAAGAGCAATAAGCAGCTTCCTTCTTTTCGGACCAGCTTCCGAGCTGGGCGGTCTACAGACCGACAGCGTGCCTTTTCGGCAGGCGCGCACACGCGTGTGCCTCACGCCACTTGCTACTATGTGGGACAAAAAGCTAACAGACCGTACGTACACTATACGCTTTCTCTCTCCATGAACTGGATTGACATTCTCACTCTTTCTCTCTCTATATCTACAACTTGTCCCTGAGAATACCTTCGCATAGCTGACTGCTAACATGGCGCGCAGTTTAACTGATGTCAACCCTCTATCCTTTTCTTTGTCTACACGCTGGACTATCATTCCCATTTTACACTACATTACTCACTTCTCTTCCCACGCGCGAACAAACGATAGTGACCCGAACGTGAGATGAACACACATTTCCTTTTTCCTTCTATACTACCAGTCCCGCAACAAACGATGGTTACACCCGAACAGACATGAACACGTGTTATATCTAAAACATTCATTCTTTCAACAGTAAATAAACGACACGTTTATCTTATCCAGTAATTGAGTTTTTGTTTCCTTCATTCCATTCGTTTCATTATTTTCTTTTGTAACGGGATTAGGATATATATATCCTAGTCCTCTACAATCTCAATAAAATTAAAGAAAAGTATCCAGACCACACACATATTTATACAGATGGGTCTAAACAAAATAAAGCAACAGCCAGTGCAACAATACTCAATAAATCAATAAAAATCCAATCAAACCTCCCAAAAGAAACCTCAATCTTCTCTGCTGAAATACATGCTCTAATCCTAGCTCTCAAACTCGCCTCCAATAACAAAAAAAAAACAAATTTATAATCCTTTCAGACTCCCAATCTACTCTAAAAGCGATTTAAAAAAAAAAAAAAATTACTCCAAAAATTAACTGAATTAAACAGTAAAAAAAGAAATCATTTTCTGCTGGATACCAAGCCATTCCGGTATTAAAGGTAACGAATTAGCAGATTCAGCAGCAAAAAACGCCTTAAATCTCCCAATCGATGCAAATTTTAAAATTCCATACATAGATCTAAAAAGACGTATCCACGCATATACAACAGAGAAATGGCAAACCTACTGGAATGAACACCCTAACAACAAACTTCACAAAACCATGCCAAAAATTAAAAAACAGCAACAAAATACGAAATTAAACAGAAAAGAAGAAGTCAAACTAGCAAGAATAAAAATAGGCCATGCTCACTTAAAAAAAGAAAGCCAACCCATCTGTATACCTTGTCAAACACCACTCACTATCAAACACATATTAATTGAATGTACTGATTTTGTAACAGTAAGAAATCGATTCTACAAAGAAAACAATATTAAAGAGTTATTTGATAAAAACAATCCCCACACCATACTCTCATATCTTAAAAAAATTTAAAAAGAACCCTTTATACAACGGTCCTGGATATGACCTAAAACTATATCCGATGGTGAGGCCCCAGCTTGCGGGCCTTGGGGAGTGTAGAGCCACTCTTTAATTGCCATTGCTCTCAGGTCCACTCTGACCCAGAGTGGTAGTACCTGTTAGGGTCCCAACTATGGGTTAAATAGAATCCGACTTAAAAAACAAATATACTCCATTAAAAAATAGTTCCTCAAAATCACTAGATTCGGCATGAAATAACCTGAAAAAGGTTGATATGCCGTAAAACAAAAACAACCAACCAAAGTGAAACAAATAATGGTATTAGTTGTGACCCGACAGGTCATAACTAATACCATTATTTGATGTGACCCGACAGGTCACAACTGGTACTACCAGATCAAGCTGTCTGAAGATATTGGCTTTCTAAAATGCACCAAACATTAATGTTATTGAGGAAGTGAAATGTTATGAGGTCATTTCAAATAAATCCAACGTGCACTTTCCATAAAATAGAGTATAAAAAATTCTACCTCACCCTTTGTCGGAAACATTGTTCATGGAATTTGCGGGCAAAAGGACAAAATAGGGGAAAGCGATGGTTAAGAAACTGTTGAAAATAAACCAAAGATTCGCTTTCCATAAAATATAGAGTATAAAATAAAATCATTTTGTTTAAACAATGATTTCATCAAATATATAATTTTACGTATTATTCAGACTACTATTCTCATTTTTTTTTTTTTTGTTTTTTTACAAAGGCTATTCAAGGATAAGGGTTAATGCATGTACAGTAGTCAATGGGAAAACCTCGTAGTAATCGTTAGTAGTGGAAATTTGGTAAATTGGATTACTTAAGGGGAACGGCTCATGAAGAACTTGTTTACGTTGGAAGACAACCATATTGTAGTCAGCTGGAAAGCAGGGAAACGGAACAGTTCTAGAGGCATGCAGTTCTAAGAAAGAAACTTTGTTCATGGAATTTACGATTAGGTTTAGACACAGATAAAGAGTGGGGGAAATTATTGATAGTGGTTTCAGCTAGATGAGTGTTTTTCATGAAAGTCAGGCCAGGGGGGACTATAAATTGGAGCTCAGACGAGTACTTGCCATGAAAATAATGATAAAGCAGAGAAAGGGTTTCACAATATCTCTTCTGTGGGAAAGAGGCTACAGGGAAGAGAAAAGGGCATCCCCCACTAGGCTGTGAAGTCTATTTTGAACTCTGTCAAGGCAGGATAAGCTCTTTCTAGCAGCTCCTGCCCAGATGTGGCAACAGTACCCCATCCTTGAATGTACTTGGCTCTTAAACAGGTAGAGAATTGTATATTTTTGCAAAGTTTCAGCTGATGTAATCTTCAATCTTTTTGAATATATTTAATGTTTTCTCTAATGAGCAATCAATAGCCCAAATAAAATCTTTATACATACGTGTAATGTGTTATACATGCTTTTTTTATTTTCTTCACTGTTTTTCGGTGCCACTGTTTCATGAGTGATCATTTTGTCTAGTGGTTGTCGATTGCCTTGTCTGTTTAATAAAACTTTTCATGCACAAAAAACATGAGGGAGGCATTTGCTGAGTTTTATTTGGAAAGAATTTACAAATGGAGAGAGAAAGAGAGACTAAATATCTATATATTAATGCTATAGTACCTTTCCACGTACATACGTGTCATGGTTTCTAAATTCTAAATTATTAGATTGGAAGATCCTATTTATTAAAAAATAGGATAGAAGGTGATAACTAGTGGTGGGACGATTAATCGAAATCGTTAATCGTAAGAATCGTGTATTTTGGGAGGTATCGGAATCGGAATCGCATCGTTAAAAAATACCTTAATTTTCCGATTCCTTCATTACGATTCTTTTATCCTGATGTTGAAAAAAAGAAAAAAATGTCCTGATATTTCTAACGGCAAGAGAGAAATGTAGCATGTTATAAAAAGAAACCAAAGAAATTCATTATTAACAGGGCAATGCTTAGTGCCCTTCCCTTACAAGGTTCATTCATTCAGATCTATTGTGATCAAAACTACAAAAGAGTTAACTTGAAAAGAAGTATGCAGGGCTCTACATTGCGAGTAAAACAAAAAAAAAAACGCTTATCTTTTTGGCGACTGTTTTTTTTACTGACAAATCTTCTAATAGTGAATGAAAATGCTTTTTCAACTTATATTTTCTTAAAACGAGCAAAGTCAAATTATTTAAACAGTAAAAGGTTTAATAGAACAATATACTTTTTTTTTATTTTTTTAAAAGGCTTTTGAAAGAAATATCTCTTAAATGAAATTGATCACGTTGTATTATTTCGCAAAGTTTTGACAGTAGTCGGCTTCTTTTGAAGTTTCAAAAAAAACCGACCCCATACCTATCTCTTCCAAACCTAAAGTTATTAAATAACCCCTTCGTTAATTTAAGGGTAATTAATTCAATTCAGTCAAGTTGTTTTTTTTAAATTTCATTGAAATAAAATCCATTTTTTAATTTTTTTTCTCCAGAAAGATAAAACCCTGAATTTGATTATATTAAAAGCAGAATAATATAATCTTTTTTCTAGAATTTTAAATTGAAAATTAAAAAAAAAAGTGTTTGACGCAGTTTTTTGCCGAACGAAAAAGAAATTAATATATATTTTTAAAAGATGTTGTAATCAATTAATTTTTATGTCTAAATAATATTTACGATTAATTAAATAATTTCATTTTAAAAAGTATTTATAAATAGAATTTTACTTAAGACTTATAGTTTAGCAATATTGAACCGCATCAACCATGTGTGAATTGAACACAGTCAACCAAAAACAAAAACAAATTCAAAAGAAATGCATATTTGCATTTCATTGTGTAAACTTTTATAGATTGGTTTCAAAAATTAAATTCTATAAGTTTTTTGTTTTTTTTTTTTTTGTTAACTACTGGTTGGTACAATTTACCGCTCCATCCCTTTATATTTTTTCTTTTTGTCTTTTTTAGCGGATTATTTTCAATTAATTATCCAAATAAGTGACTAGCTTTAAAACAAAATTTAATAGTAATTTATTTGTTTACAGATAAACTGAATTTTCTAATATGGCCTCAAAGTCCAAAAAAAACGTCTTGCATGGAAACTTTTTGAAGTTTTGCAAAGTCTGTCAAATTAAAATATCGCGAGGAACAAAACCATCTAACATGACCACAACCAACATGTTAAAACATTTAACTATGAAGCATCCAAATGAATTGGAGGAGCAAAATAAAAAAAGGAAAGGAACAAAAAAATTACCAACTAGTCACTCAGAGCAGTTTTATTAGTTAGGGTCGAAATCGCAGTGTCTTTTTTTTTTTTTTTTTTTTTTGCTCAAGTTACCAATTTTTTTAACCTTCCTTAACTTCAAAGAGTAAATACAATATATACAACTAAAAAAATAAATTTTAAAAATGCTGATTCTATTCATGAAAAATTCTTTTAACTAGAAATTAAAACTTAGGTAAAGATAGCTGACTGACAGCAACAGGAGCACTGGTTAACTACTGAACCACATGGAAAGGTGTGGAGGAGGAAAAAAAGGAAATTAAAGGATGATAATAAATTATGGTAACCGTCTTTGAAAGGCACTAAACTCCTAAAATTTACTTCTTTAAAATTTTAGGCGGAATTCCCGGGCGATTTTAAAGCACTCTCTCTCTCAAAAAAAAAAAAAAAGATTTAATTTTTAAGATTGGGAAAGATATATTTATTATAACCGAATTCCTGTATGAAGACTGGATCTACTTTATTGGACGTTAATTTGTGAGATAAGTAATTTTTCAATGTTTAATGTTTTTAAAGTTTCAATTATCAAGTAAATTTTTTTAATTGCATTTTTTTGTTCAATTTATTTATAAAAAAAAACAGGGTTTAAAATGTATTTTTCAAGGTAACAAGCTTCGAAATAAGTCTAATTAAAAAAAATCACTTAATTTTTAATTTCGACAACCCTGAGAATTTAATTATTAAAAAAATATTGAAATGTGACATTTTTTTTATTTAACATTTCTATTAGTTCAATTAATATTCTTTCGATAATTCATTTCACTCAACAAACTTCACCATTTTTTGTTTTGTTTTATCTTTTTCTGTAATTTTGGTAACTATTTTTGCTCAATTTTATCTATGTGACGGTACCACGAGCCTGTTTCTTGACGAGAACCTCCCTGTACGGTACCAAGGTTGGAGTTCTCAGAGAAAATCCCAAGGCCGGGCACGCGTTTTAAGAAAAAGAAAAGTTTGACGGGTACCGACTGCAAATTATGCGGTCTCTATGGTACAGTGTCCAGGTTCAGACCAGAATCATCGTGGAATATACTCGAGGCATTCACGGGCGGCAATGTAAGGCAAACAAAAGAGACACAAGTCGACACGGGTATGAGAGTTATTAAATCAACAATTTATTTAAACAAATTGAACCGGGTAAAATGTAACTACGAAAACAGAACATGCAACTGAAATCATAACTGAAATAACATAAAAAAAAAAGGAATAAAAGAATATATACATGCAGACAATGATTTGGGACAAGGAGAGGGGGGGGTGATATTTCGATTGTCTTAGGAAGGTTCTTTTTGTTCTCTTCGATGAGAATCAACGAGATATGAGTGATACTCAGAGAGGGGGGGGGGTCACACTGAAAGTCTCAAGATATAGAGATAGTTTTTCCCTCTTCCCTCTATTTTTTTTATATTTTCTTTTCTTTCCCCCCTTTTTTTCTTTTTTTCTTCTTCCTTTTTTTCTTTTTTTTTATAGTCAATGATATGTTACTTATGGGCCGATCAACAGGGAGGGGGGATTCAGCATTTAGGAAAAAACCTTAGTTCGAGGGTTGCTTTTCTTTTCCCCGTTTTTTTTCTTTTTCCTTTTCCTTTTCCTTTTTTTTCATGGGCATTCAACAGTTCACATAATTGATCGAGCAAAAACAATTTAGAAAGAGTTACTTAACTTCTTTTGTTTAGTCGACGTTCAATTCACCCGAAGCTTCTTTCCCTTTTATGAGGTGCTGGTTTGAAGGATCGATTCTCGCAAATTCCAATCCATTTGTGCTAAGGTGGATATATGTTATTCCTTATCAGCATGGCGTGAATTCCAATCGATTAGTGCCAGGGTGGGTATATATTGTTCCTTTGTGGCACGATACGAGTCAACGAGATGTTTTCTCCTTTTTTTTTTTTTCACCATGCGAATCGACCGCGGTGTTTCCATTTTTCGAGCAGAATGCCCCCACACATGTTTCCGTGTCCACCGCCTTCGTCGAACTGCTTTGATTCTCCCGCGTTTTTCTTGTTGGCGACAGTTGAAGGTCATTGCGTGGGTGTAGAAATCTAGGTCGCTCGGCCAGCCTCATTTTGACTCCGTCTGCTAAGGATTGGGTGTGGGAAGGGGTGTCTGCTTAATTGATATATATGAAGGGTGTGAAAATGTTTCTCTTAACATCTAGTATTTCATTTGTTTTTTATAGTGGTATAATTTTTATATGTGTTCCTTTGATATACCCTATTTCAAAATTAGTTTAGCTAAACTTATTCTTCACGTTAGAAACAATGTGTAAAAGTAATGAAAAAGTAAGAAAAACAACAGGTGTTAACTACTCTTTGTGAATTATGGAGGTCTGAAGAACTGCCGTCACAAATACAACTATCAATAGCCAAACAAAAAATCGTTTTTGAAATTCCTTTACTTGTAACTTTTCGCTATACCTACCTTTTGGTATAAAACACAAAAACTTTCGATTAATGGTATTTCTCAAATATGGTCGTTAACTTTGGAAGGGTTATTTTGTATCTACGGCGCCATGTCACATTGTTTTTTTCATTACGCACGTTCATTTATAAATTATTAAATTAAATATTTATCTTTTTTTATATTTAATTAATATATATTTTCTTTCTCTTCCGCTATATTTTTTTTATTTAATTCATTAAATCTGTAAATTATGAGGACCAAAATAATGAATCATGTTAATTTATTCTCTAATTTTCTTGTTTTTGTTCTGTTATATAAATTCTATTTTATTTGTTTTTTCTCTGAAGGATAAATTCTATTTTCTTTGAGTTTTTTTTTCTGTATTCCAATTAATTAAAATAAATTTTCTCTAAAATAAATTTTGCTAATTTTTCCGTTTAGTTTACTATATAATAATTTTATTTAAACCAAAACACGACGGTGTAGACATAAAATATCTCTTCCAAAGTTAGGGAACATATTTGGGAACTACCGACCATAAGTATAAAACTACCTGGTATATTTCAAAACAATAATTCCCTAGGAATCGGAATCGGAATCGTACTTGGTATCGGAATCGTTAATCAATATATTCCTGGAATCGGAATCGGAATCGTATAAAAATTAGGAATCGTCCCAACACTAGTGATAACATACTATGAACATTAAATTATTAGTATATAGATATACTTATTTAATGTTTGTAGTATGTTATAACCTTCTATCCTCTTTTTTAATAAATAGGATCTTCTGATAACAGAATGTATAAAAAAAAATTTTTTTTGAATTATGTTGCTTTTGGGCCATATGTGAAACTAAAACTAAAAATATACATTCTTGATGTTCTAGCTAAGATCCAAGGGTAGTATCTGTTCTGTCTAAAAATGGTATAATGATATTGTGGTGTTTCCATTCACACCGAGCGTCCATACAATAGAAATGTCACAGACTCCTATAAGAATATTGGAGATAAACTGTAATAACCAGATATATTCTGACACTACATTAACCAGATTACTTAGAGAAATACTTTTACAATTTTAATAAAAAGGCTACAATAATTTCTGGGGTTTCCACAGGTCCCACTAATAACTGATAATTTTCTTAACTTATTCTTTCTAACTTAAATGAGTGTGACAGACAACATCAATAACATTCAGAGATTATCAGTTTTCTACATCATTGGCATGTTCCGTTCGTATGGCTTTTGAAACTGATCTGAAAACCTAAGTTTTTCTCACTTGAAAATGTGACAATGTTATCATTTGACTCCTGTTTTTGTCTGCTGAGTTTTACCCCCTATTGCCTCCTTGTCATCCATTTTTCGTTCAACCCTGAGAACGGTTCTGTTTTACAGATCCAGGTCATCCTGACACACACTAAGAGTGACCCTCTGAAACAGAGCACATATGAGCTTGTGGGGGAAAATATCAGCAGGATCTGTAAGATAGCTGGTTTGTGAGGATATTAGCAGCAGTAGCCGAAAAAAAAGCACATATGCAAATTAAGAAGTGTGCACGACTTGGCGTGACAAAAGAAAGGAAAAAAAAGGACACCACATGATTGGCAGAAGAAAATGTGCGGTTGAAAAAGATGGACGTGTAAAGTTGAAGACAAGAAATGACTGTCTACAGCTGGCATGCAGTGGAGCAGAAAGAAAAACCCTAGTACTGGGGAGATGAACATGTAGCCTTACAGTGGCAGAAAAAGACTCTTTAAGCTGGTGTCAAGACAGGGAGAAAGAAAAACAGTAATAAATGACTTGTGTTAAAAAAAAGAAAGAAAAGCAAAGTTGGATTTATTTATTTGTGTTTGTTTGTTCCTTTCTGACTGTGCCAGACGGTGTGGGTGTCGAAGAGAAATTTGAACTGTAACAAACATAATTCAAGCGTAATAGCTATGCGTTACACCTCATCAAAATTCACACTATTTAACTTGATCACTATTTGCTGGCATTGGGTCCCTAGTCACCAATCTGATAGGCCCTGAACTGGCATCTAAGCTTCAGCCTCTGTCCCATCGACGAAACGTTGCATCCCTCTGCCTGTTCTACAAGTATTTTAATGGTGAATGCTCTGACGAACTGCAGACACTTGTGCCCCCACGACGTAGACACCCTCGACAAACCCGACAGGCAGCTAAATCCCACCCCCACACAGTAGAGATCCCTAGATGTAAAAGATCTTTCTACTCCAGTAGTTTCTTCCCCAGAACCGCTAGACTCTGGAATTCCATTCCAGGTCCCTGCTTCCCTAACTGTACTGACATGCAGAAGTTCAAGTGTAACGTGAACCGACATCTTGCTGCCCAAATCCCAACATAGTACCCCAGTAGTTGCTGCCCCTGATAGTAGCCCCCTACACCAAAGTGGCAATGTGCCTTGTTTGGGGTGAAAATGTAATAAAAAAAAAATTATGTAATACTTGTGAACTTATGCAGATTTTAAAACTTGGGTTTAAATAAGTGTTTAATGTGCAGGAATTGAAATTCCCAGGCTAACTTGATTGTCGCCTTTAATTCTGATAACCAGAGAGTGACACAGCTACGTCACTTCCTGTTCTGTATATCTCTCCTTCTTTTACGCTGGACACTCAACCAGTCAACATGTGACGATACCTAACCAACCAGTTCTCCTGACTAACCCCTCAGCCTATCATCAAATACGTTAGCTCTCTTCCCAACAAACTCTTACTCTTACTATCTCTGTATTCATTTCCTCGCATGTAAATTTATGTAAATGAATCTACATTCTTTCATTAATATATATCGGTATGTTTCGTCTCTTCATCATGCAACCTTTATTTCTCAATCACTCTACCATTCATCAAATACATGGAGGATAGGATCATCTATAATATAAACAGGCCATCCTATCCGCCACAAACGCATGGAGGTATATTCAGGCATAAGTGTTATTTTATCATTCTTATTTAATATCACCTATGGTCAGGATTGAACTTTCAACCTTCAGAAGACTCGTCACTTAGAACTGATTGTAAACCAACACCTTTAACCATTGCGCCACAGGTTCATATGGATAATTCTAGTAGAATTTTGGCTGCTTTAAACCTAATCTTGTATAGTGAAAACACTTATTACTATTCTAACATTATAAAGTTATTTTGTGAGATTTTAAAACTTGGACCTAAATAGCATTTAAGCTCACATATAAAATTTTAATTCTGTCTAGAAAATTTGTATTTGTTATTGTTGTACCATGTTACTGTATAAATAAAACTTTTAATGCATGAAAGACTTAAGGGAGACATATGAATATGGCATAATAATAATGATGCACTGGTTCCTGTCAGACCACCGAAGTTAAGCAATGTTGATTTGGTCAGTACTAAAATGGGGGATCATTTGGGAATTCCAGGTTCTGTATGTGCTCTCCGCTTATCTTTGCATCGTTTCGAGTCATCTAGCACTTCTCCTTGCCACTGGATTCAGCAGTGCTGATTCAGGAGAGGTGGGGTTGGAGATTGTGTAACACTTGCCTCACAATTACATGCACAGTTACCCTAACCAAGGGTATCTATTGTCTTTCGAGACAGAATGGAGGCATCGACCATGTTATTCGTACATCTTTGCTACAATTTATTTATAAAATTCCTTCTTCATTGGGACATTTTTTTTTTTTTTTTATCACATTCAAATTTTTTTTTTTATCACATTCAATTTTTTTTTTATCACATTCAATTTTTTTTTTTTTATCACATTCAATTTTTTTTTTTTTATATCACATTCAATTTTTTTTTTTTTTTTTTTTTTTTTAGGAAGTTGGATATCCATATAAAAAACCCGGTGTTGTGTCTAATGGTACCCTCTTGAGGAGGAAGAGAGGGGCAAGTAAATAGGAGTTCTCAGGTCATTCATACAAGTAACAATTGATTGTGTTTTTTAGCATTAATGCTTGCCAGATGCTGAATGAACTTTGGCACCATTCCCAGTCTGAACCAAAATATTTCTCCCCCTCTCTCCATCTCCTTCATACAAAGAATATATATCTATGTTTATGTACTAATGTATAGCAACCTTTAATACTCTTCTTTTTTAGATAATATTGACCTCTTTTCTTATTAGAGCATATGGCCAAGTATCTGCATGTATATTATTTTTGTGTTATTTATGCCTTGTATACGTATAGACATTTAAAATAAATTATCTATGAAATATGTTTATAAGGCAAATTAAAATGCAATATTATGTAAAATAAACAAATATTTATTTGTTTAAAATTAATATTTCGGTAAAACACCACCTTTAGAATTTTATACATTTTTTTTTTTTTAGTTATAAATCTAAAAACAGAAAAAGTATATTATGTTTGTGTAGTTGATGTAATCAACTGTTTGTCAAATTTGTTTAATATAATTTTGTGTAAGATGAAATTCGTATATACCACATTAAGAAAGTAAATTAAAAAAAAAATGGCACTTGATTTACGTTTTATTGATAATTGCAAATTGTAATTACAGTATTTAATCTAAAAAAAAAGCATAATTGGCATTGAACGTTTTATCTATTGAAAACAACAGGTTTAGTTTTTCATAGTTCTTTTAAAGAAAAAAAGAAAACTGTTGTATTTCTTAATAGTCTTGAGTTGGAAGTTTTTTTTTAATTTCAGAAAAGTTTCTAATTGGTAATTATTCTATACAAGTCCTGGAGATGATGAATTCTCAGACAGTTGTTCTGTACAAGTTCCGGACTTTATAATTTTGCAGCCAACGAGCAAAAGATCTTTCTCTTGTTGACACAAGAAAAATGTGTGCAAGATTGCTAAAAAGGTTTAATTTTTATGGAGCAATTCTGGTTTCTGATTGGTTGATAGCAGAACGTGAATTAATTTGATTCGTCAGTTTCTAGCAGCAGCGTTTATAAATAGAATCTCCTAACTGCGAAGACCATACTCCATTATTAATCAAAAATATTGTGCCTAAACCTAAACGTAGATTCCATGAGCAAAGTTTCTTTCTTAGAAATGCACACCTATGGAATTGTCTTCCGTTTTCCTGCTTTCCAGCTGACTACAATATGGTTGTCTTCAAGTCTAACGTAAACAAGTTTTTGATGAGCCGTTCCATATAAGTTAACAAATTTACCGAATTTCCATTACTAAAGATTGTCCAATTTCTACAGTACACTCTTTAACCCTTATCCTCGAGTGGCCTCTTGGCCTTGATAAGTGGTGATGTCTGTGTAAAAAGAAAAAAATAGTATATATAAAAAAACAAACTATATTATATTTATTTAGTATATTTTATCAAGTGTTTATGTCAAGGTCGACTAATATAATTCATTGTAAGACCATATTGATTTACGTTTTATTTCTAATCATAAAGTGTTACATGTAATGACAGTATTTATGAATTTATTTGTATACTTTTCTATAAAAAAGTGTCATTGGCAATGAGCTTTTTTTCTAGTGAAGTGTAAATTATTAGGTGAAAGTACCGGATGTTATGATTGCAAGAAAATGTTTTAGTTTGTTGTATGTTTTAAATAAATAGTTATAAATAAAAAACAACTATATTATTTATTTAATCAAGTTTGTCATAGTTGTTGTAAAGAAATAGTTATAAATAAAATATGCTGTATGCCTTATCAATAAATAGAAAAAAGAAGAAAACTATAATATGTTCATTTAGTTTAATTTACGTGAAGAACGGGGAAAAAATACAAAGAACATGTGTCGTATATCCTCAGAAGAAAAGTACCACTTCACCAAAAAAAAAAGTAATATTGTAGTCGTTTAGTTTATTGAATCCAGTGTTTACATTAAATTCGGCGGATCTGCTATTTGGTAAGATCACGTGTAAACTGCACCCCCCCCCCCAAAAAAAAAAAAATAACACGTCAGATTTTGTAAGAAGAAATGTCCCCCCCTCCAAAAAAAAAAAAAAAAGTAAATTATTTGTATAGTCTATTTAATAAAGTGTTTACGTCGAATTCTGAAAATGTAATTATTTGTAAGATGAGATCTGGAATGGACGAATAGTTTGGTTGCAACTAATGAGAATTGGTTGAATCTGAGGAGGGAGAGATCATTAATTTGGGAATCAGGAGAAGGGAAGGTTATGGTATGTGTGCAAGTGTAGGAGCAAATAAGTTACGGTGGTAATCTACATATGATCCAAACGCAGAACACCTCCCTGTGTCAACCAGGGGCGGGAGTAGTACTTTTTATTTAGAAAGACAAATAAAAGCTACTTCCATTGTATATCTTTGCAATGATGATAATGATGTCACTCTTAGGATTAAATCTAGGGTTTTATTATAATGAATGAATGTTTCTAAAATGTCGTTCTATATAAGGTAGTGCCTAATAAGCTAGACATAATAAATTTGTATGTGGCATCTGTTGTTGCAAACCTACGGTATTTTGGTCCAGAGGGGAAAAACTGCAATGTTTTTATTATATATAATAGACATAATATTGTGTTGTAATTTGGCTCTCTCTCTACCATGCTAGAAAATTATTCACATATGAGAGTATTCTGTACCTCTACAAAACCATGTTTCATGTATGCATGGAGTATTGTTATCACATCTAGGCTCGTGCATCTGCTGCTAGTCTCTCGTTAGTGTTCAAACAAGAGTCACCAACCTACTAGGTCCCGCACTAGCAACCAAACTCTAACCTCTGTCCCATCACTAAAATGTGACATCTCTGTGCGTGTTTTACAAGTATTTTAATTGAATATGCTCTGACGAACACTTGTACCCCCTTAACGTAAATACCCCTCCCGACAATCAGCAAAATACCACCCCTACACTGATAATATCCCTAGATGCTGGAAAGCCTTCTTCTATTCAAATAGTTTCTTCCTTTGCACTACTAGACTTTGGAATTCTCTCTTGGGTCCCCGTTTCCCTGGCTGTACGGACATGCAGAAGTTCAAGTTTAATGTGAACAAACATCTTGCTGCTCAGCTCCCTACATAATATTCCTGTAAATTTGATCCCAATTAGTAGTCTCTTATACCCAAGTGGCACTGTGCTTTGTTTGGGGTGAAATAACAATAAAAAAAAAATCTTCATAAAATCTATGAACACTTGCTGAACCGTAGGATGAAGATTGTTTAAAAATTTGTTAAAAATAATTAAAAATGTAAGTATTGTCAAAATATTTGGTTTGTGTACAGAATCCCCCCCCCCCTATAAAAAAAATGACAAAACAAAAATATCATATTCCGAAAATCACATAAATTGATCAATTAGTTTTATTTTTAAATAAGTAAATCAAATTTCAAAGGATTAAAATTTTATTATTAAACTGTGAGTTTTCATGGATTTTACGCTATTAAACACTTGTGTAATAAAATTATGTTGGCTGGATTTTAAAAGTTGGATTTAAATATCCTCAAGTCCTCACATGCCATGGGTGATGTTTTTGACAAAGAGGAAAGAATTGCTGTTTTCTAAGTCAGAATGTATTCCATCTTACACATTGTTGGCAAGTTTTTAATCTTGAAGTAGAATTTTTTTTTTCTTTTAGCTCTTTACATCAAGTGGCTTCATGCCTTGTCTGGAGCGATTTCCATTAAAAATAACTTGCTCCATTCTTGGATCATCATTATTCTTGATTTTCATGCATTTAGTATCATAGCCACATATGGGCTAATGCTCCAACCACTAAACAGGATGTAAAAAAGAATTTCTAACCTAATAGGTCCTGCACTGTCTGCCAATTCTCAACCCCGGTCCCATCACTACAATGTTGAATCCCTGTGCTTGTTTTACAAGTATTTCCACAGGATGTGCTCAGTTAAACTGATTACTCTTGTACACCCTCAACATAAATATCGCTGACCAACCTGACTAGCAGAAAAATTTCACCCTTTCACTATAAAAGTCCTCAAATACCAGAAAACTTTCTACTCCAATAGCTCTTTTCTTTTGACTGCTTGCATTTGGAATTCCCTTTCTGCTTTCTGTTTCCCAACTGTACTAACTTGCAGAAATTTAATGTAAACAACTGTACAACTCCTTACTTTGGATACCCCCTCCCCTATACATCTGGTCCCCAAACACGGTAACCCTTTACATCTTGATGTAATTTTTTTTTTTTTTTTTTTTTTTGGAATATTATTTCATGTGATTAACATGGAAAATATGTCAATTTAATTTTTTTTTTTTTTCTAAATAAGTATTTGCTTGGAAAGATGTTTTTTAATGACCTAAATAGTAACAGCAGCAGCAACTAGTATATATATATATATATATATATATATATATATATATATATATATATATATATTAGATGCTTAGCATTACAAGAGATATAGCCAGCTGAAAAAGCTCAGTTGGAAGAATGTCAAATTGAAAATCTAAAAGTTCCAGTTTTAATAACAAATCTTAGTATTTTTTTTTCCTTTTTTGTTTAAAATCTATTTGCTATGGATACATTATTTAAATAAAAAATGCAATAAAATGTAAAAAAAAAAAAAACTAAAAACAATGCATTTTAATTTCTTCATAAGCAAGTCATCTATTTTATTTTAAATGGAAATCGCTCCAGACAAAACGTACAGCCATTTAATGTAAGGAACTAACAAGGATGAAAGATGATTATCGCAAAGTTAAGAGATGCCTCTCAACCTTAGTCTTGAAAAGACCGAAACTATTAGTAGGAAAACGGGCAACAGAAAGAGTTCCACAATCCTGCAGTTCTTAGAAATAATCTACTGGAATAGAAGTAGTATTACAATGAGTTATCAAAACAGCGAATTGATGGAGACTACTAGACCAGTCAAACAAGCTGGAACAAAGGAAGCAGAGAAAAGCTCAGACAATTTTTAAGAACATCTGTCATAATATTTCTAGAAAAGACTGAGGCTAGTAACTTCACGTCTGTTGGAGAAAAGAAGGCAGAGAAGAAGAAAATTATGTTATCAGTTTAAAAAAAGAAGAAGAAAAGACTTTCTTTGTGATTCGAATTTGGAAACATTTAAACATATGTTTAATTTATTTTAGCAGCTCCTCATGTATTAATAGATTGAACGCTTTGGAATCTATTTATATCCAGTAATTCTATAAATACAAATTAAAGCATTAAGCAAACAATGAATAATTATAGTTGTAAAACAATAGATAGAGGAAAAGTTGAAAATGGCTGATTTAAACAGTTAGCTAAAAAGTAATTTTAGCTAGATTAAAAATTTATTTATATATATATATATATATATATATATATATATATATATATATATATTATTATATATAAATTTTTAATCTAGCTAAAATTACTTTTTAGCTAACTGTTATATATATATGTGTGTGTGTGTGTATATATATATGTGTGTGTGTGTGTATATATATATATATATATATATATATATATATATATTATATATATATATATATATATATATAAACTTTTATTTTAAAATAAAATATTTTAGGGAAAAAAACTAGCTAATTTTAAAAACTTTTATTTAAAAATATAATATTTAAAAAAAAAAAAAAATAGGAACCAAATTAAACTGGAAGTAAAACCACTCCCGGGTAACACTGGAGATATACGTAAGGTTTGTTTTGCTATCATATTTCATAGCAACAGTTGAAAACAAAGATTATCTCCCCCTTTTTTTGTGCATGAATAATAGCTTACATTTTTGGTCAATACATTGCGGCACATGAGTTTCTTTTTATAGAAAGTAGCCGTTTTTATTTTTATAACACACTTCAAGCAGTTAGATAAAAATAACGTGCTTATCAATAATGAAGCACCTGGTAATATTATAAGATGACAAATAATAGAATGATATGAGCAGCTGCAAACAAAAAAAAAAAGTGAGTTTCATTTTTACATTAGTAAAATAGTTTTTTTGTTTTTTTTCGTCTTAGATGCAAAAGGGAATTTTGCAGACAGCATCATTTATTTTTTTTATTTTTTTCGCACAAGTCATCACTTCATGGTTAAAAAAAGCACTTGAGAATAAAGGTTAATTATGATGACTTGATTAGTAGTTGAATAATTAGTATTACGACCTAGAAAATAGAAATTAGAAATTTTTCCCCCTTTGTCAGAAATATCACTTATAGAATGTGAGGAGGAAAAGACATACACTTTAATTTTGGACACAGAAGAGAATTTTGCAGACAGTTATTTTTTTTCAATTATTTTTATTTATTTTTTTTTTGCTAACACAGGTTAAAAAAAACCTTCCAGAATAAGGGTTAATGATGATGAATATTATGAGAGGATTGAAAATATCATGATGCAACCCACTTAAAATGTCGGTCAATCCAGACAAAGAACAGTTCTTTGTCAGAAACACCACATATAGAATGTGGGGACTAAAATACAAAACAGAGAATGCAAGAGTTGTGAGGTTGCTGAAAGTAAACCTAAAGTCTGTTTCCTACTTTTCATGGTTAAGTAGAAAAAAAAAAATTACTAAGATATATCTCAAAGAAAAAAACAAACAAAAAACACCGTTTTCAGATTTTATGCAATGTTGTAATTTTTTTTTATTTCTTTTTTTTATTTCTTTTTTTTTATTTCTTTTCTTTAATTTCTTTTTTTTAATTTCTTTTTTTTTACTCAGCAATAGAACATGAAATTCTGTTTATAAAATATTTGTGTACCATGGTTCCTGGGTCAGCCCGTAAACACATGGACACGTGCCCAAGCAGGGTGGTCTGTTTGGCCAATCCTGCTTCACAGGACCACTTAGTGTAACAAAGCCATCTCCAGCAAACCCTAACTGCAGTGGCAAACCCTAAGTCCCCGTAACTACATTATCTTTGTCTAGTGATAGACCCTTCAAAATGTGACCAGACACTTGTCACTGAAACTACTGGACCATACAAAAAGGGCATGACTCTAAGTCCATGTGGCAATACCTTTAGCACGCTGGTTGATCGTTTATTGTCAGATACTGTGGTTTGAGTTCTCCTAGTGCTTTGGTAAATAGCTAGTGGTGGTGTCGGCGCTGTAAATAACTGGGTTTTTTAAATCAAAGCAATTCAATTATAACTCGGAGATCTTTTTCTTATAAACAAGAATAATTATTTATAAGATATTTCAGGGTGCATTTTGTGCAAAGGAGAATTAAATTTTTTGGGCTCTTAACAGGAAGCTTATGTAGCCCTAGCTGAGAGTCCAAAGCTTAGGTGTTTGTTGTGTTGTGGGGAAAGGAGGATTTTCTGTCTCTTGCGATTATTACATCTTATTTATTATTACGTGTCTCTTATTACATGTGTATCTATGCATGTCTTTGTATGTGGTCGTGTCTAGTGTGTATATGTATATGTACGATGATAAAGTCACCATACCATTAATTGTTTCTTGGTTTTCTTTGATCGATTCTGTCCGTCACTAGTCGATGCTGTAAAAGGAACATCTGATGAAAACATGACGCAAATTTTCTGGCATGGATTACTTTATTCGTCTACAAGTGGATGAAGGGGGGGGGGGGGGGCATCACATTGTCGACTCAAACTTTCTTCAACCCATTCTGTTTCCCTTGACACATCTGTTTCGTCCAAAATCGGATGTTAGACTGCACTTGCATGCGAACCAAAATGTTTTCCTCTCTTTATCTTTCATGCTCTCTATCTCTCTTTCTTTCCACGCCTTCTTTTATATGAACCGAATGACACTCAGGTGTCACCGTTGCAGCGTTTGACATCCGTGTCACACTGCAGCATTTGACATCCGTCAACATTTAACCACTTGAACTCTTTTTTTCACTAACCAACCTACCAGCAAAATCATAATTTTCAACATGCCAGCGTAACTCAGGATAGATTATATATCATGTGTACTCTTTCATGGCCAGCAGGCAAAATTCTCTCTGCGTTTGCCAAACACAATTGTTTTATGGAACCCTAATTGCAATCATTTGGAGATTAACATTTCCTCCTCTATTGTGTGGAGATTACCCTTTCCCTTCTATTGTCTTTCTCTTTTTACTTTCTTCTTCTGAATCTCTTTTCTCTCTATCTCTGTCTCTCTCTTTGTTTCTTTTTTTCTTTCTCTCTCTCTCTCTCTCTCTCTCAAACCCTCTTTTTTCCTTTCCTTCTCTCTATTCCTACGCTTCAAAGAAACTTTATTATCAACTATGCAGGAGGTGTTTCAATCTTTCAAGTTACTTCCTATCACCTACATGGTGGTCTGTCACTTAAAATTAAACACATGGTCCACTGCCGATATCTTCAAGGATGTCAGCTAGACATCTTGTCGCCAATGTCGACTTTACTTTGCTGAGAAATTACTTACCATATTAGCAATAAAAACATTCATTCTCTCCTCCACAATTTGGTTTATCTTAAATCTTGTGCCAAACACCTCACTAACCCTTAGCCCATAAGCAAGGTGAGTTGGTATTGCCCAGCGCATGCAGCAGTGTTACATTTGGTTCTGTTTATAAAATATTATACCGTTTTGGTTATAAAATGTACAGTTTTGTTTGTAAAATATTGTACGGTTCTATGTATGATTTAAAAGTGGATTGCAGTCATGAAATTAAAATTTTGGAGCTTAGGGAATTACAACTTAGTGTTCTTGTCCAGAATTCCCCCTTTATTAAAAGAACAAAATTAAAGAAAAATCTGATGTACATATCCATGACAACAAAAAATATCATATTCTAAAAATCATGCATATTGATCAAGTACTTTTATTTTTAAATAAGAAAATCAAATTTTATGAATAACAGAAAAGTGTTTGTTTTGTGTGCGATTTTGAAAACTATCCAAAAAGGGAGATATTTCAATAATTCAAACTTGCGAGATTTTTGTTGTAATGTCTATGAGTTCTCATCTGTTTCTGACACTCCTAGCACACAGACTGGTTATCAGCTCTCAAGCAAATAGTAATTTCACTTTTTTCAAAAAACAAAACTTAATAGGTTAGAAAGAATGACCATGTGCAGATTTTTTTTTTTAAATAAACAATTATTTATTTAAAGTTTAAAATTTTCAGCTTATAACCAAGCTTTCATCAGGAATATTTTAAAAGCAATACATTTTTTTTTCCTTACTTGCCATGATGTAGTTTGGCACAGTTTATTTGTCGAAGATGTTGAGTGTGTGTTGTCCAGTGGAGAAGCGCCTGTTCCTGTGCTAATGTGTAGCAGGAAGAAGTAATCCACTTTTTAGAAGCACAGAGAAAATAAAATTCAAAACAGGAAAATTTGAAACTTTAAATAAATATTTATTTAAAAAAAAAAAAAAAATCCACACATGGTCGTTCTTTCTAACCTCATATTTTGGATTTCATTTTCTGTATTTCTAAAAAGTGGATTGCTTCTCTTTGCTAAAAATTATTAGTACGAGGTGTCTTAAATAAGTTTCCAGATTTTTTTGCTACAGGCATTTAAAATTGCCGTAGACTCTTGAAAATTCAATATGTTATTGCTATACATCTTATGAGATGACTGACAAATTTTTATGATTTCAGGTTCAAACGAACAGCTACACCAGGAATTGGAATACACGCTACTAAAGCCTGATTATTACAGCTGGTGAATTTCAAAAGATGCAATCTGGACATTAGGAAAAACGGATATGCAGAAAAAAATGCCACAAAAAACGTATGGAATGTTTAGACTGATTTTAGGACCATCTTGCATGAATCGAACATCAGTTTTTGAGTGGCATAAGAGATTCAAGGAAAGCAGGGAGTCTATGAGGAATGATGAGAGGTGTGGGAGAAGTAAGGACGTCAGAACAGAGTTAATTAGCCAAATGAAGAATTTCATGGATAAGGACCGTCATGTGTCTATAGAGATAAGTGCACAGTTTGATGTCAGTGTGGGAACTGTACACCCAATTATTTGAGGAATTGAAGATGCAGAAGACTTGTACAAAGTTAGTCTCAAGAGTACTCAAAGAAGATCAGAAAGGAGGATGCTGTCATGACAACAGGGTGATGGTCGAGGTGATCAATTCAGATCATTCAATTCTTGATGCTCTGGTGACTTGTAATGAAAGCTGAATCTACTGCTATGACCCAGAGACCCAGAGACCAAGAGCCAGAGTTCTCAGTGGAAGTATGCTCCCAGACTCAAGAAGGCCAGACAGAACAAATCCACCTAGAAATTTATGATAATTCTTCTTTTTTGACAGCACGGGCATGATCTACATGCACTGGGTTTCCACTGGACAGACAGTGAACAAGGAATACTATGTTTAGGTTTTAAGATAGTTCAGGAAGCGATTCCATCGGAAGAGGCCAGCAGCCTTCAAATATGGTCTGTAGCATTTTCACCAGGACAATGCACCAGTCCACAACTCCATCCTTGTAACAGACTATTTGATCAAGATGGGCATCAAACAGTTCCTCACCCTCCCTATAGTCCAGATCTTGCTCCTTTGCTGTGAATTTTGGTTATTCCTTAAGCTCAAGGAAACCATTAGAAGCTGTCATTATGAGACAATTGAGCTCAAGGAAACCATTAGAAGCTGTCATTATGAGACAATTGAGGCTGTGAAAAGGGTCATTGACATGTTCACACAAGAGGACTTCCAGAAGTTTTTGGAATGGTACAACAAGTGAATTACAGCTGGAGGAGATTACTTTGAAAGGGGACTAGACTTTCATGTGTGTACAATAAATAATAGTGTCCATATAAAAAAAAAAAGTCTGAAAACTTATTGAAAGCTCTTCGAAATTTTTTTTGCATACAAATTTGTTTTTCAACAGATATAAGTTAACATATTTATGTCTGTTCCCAAGTAAAACCTTTCTTTTTTATTTATCTTTTCAGGTCTTTATGTGGGATTCCTATTTGTATGGCTATCATATTTCATAGCGAACATGAATATTAACGGCCAGATTATATTAGAGGAGACATTCGACGAAAACTATGTCCCCCTGGAAGAAGGTTATTCAATTTCTTTTTTTTTTGTTGTTGTTAATTAATTTTAAAATGGCTGTAATATTTTTGTTTTAGTTTGAATGTTTTGCTTTTTTGCATTAAAGGAGACACATTGTAATTAAATTTCATGTATGTATGGTTGCATTATACAAAAGTTTACTATTTGTTTTATTATTATTTAAGTATAGTAGATGCGATATTGATATTTTAAAATAATGTGGACTAGAATTGCTAGAAGAAATCTGATTGATTTTCGTTGCTTCAAATTTTTTTTTTTTTTTTTTTCTTTTTTTTTTTCTTTTCTTTTAACTTAATGGAAATCACTCCAAACAAGATATAAAGCCACTTGATGTAAAAAGCTAACAAGAATAAAAGATAATTATCGCAAAGACAGGGGATGCCTATTAGCCTTAGTCTTGAAAAGACCAAGGCTGTAAGTTTTTTTTTTTTTTACATAGGCATCACCACACTATCAAGGCCAAGAGGCCACTCAAGGATAAGGGTTAAAGAGTGTACAGTAGAAATTGGACAATATAGTAATCATTAGTAATGAAAATTTGGTAAATTTGATAACTTATATGGAACGGCTCATCAAGAACTTATTTACGTTAGACTTGAACACAACCATATTGTAGTCAGCCGGAAAGCAGGAAAACGGAAGACAATTCCACAGGCGTGCAGTTCTAAGAAAGAAGCTTTGTTCATGAAATCTACGTTTAGGTTTAGGCACAGATAAAGAGTGGGGGGAATTATTTATAGTGTTTACAGCTAGACGAGTAGGAGGAAAACATTATTTTGTGTGTGTGTGTGTGTGCGTATATATCTCATTCAAACACGGTAAATAGCAGTTTTAGTCATTTAGAACTGCTTTAAAAATTCACCGCTCACTCATTTTTCGACCAAATTTCAAACAATTATTACAGTTTATAGATCACCTCAGCTATATTATGAAAAAGAAATTTTCAATTTTCGTTCAGTAAAACAAAAGTTATGATGAATTTACTGGTGTTCAAAATGGTAAAAATTCGTAAGGAGGTGAGCAACGTTTTTTATGACTGGTTTCCATAGCAACCACGTCATTTCAGCGACGAGTGTTGCTGCTGATTCACCGAAGTAACAAGTGAAACAAAATGAAAGTAGACGAGTGGCATATATTGTTTTACATATGTGTATGTTATGTTTATGGCGGCAAAAAAATAAGACTGAAACTAAACAAAAAACAAGTGAATTTACTGGGAGCCTGGAAAAATCATGGATTACAATAGAAAAATGCAAGCATGAAAAGTAATATGGTTAAACTTAAACATGGAAAAGAAAAGGACAAAAAATATAATAAATTTATAACTTAAAATATTGCAGCATTAAGAATTTTTTTTTTAAATTCAATTTAACATTATATAATCAATTATTAATGCTGCAATATTTTTAGTTATAAATTTATTATATTTTGTACTAGAATATCTTGTCCTTTTCTTTTCCATGTTTAAGATTAACCATATTATTTTTCATGCCCGCATTTTTTCTATTGTAATGTATATTCATCCCAGTTATGTATTAGAAAACATCCATAGTACCACAGTTCACTTTGATGGTGATCACCCAAGACACAGGGTCTATGTAGCCTCTTTGCCACATAAACTTACTGCCATGATGTAACTTCCTGTATACATCAGCTTAACTTCTAGCGGAAATTTCCTTTTTTTATATGTGTTATCAGTTTAATAACCACTAGAAAAAATGGGCCTGATTTACTCTATACATAGATTCAAAAAAAAGTGATAAAAAATCAAATGTATCAAAAGCAAGATAAGTTATTCTAAATGGGCCTGTTTTACTCTACACATAGATTCAAAAGAAGTGATCAAAAATGGGCCTGTTTTACTCTACACATAGATTCAAAAAATGGGCCTGTTTTACTCTACACATAGATTCCAAAAAAGTGATAAAAAATCAAATGTATCAAAAGCAAGATAAGTTACTCTTCTACCTATCTGCGAAAGTTTTTAGTGGTTTTACTTTAAAACGTGTAATCGGTTCGAAAATCGTGTTTATCGTGTATTTGAAAAAGACAAATGGCGGCGTTCTCGCTGTTGCATACGGTAAGTTTGAGAAAATGAGTTCAAACTAAACAATTATACAAAATACAGAAATACAATATATGTTACCATGACATAGGCTGACATATATTCGATGGGTTTCTAACAGTATTTTGCGTAATTATTTAGTTTGAACTCATTTTCCCGAATTTACCGTATTCAACAGCGAGCACACCGCCATTTGTCTTTTTCAAATATGCAGATAAACACTATGATTTTCGAGTCGATTCCATGTTTTAAAGTAAGTAAACCCACTAAAAACTTTTGCAGGTAGGTAGAAGAGTAACTTATCTTGCCTTTGATAACATTTATTTGATTTTTTACTTTTTCGAATCTGTGTATAATAACACAAACCTGAATAAAATGATCGAAAGGACGAAGTATTATCTTTTAACACCTTTAACAAGTTTACAAATTAAATGATAATGTGGAAGTCGCTGGATGTGTAATGATTAAAGTCTATGATGGAGACACATTTTGTTTACTTGCCAAACTGTCATGACGCTTCTCAAGGTCGATAACTCTGCCTTCTTCAGTCCAAGGG
Source organism: Euprymna scolopes (assembly GCF_053919585.1). NCBI lineage: Eukaryota > Metazoa > Mollusca > Cephalopoda > Sepiida > Sepiolidae > Euprymna > Euprymna scolopes. Next base: position 157,776,284 of record NC_136487.1, on the reverse strand, counting down.
AAATAACTCTTATTGGTGTAATTTTGCATTTATTAAATCTCCTTTGCATAAAAATTCCATTTTCAACATATTCACATAAATATTGCTACATGATAATAATGATTACGAAGATGAAACGAAATATATGTAAATATTAGAAATCCAAGATATCGTCGAATGCTTCTTATATATTTATATGCATTTCTCATCTAAAATGAAATCTTGTTGACTTCAGAATTGTTTGACTATGCACGGACCATCGATATTGATCCGATTAATGAACCGCATTTAATGTGGATTGCAAGAGAAGGTATTAGTGCACCTTTGCCGAAAAACTGGAAACCTTGGTGAGTTTACAAATTTTAACCGTTTTAAAAGAAAACTCTGTCTCTTGTTATTAAAAACTGTCATGGCTTAAATGTATGAAACTTTCTACTGCTTTTTTATGCTATCAGTGTGTGTGTGTGTGTATATATATATATATATATATATATACTAGCAAAAGAACTCGTCGTTGACTGGGTTCAAAAACAGCCTACAGAAAATCGACTCTGATTTATGAAAGTATGATAGGTTATGAAAAGGAAGGGTTGTAAAGAGATCGCTTTAAATTTGGGGGTATCAAAACCAAAGCAAAATATAATGAAAGTAAAAATAAAATAGATAAACCCCATAATTTATTATACCATACCTGTTCACACTGAAACACTTATCACAATATTCTGTGGGTCTATATTAAAAACCCTTGTTAAACTTTGTGACATATTTCCATTCTATGGAGGTCAGGTGCGAACGAACACACCATAATTTTATTATACCATATTTCTTCAAACTGAAACATAATTATCAAAGTATACTTACGCAGATAGATATAAAAAGTCTTTATTAAAGTTTGTGCCTATTTCCATTCTATGGAGACCAGGCGCGAATGCAGACCCCACAATTTTATTATACGATCCCTATTTAACTTAAAACATACTTATCAAAGTATTCTTATGTACATCTATATTAAAAATACTTGTAAACGATTTTTTTAAATTTTTTATTTCCATACTTTGTGGACCAGGTGTATACGCAGACCCCACAATTTTAATGAATCATCATTATGCCAGATCAAACATACCCATTCCTGTGTTCCGATACAGCTTCTATCATTATATGTGATCAGTTTTCTATAATAGTCAACCATATAGGAGCCTATTTGTGACCAGACACACACACAGACGTTCAGCTTTATATTACATATATATACACTAGTCTGGGTGCTGGCTTTGCTCGGGTGTTTGGAGGTGTGTGTTGAGCAATAAAAAAAAAAGTGTTAGTAGGTAGGCAGGTTCGAACCCATACCATGAAGGAGAAAAAGAACATGAAAAAAAAAACGTGACGTCTTTGCTGTTGCGTCCATCGCCAAACCATAAGTTACGGACATTTAAATTAAGGTTAGTCAATCGGAAAGAGGGGATGACTTTTGAAAAAATCGACCCCTTCCTGTAGAAAAGTGCCCAGTTGAGGGTGTAGGAATTATTGTTTTTTTTAGCCAATTCTTCGATATTTGTCGTCTGAAGGGTCGAGCTTCAAAACAATCCTGACCTCGTGCAAATCTGTCGCCTCTGTCGAAAGTTTTAGGCAGACATACATGCATTTAAACAGACAGGTGAGATTTATATTATAGAAGATGACATATATATAATGACAATGACAGGAAAAGAATTATGTGAATTAGGCTCTATTCAATAAAAATGAGCTTTCAGGAAAATGTTAACCATCTTCAGATTTGTAAACGCCACAAGAAAAAAAATGTCATTATTATTTTACAGACGTAAAATTAAAATAAAATTAGTGAAAAAGAAAGAAGAAAAATATAAATAAAAAACAATACATATTTAGGAGCAGTATTATGAAAAACAAAATAACAGTAACAAAAAAATAGCACTCATAAATATGGATAATAATTATGAAGACCTCCAGTTTGACAATTTCTTGATTCGTCTTCTGAAACTCGGTAAAAAATATAAAATATAAATGTTAACATTTGTTTGACCTTTATTAATACTATCCAGGTATTAATGTTTTTTAAATTATTTTTGTTTCTCTCACTCTTAGTGATTTTATAATAGCTGTTTTACTGTTGCTTTCCGCATGCACGCACGCACGCACACACACACGTTTATATGTAATTTAACTACTTGGGACAATGATTTTACGTATGAATACATAACAAAGTACTTAATTAGATAGCTCAATAATGCAACACTAGAGCTAAATTTTTTTCTTTAAAGATACCACGTTAATAGGAGTAGACACCCAATTATTTACTAATTTTCAGAAACTTTCTACCTATTTCTATTAACGTGGTATCTTTAAAGGAAAGTATACACACACACATGGTATTTTTTTCTTCCCCACGAAAGCAAAATGTGACACAACGAGAAAGAGAAAACACGCTGTAATGGTTGTGTGTGCATGTGCTGTGAATTGTGAAGTAGGAGTACGAACAATTCCATAACAGAAATACGTTGTCAGCATCGGTCTGGCTCGTCGCTAAGCAACGACCTGGAAAAATGGCTGGTCATTTTAATTTGCATACATACAATAATACATAGCTATTATCAATTACCAATACTTGTAGAAAACATTTCGATGCAAAACCTACCCTAAAACACTGCCAGACACACCAAGTACTTTTGTGTGAAATTTCATAAAAATCGGTCCAGCCGTTTTTGAGTCTATAACGAATGAACTCACACGCACAGAGACTAAGTTGCATTTATATAATATATATATATATATATATATATATATATATATAAACACAAAGAATTCAGTATAACCTACAAACTAGAAATTCCAACAATTTATTATTCAACAAGGAATATAAAAAAAATTTTTAATTTTAAAATTTGTTGTATTTATCTCGCGTTATAAATTACAATTTCTAATTTGCAGTTTATATTGGATTCTTTATATCAATGCTCTATCTTGAATACTGAGGTTTTTTATCTGGCTATTATCGTCATATAAATATTAACATTAATATTTACACTTGCTTTAAGTTTATTATTCAATTTGTAAACTTGAAAAAAATTGTTTTGACTTTTTTTTTTTTAATTATATAACTGCTTTCATTTGAAATATTTTATGTTTTCAGCCAAGATCAACATGAAAATATTTATTATTTCAATTTTGCCAATGGAGACAGTGTTTGGGACCATCCATGTGATGAACACTACAAGAAATTGGTACAAAGTGAACGAAAAAAATGGCGTTTTATGAAAGAATCTCAAGGCAAGAAAATCTTTTTCAATGATTATTTTTTACTATTGCATTTTATTTTCATTTCAGTTTTTAATGATCTTTAAAAAGTTTCTAAATTATATTTGATCACTGTATTCTTATTCTTATAAGAACGTACATAGAAATGTTAAGTTGGGGCAAAAATAATATCGTTTTTTAACGTTCATAGAAATATTTCTAAGATTTTATAAATTACTTGTGTTGATTGATGATCTTTTAAACTACCGCATTTCAAGTGAAAACATTTTGTCATGCTGAAATTGGTAGTTGTAAAGATATAGTCGACAAATCTATTTTTTTTTAAATGTTGTTTTAAGCAAAAACAATGTTACTTACTTGTCATGCAGAAAATAGTAATATATCCAAAAATCACAAAGTCATTGACTAGATATTTATTTGTAGTAAAAAATAATTTTTTCAAAAAATCCTTATTCCACAGCGTTTCAAAGAATGCTTTTCTCTCTTCTGAGAAAAGAAAGATATTAGCAAATTATTAATGTAGCCGAGCTCAGAATTTGCTGGTTATGGCATTAAATGAAATGGCACTTTATGATGGTTAGTCATAAATTGCAAAAAAGTGTGTTTGTGTCAGTTAAAAACATGTGAAAATAGGGAGAAAAGGGAGAAAGTTTGTCAAGGGTCAAATATAACGTTTGCTGTTACCATTTGATGCCTGACCAACTATGGGAGCAGTTCAGTTGGTTACATTTAAGTGACTGAATATTTGCAGCATTCTTGGCGACTGCAAGAGGAATTTTATATTTCTTTAAGCTACATTGAATTTATTTTTCAATCAGATTATTTCTTGCTCTGCAATTACTTTTCCAATCGAATTATTATTCACTCACTTCTACGTTCCACTGACTTTGAACTTTTGATTATTTGTTTTTTAAAAATTTCTTTCATTTTTTGGATTTACCATTGAGTGAGTCTACATGCACTCTGGGCCTTCTACTCCCGGTTTGTTTTTTTTCCCCCCCATTTTCTCCCTATTTTCACGTGTTTTTAACTGACATGAACACTTTTTTGCATTTTATGACTAACCATCATAAAGTGCTGTTTTATTTAATGCCATAACCACCAAATTCTTAGCTCGGCTATAATAATAATTTGCTAATTTCTTTCTTTTCTCTGAAGAGAAAAATAACATTCTTTGAAACTCTGTAGAATAAGAATTTTTTTTTTTAAGTATTCTGTCGAACAATAAATTTATTTGTAAATTTTAATTTACAGTCTTGATTTTTTTTTTTCCTTATGACAAGCTCTACTCCCTATTGTGTTTGTATTGAGCTTTTTTATTTAGTTGTATCTGGTAAACATTTCATCCCCATTGCCTTGATTTATTTATTTATATATATATATATATATATATATATATATATATATATATATATATATATATATTCACATATATATATATTCACATTAAAACACAAAAAATATATTACAAATATTGTACTGGTATTTTATTTCTTCAAATGAATCATCCCGATGAAGTCTAGAAATAATAACGAAACATTGATAAACATATAATTCTGGTTTGTTTCTTTTTCATCTTTCCATCATGTTGGAATATTATTTCCATAACTTTCAATTCTCACCACATTAATTTATTCTACTGTAACAAAATGTATCTGAACTTTAAATTGAATGAAAACATATATATATATATATATATATATATATATATATATATATATATATAAACCATAATCTGTAATAAGATTCATCATTTATTATAAAAACATCAAACTATTACAAGTTATTACAAAATACTATTATTACAAAAATATCAGACAGAACAAATTATGAAGAACCAAAGCAATATATCAGTTTCCATAATGTATTTTCAACAACAAAATAATAATAATAAAACTAATTTTTACATCGGTTTCTGTATCAAAACACTTTCCCAAACACCTACCTTCCATATCTATAACACAAGCTCCATTTGTCAACACCTAAGAAAACAAAATTGTGCCTTTCTCAATAATGACATATCCTATAAGTATCAACCCTTTATTTGATGCAATCCTCTATTTATATGAGAGTCAAAGGTGCCGCTCAGAGCATGATTTCCTGCCTTGCCAAAGTACAAAATTGATGACAAAATTAGAAAATTCTATTAAGTGAGGCGGTGTGATCTCTATTTCTTACAACCACTTTTTCAGAGAAGAGACATAAGAATATGTTTTTTTTTAATGAATATATAGAAAAAATTTTCCTGATTAATAAGGTTTCATATGATTATTAAAATTCAGAGGATACAAATATACATTTTATTAGACAAATGACAAAAAAATGTTGGTTAAAAGTGAATAGTAATATATTTGTGAAATAGGAAAAATTTGAGTGCTTATATTGTATTGGGCACAAATGAAAATTGCTGTTGCAAAATAAATTAATAGGTAAATGTTTTAATATAACTTAAAAAAAAATTTTTTGAAAAGGGAAGGGTAAAAATTGTAAAATTTAAAAAATAAAAATCAGTTTTATTGTATTTTGCTGATCTGCCATTGATAAGAACGGAAATCCCATAAAGCAAGAGGAGATAAATCAGTCTGTCATTTAACCAAGTAGTAATGAATAGCAAAATAGTAAAACTTTATTTTTAAGCTTCAACTCTCTGATTTTTCATAATTTTTGGCGAAAATACTTATTTTTACATGATACATAAGTATAGCAAAGAGATTTTTTTTTTCTACTTGGAATACAATTTTCACTTGTATCTAATCTCCTATATAATAAAATGACTGCAGAAATTCTCCTTGGCTTGCAACAATAGATGCCAAATACAAATTCAGTACATCTTCCCTAATAGGCACTATCTTATTTAGCTTTCAACCTCCATTTTTAAACATATTCAGTTGTAATATTAAAATGCTACATTTCATCCTACGAGCAACACCATCACAATCACATCTTCAGAGGAAGGAGTAACTATTTTTCTCTCTAAATATTTAGTCCTCCCACTCCTACTAGTTGTCACCGGGACCAATTCTACTTTTTTCAATGATAATGTGATTACACCACCTGTAACTGGTTATTACATACATAGATATAACATAATCTTTCCATTTTTCAACTCATAAATAATAAAGTCTCCCTTACTTAATTCCACCCATTTTGATTGGTTGAGCTTTGAAAATTCTTATATTCCAGATTATAATTCTCCCCTTTATAAATGAACAGTTGCTAAAATTGAAATATGGCATCACTAAGAGATGTACCATTTGGCCTGGCGATGCATCTGATACAAAAAACACATCTTCTGTTCTTAAAAAAAATGCCATAAACATTATTAAATATAATTATACCATAATGTATTCTTATTTTTCCCCTGTTCAAAACAATATGCATGTTTATTTTTACTTTTTTTCATCATAACTACGATGACGATTTCTACATCAAAAACAAACTTATAGAAATGTTACCCAGATTTGAAGCATTACATATATTCTGAAATTTCAGAATTACATATATAAATATGTTTTGCAGGCTAGAAACAACACATTTTTTTTTACTTCCACCGGGCAACGTCAGTATACTAGTTCTGCTAATATTATATAAACTCCAAATTTTCTTTTGCATCTAAAAGCTATAGATTTTTTATATAAAATTATATTTTGTAAAAACTTGTAAACTATTTCAATTGATTTTGTAGAATCTTAATTTTAAATTCGCTTCATAACACTTTTCTTTTTGTTTGTAAATTTCTATAAAAATGTTTTTTTTACAGGAGAATCCCAAAAGATAAAGCCTACCGATGAAAAGAAAGATAAAATGGAAAAATCCGAAAACAACGTTTGTAATCTTTTTGTAATGTTGTCTTTTCTATCTCTGTATAATTTCAAAGTAATTGTTGGTTGAGAGGACGGGCTGAATTATACTACAGTTTCTGATTGGTCTAGCTGGATCATGTGTTGAGAGAGAGAGAGAGGCTTATTTGAAATAATCAATGATTTATTAATTGGTGTTTAGCATTGATGTCCTACAAAGTGCAGGGTTTCTGGCCAACTTGTAAAAATAAATAGTAATCGGAATTTCTCAGGATTCTGACACGGTAAGCAACTAGGCTGGATAGATTAGTTTAAAGAATTAAATAAATTCATGTTATGCATATTTTACTTCTTTTTTTTTTTTTTAATTGCTCCAGACAAAGCATGAAGCCACTTGATGTAAAACGCTAAAAAAAATACTACTTCAAAGTCAAAAACAATAAGTGTGTGATAGATAAATTCTGACCATGAAAACAGCAATTCTTCCCTTTTTTTTTTCAGAAACCTCACTTTTAAGCTGTGAGGACTAAATACAGGAAGCGAGAGTTTTGAGGTTAAAGCCGTCATGCCTCACTACTGTATGTACACGTGCTGCAGTCACAACTCGCAACTCCCAAAAAAACTTGTCTCTTCTCTGAAAACAGGCTTTTTATGCAACCCAGGATATTATAATATTATCTTATTCGCTAAAAACTTGTCTCTTCTCTTAAAACAGGCTTTTTATGCAACTCAGGATATTATAATATTATCTTATTTGCATATGAGTAACAAGATTTCATGTTCTCAGCTTCACATAAAGCACCCGTCTAGCTACAACTACTATAAACAATTTCCTTTACTCTAAATTTGCCTAAATCTAAATGCAAATTCCATGAACAAAGTTTCTTTCATAGAATTGCCCGCCTTTCGAATTCTGCTCCTCTGGCTTGCTTACCAGCTGACTACAACATGGTCATCTTCAAGTCCAATGTGAACAAGTACTTGTTGAGCCTTTGAATAATTAAGTTCTGCCCAATTTCCACCATTAACGATCACTCTATTGTTTTTGGTGACAACCGTACACTCATTAACATTTATCCTCAAGTGGCCTCCAGGCCTTTATAAGTGGTGACACACTTGTAGAAAAAAATTTTTTTAATTATATTATCAGGCATGTCATTTGCGTTTCTTTCCAGAAATTTTAGGTAAGTTCTTTCCACACTCCTATTACATTTTTGATTTTCTGCTCAGCGAATGGGACAACAATGACAAACAAGATGTGGTCCCATGGTCTCTTCTAATTAATGATTATCTTCTCATGTTAAGACTGGATTTCTTGTCTGCTTAACCATGTTCAATTATCCAGCCAAATAGACAACAGAAACCAGAAGTCAAAAGGAGCGGACATTTTTGACTATAACAAAAAATATTATTCAAGTTTTATTTATTTATTTTTAACAAAAGTTAATTTTAAAAATATTTACAAAAAAATGTACATGCATAGCTTTAATTACTTTTTTGTTTATTTTGTTGTTTTTTTAAAAGATATTTGATATAAAATACATTGTAAAACATGTAAGAAATAATTCACATTCTCACATTTATTTAAATTGAATCTAAAAATTACCTTTGATTTATTTTATGTTATGCAAATTTTGTTGCACTTAATAAAACTAAATTCATTTTTTAGCAATTAATGATATAAATATATAATTTTCAACTAAAATGTTTAAAAAGTGCAACAAAATCTACATAACATAAAATAAATCCAAGATAATTTTTAGAATCAATTTTAATTAAATTTTCATATCTTGTGCAAGGACCCATGGTGTAGTGGTTATATTACTTGGTAAAATCAATTGTAAAAATATTTCCCTGAAGGTTGACGGTTCAATCCTCAGTGTGTGCAACCAAAAAATTCAATTGAAGATTATTTAGGACTTCTATCCAGTTATGGCTGATAGAACAAGAGCATGTTACCCCATGAAGTAAATAAAGGGTTCCGTTCAAAATTCCATTCAAATTTCTGAGTGCAACAGAAACATTCCAGAGTTTGACAAGATGTACCTGAAGAAGGTCAGCGGTTACATCGACCGAAATGTTGTGAAAATGACACTCCAGATAAGAGCATTAGTCCGATGAATCTAAATAATTTATGTGATTTTTAAAATATGATTTTTTTTTCTGTCACAGTTATATACATCATACAGATTTTTCTTTATTTTTTTTTAATGGAAGTTGAATTCCACACACACACCTTATTTTAATAGTCCAAGATGTATTGACACTAAAATAATTTAATATTCAGTATATACTAGAATTTGAGTCTGTAGGACCTATGATTCTAGTTTATTAAAAATGGAGGAAGTGGCAATATAAACTTTTGAAGAAATACCAAAACTATCATTTGTCCTTTGATATTATCCATTTTCAAGAAATAAATACTTTTGCTTCTTGTCCAGAATTCGTTATACATTAAAAATAAAAACTGAAGAAAAATTTGTAGGATGTACATACCCATGACAAAACAAAAATACCAAATTCCAAAAATTACATAAATTGATCAAATAACTTTATTTTTAAATAAGAAAATCAAACTTTATGACTGAGAAGTAAATGTCTTGCGTCTCCATTTTGAAAAAAAAAATTGCAGAAAAAGGCAAGGGAGATAACTGAAGACTAATTCATATTTACTAGATTTGTTATAATGCTTATGAATTCCCATTAATTATGTAAAAATGATTTTATTTATAAAAATAAAATTACGTGATCAATTTACATTATTTTTGGAATATAATTTTTCGTTTAATCAGATGTGTACATCATGCAGATATTTTTTTAATTTTGTTTTTTAATATATAGGGGAATTCTGGACAAAAACCATACTTTTTTTATATAAAAATAGTATTATCAACCAATATCAAGGTTAAATTATATACTTAATAATATATATGTATCTAACAAATATTAACTCAATGAGTCATGTTTGGTTAAGCTTTAAAATTCATAGATGTGAATTGATTTGTTGAAATATATTTACATTGCAGGAATTCAGAAGCGGAGGACCAAATGCCAACTATAGTGTCAGCACACCATCGATGAATAAAGGCAGACTCACACTTGCCCCAATGCAGTCAAGAAGCCAATTGCCACCACTTAGAGGTTCAAATGCCCCAAATGTAAGTACATTTACAAATTTTAAACAAAAATTATTTTATTTGATTTTTAATTACTTTGATTTGATTTTTAATTACTTAAAAATTAAAATAGTCCAGTGTGTGAAATAAAAAACGAACTATTATTTTCAAAAAAGATAGTTCAGTGGATAGACTCGGAAAATGCATCTTCAGCATGCACCAGATTCCATTGTCAATGCTGTCTTAAGCATTAATGGTTCAGAGGCAATCAACATATCTCCTTACTAAAGTGATCCCACAGAAGCTGATCAAATTCCTGTTTGTAATCTGATAGCAGTGTCTAATGTCTTTCTGTAGACTAAAACTGGCAGCTAAAAAATATTTGAAATTGCCGTTAAAATTGATTTTGTATGAACATAACTTATGCAAAATCCAATGCAACTGTTTCTAGTATAAATACTTTTCACTTCATAAGTTTTCCATGTTATATTACTCTAAATCTGTCGGTCTGTTTGTTTCACTTTTACTCGGAAACTACTGGGCTGACCTGGCTGCAATTTTGTATGAACCTTTGTTATAAGGTGTAGCGAACTAAGTATTATGGTATTCGATGCCCAGTTAGAGATTAATAGGGATTAGTGGGACCTGTGGAAATTCTATGGGGACTCCTTCATATGATATTGTAGCTCTTTTGTTAAAACTGCAAAAGTATTTAACTAAGCTAGCACGAACACCCGGCAAAGCCCGGTCATAAAGTATGCTTAAATATGATATTTTAATTCTTTCAGATTTTGTATATATATTGTATATAGTTAATGTTCTATTGATTTTTATATATTATATATTACGGGTGTTTGTAGGTGTGTGTTGTGGGGGGGGGTGATCAAAACAACCCTGTTAAAAAAAAAACATTGGCCGAGTGTTTGGAGGTGTAAAAGAAAAAAAAGTTTTAGTAGGAAAGTAGGCTTGAAACCCGAACCTTTGACGTGGAGATGGAAATGAAATGGAAAAAAAACCCTGGGACCTAGCCATCTCGGCCACGAGAGAAGAGTAATGAAAAACCTCTTAATTTAACGTTTATAAAATGAAATTAACAGGTGCGAGAACCTTAAGTCGCGTGATGTTTGACCTTGAAACATGACGCAGCTGCAAGCCAGTTTTCGCTTGTTTTATACTGACAAGTGAAAGATACATGGGCCGCTCTAAAAATCTGGAAAAAATAACGCATGAAAGTCGGGAAAATTAAATAGACAGGCGACCCCCATTCGTAAATCATATATATTATCATTTAGACACGATATAAAAAGTTTTAAGAAGGAATGAGCCGACCAAAAAGTCCAGCGAAAAAAGCCTTTTACAGACATGCACAAAAGGTGAACACACATACATACATACACACATTTTCGCTTTTATATATATAGATAAAGTTGTGATTTCAAAAATATATATATATATATATCCATATGACTTGGGTGCATTAGTTTGATTCAAAACCGAAATAAAAACTTATGAAAAAAAAATTGAGTTCCTTCAGTCATAATCGAAACTGAAACCAAAATTTATGAAGAATTCTTGATAAAATTATTTATAAAAAAATAATAGATTACTGGAGTGCCATCAGATATAACCGAAACTAAAACTTATGAAGAATTCTTGGTAAAATTATTTGACAAGAAATGGAAGTACATAACAATTAAACAACACGGATATAAGCGTGACACAGAAAATAACACATGCTATCGTATTAATATATAGATCAGTCACCACACTAGCACATTTATTCTCACTTTTTCTCAGAAACTACTGAGTCAATCTGGCTAAAATTTTGTATAGATCTTTGATAAAGTACAGCAAACTAAGTATTATGGTATCTATTCAATGCACAGTTAGAGATTAATAGGGATTAATATTTTAATGCAAAAATGAGCACAAATTTAACCATATTCAACCATCAATTTGGTACAAATCACTCCTTCTAAGTCAACAGACCATAACTTTTTCCCGTTTCTAATGGACTAAAAAGTCTAGTAGCTCGTAAAACACAGCATACTAACCATCATAAGTATTGAATTGTTAATGCGTGACTATTTTGTTTCTTTTAGGAAATGACCGTAAGTAATTTCAATGATATATCTGGGTTATTAATCGGGTTGTTGTTGCATCCATTGGTCATCTGTCTAATGTTCGTCTGCTATAATGACTAATCACTAATGTTGGGACGGGTAATTCAGAAATCTGAAAACTCAGAATTGGAAAATTTTGTGCCTAATTTCCAATACCAAAAACGATTCTTTTAATTTTTTTTTTTTTTCAACTTCTTTCCCATTGCTAGTGTTAATGATAAAATTATAACTATTTATTGATTTTAAAATTAAAATTATAAATATTTATTGATTTTAAACTGCCAACAAAACTAAAATCTATATATCCTCCTACCCCACGAGTGTATTTCTTACGTGTACAAAAATATGCACATATTATATTGGTTTTACAGTAGTCCGAAAATAAAAACATTAAAACAACTTCATAATTAAGTATTTAGAAGATTAAAAAAAATCGGAATCGGTAATGGTATCAAAAATGGGGAAAAATTTTGGAATCGTCCCATCACTACTAATCACATTTTCTTTATGGGATTACCAATCATCATGATTTACTTCTCTTTGGACTATTGTCATCACTAATGTCGATATTTGTATTGTGACTATTTTGGCTCTCCAGCCCTAAAGCTTATCATTCATTTATAATAATGATTGGTACTTATGCAGTATAAGGACCATGCTATTTTCAAAATTGTCTGAGAGGTTTACAAAAAAAAATGGAGAGTGCTGAATGAAAATTTTGTGTTTATTTTGTTTGTTTTTTATTTTAAATGGAAATAATATTATTTCTGTCAATACAAAGCTAAATGAATTAAATTAAAAATTAATTGAAAAATGAAAACGTGTTCTTGAATAATTATTGGACAATTCTTATGAAACCTTTAGAAAATAAAATTTCCAACCAAGAAAAAAAACATTCATTGTAAGGTAAGTTTCATTTAGTTTTGAATACTGATAGTTTTTTTATTTGGTTTATCTTTTTGATAATTTTTATGATTTTTTTTTTTTTCTTCAAATTTAGAATTTTATATAATAAACTAATGATAGATAACCAACATCTGACAGCAAACAAATTTTTTTCTTATTTTTTTCAAATCAAGATAAATATACAGATGTTTTTTAAATAAGAAACAAATGATTTCCATTATTTTTGTATTAGGGTTAAAGCGATCAGCATTTAGGCACTTTCCACAATTTTCTGTAAGCTGCCTGGACAATTCCGACATGGTCAATAAGAACCGTTTAATAATTTTCCGCTTTCTTCGTATGATTAATAGAACAAGAGAAAACTGTTTCCTTATTTTGTCGTTTAGTCCTCACTTTCCAAGGCCCTGAGACCACTCGAGGATAAGGGTTAAGAGTGTACAGTAGAGTCAATTGGACAATATAGTAATCGTTAGTAATGGAAATTCAGTAAATTTGTTAACTTTAGTGGAATGGCTCATCAAACACTTGTTTAAATTGGACTTGAAGACAACCATATTGTAGTCAGCTGGAAAGCAAGAAAACGGAAGACAGTTCCACAGGCGTGCACTTCTAAGAAAGAAGCTTTCTTCATGGAATGTTTAGGCACAGATAAAGAGTGGGGGAAACTATTGATAGTGTTTTCAGCTAGGCAAGTGTTTCTTGTGAAAGTTTGGTGAGGGGTACCATAGATTGAAGCTCAGTCGAGCACTTGCCATGAAAATAACAATAAAGCAAAGACAAACTCGCAACATCTCTTATGTGAGATAGAGGTTGCAGTCTATTTTGAACTCTAAGTCTATTTTGAACTCTATCAAGGCAAGACAAGTTCTTTTTAGCAGCTCTTGCCCAGATGTAGTAACAGTACTCCATCCTTGAATGCACTTATATAGATAGGGAATTGCATCAGCAGTGAGATATCTGTTTCTGACAAAGGGGGAAGATATGCTGTTTTCTGAGTTGGTTATTTTAAGTGGGTGGTATGTAGATATTTTCAATCCTCTCGTTTATATTCATCATCATTCAACTGTCATTCTGTTTCATTAATCCTTGAACGATTTTTTAACCTTGATAAATGATGATTTATTATTAAAAACAAAATTGTTTTTGAAATGAAATGCTTATGAACCATCCTTGGAGTAACTCACAGAAGAAACATTGCTCGATTGTTATTTTCATGGCATTTGTTTGACTGAGTTTCAATCTATGGTCTCCCTCTGCAAAACATTAACAACAAACACTCATTTAGTTACAACCATTGTCAACAATTTTCCCCTAGTTGTGACTAAAACTAAATGCAAATTCCATGAACAAAGTTTATTTCCTAGAATTGTTCGCCTATGAAACTCTATACTACTGGACTGCTTTTCAGATTACTACAATATGATCATTTTCAGGTTAAAGTGTATACAAATTATTGTTGAGCCATCAGCTTAAATAAGTAAATTCCACCCAATTTCCACCATTATTGATCATTGTGGTGCTGTTCCACTGACCGCTTGACACTTCTTAACCCTTATCACCGAGTGGCCTTTGGGCCTTGATAACCAGTGACTCTCTTGTAAAAACAATTTAAAAAAAAAAAAAAAAAACTCTGCAAAATAAATGGAGAAATGTAGATATCAGAAATAAGCTAACATTAACAAAGCCATGAACGTTTTTTTTTTTTTTTTTTTTTTTTTTTTTAAATTAAAAAAAAAAATTTTCAAATGACATTGTTTGGACATATTTTCTGGTTACCAGACTCCAGCTATGCGAAAAAATTTCCTTGAAAAAAGATGAAGAGGATGACCATGAGAGAAAGGAGCTGACCAGATTATATGAAGCAGTATTCACCCTAGGTTGCTTGAATCGGCTTCCTATCAAATTCACAGGCAGTAGAGCATCGTAGACAGTGCAGGAGGACTTACTAAGTTAGAAACTGTTTTTCCATATTTTTGAACTGGTCTCGTTAATAATTAACACGAGTCACTTGTACTTCAAATATATAGTTCTTTATTTTATCCTATACCCTAGGTATATTCTCTAGACATAGAGGGATACTACTATTCGCTAATTTAAAGACTACGTTTCACATGTCCATGTCCTTCATTTCTGAACTGAATCGCCCAGCTCCTAGCATACTAATCGATTATGTGTTTCTTTACTTCCACTTATCGCTTTTGAACATTTGATCTCTTCTCATTTTACTGAGGTACAATGAGGAAAGAGGAAAAGGCTGGTTACTTTTAATGCATCTAAAACCAAGCTTCTATCTTTACATCATCAACGCTCTGATCCCCATCTGGCATCAATTGAAATGAATGGCTCTCGTCTTGGGGAGGCCTCATGTTTTGAGAAGCTTCTGGGCTTGACCTTTACTCCTGATCTTAAATGGAACACATACATTAAATCCGTTGCCAAGGCCGCTGGAAAAATGGTGGGATCCTTCTATCGATCCAGTAGATATCTCACTGCTGATGCAATTCTCTATCTATATAAGAGCCAGGTATGTCCAAGGATGGAGTACTGTTGCCACATTTGGGCAGGAGCTGCTAGAAAGAACTTATCCTGCCTTGATAGGGTTCAAAATAGACCTCATAGCCTTGTGGGGGATGTCCTTTTCTCTTCCCTGCAACCTCTTTCTCACAGAAGAGATGTTGCGAGTTTGTCTCTGCTTTATCGTTATTTTCATGGCAGGTGCTCGGCTGTGCTCCATTCTATGGTCCCACCTCGCCAAACTTTCACAAGAAACACCCGTCTAGCAGAAAACATTATCACTAATTTCCCCCACTCTTTATCTGACGTAGATTCCATGAGCAAAGCTTCTTTCTTAGAACTGCACACCTATGGAATTGTCTTCCGTTTTTCTGCTTTCCAGCTGACTACAATATGATTGTCTTCAAGTCTAATGTAAGCAAGTTTTTGATGAGCGGTTCCATATAAGTTAACAAATTTACCGAATCTCCATTACTAATGGTTACTATATTGTCCAATTTCTACTGTACCCTCTTTAACCCTTATCCTCGAGTGGCCTCTTGGCCTTGATAAGTGGTGATGCCTATGTAAAAAAAAAAAAATAAAGGAAAAGGTTGTTTCCGATATGCATGTTTATTAATTTAAAATTAAACATCAAAATCATGGAATTAAATCGTTCATAAAAATCAGATTATCAAATGAGCAGACGAAGAAGCCCAGATAGCAGATCATCCGAAATATAGTCAAAATTCAAAAATCAGTGTTTGTGAGGATAATAGTCCAAAGAAAAAGTATTATAAACAACTAAAAATATCTTCGGCTTGAGCTTTCTACTTACAAAACCGAGGTGGGGGGGGGGGTGAATGGAAAATAATAAGTTACTTACACTTTCACAATTTGTTTTAAATCGGGTACTTCTACATTATTTAGATAAGATTTTGTTTCAGATAAAAAAAAAACAATTGTTTCAACTGATCTTTTTTGTCAATTCTAATAAGTTACAATGGTAGCTTCCAAATTATGCAGTCGAAAGTACCTGAATATTACTGAATTAAAAAAGCAACTTTAATCGTGTTAGCAGGGGAAAAATTGCCACCATCTTTGTTTAATTTGAACAAAAAATTATCTCCCCTGTTGAACTCTCTTGTGTTTTACAATTGTTTTCATAAAATTCTATTTTTTTATTTTCTTTAATAAAAACTGTTCTACCTCATAAATTTTCATAATGTTTGGATATAATCATCTTAAAAATACAAGGAATACGTAGATACCATTGTTTTCATGCGAAATTCAGTTTTAGGGTTTCCAAAAATTTCGTCTCAATTCTGTAGAATAGTTTTTAATTTGAAAATTGTGGGTTTTTTTTTTTTTTTTTTTTTTTTCAGTCATATAAATTTGAATTAGAATTTTCTATTCTAATGATGTCGTGCCACAAGGAAACAAAAAAGAAAAGCATAAACTGATTTCATGGCTGACAAAGACGTACGAGGTGCCTTCAATAAGTTTCCAGACATTTTTCGTATGGATGCTTTTATTGATAGTACACACATGAAACTCTAGCTCCCTTCGAAGTAATCTCCTCCAGCTGCAATGCACTTGTTGTACTGTTCAAACAACTTCTGGAAGGCCCCATGGAAGTCCTCTTGTGTGAGCATGTCAATGACCCTCGTCACAGCCTCATTCATCTCTTCAATTGTCTCATAACGACAGCCTCTAAGGTTAGGGAATAACCAAAAGTCACAGGGAGCAAGTTTTGGACTATAGAGAGGGTGAGAACTGTCTTGATGCCCATCTTAGTCAAATAGTCTGTGGTCTTCTCTGAGCACCCTTGGGACAAACTTCACACAAATCTTCCACATCTTCAGTTCCTCATGAATAATTGTGTAAACAGTTCCATAAAAATTGGTCAGTCATCTCATAAGACATATAGCAGTAGCATACTGAATTTTCAAGAGTCTACGACAATTTTAAATGACTGTACAAAAAAAAAATCTGGAAACTTATTGAAGGTACATCATATATTGTTGAAAATAAGTTGATTTTTAAATTTTAAATATTTATTTTTTAAAATAAATCCTGGCTTAACTCGCCAATTTTAAACTGTCTTTATTCTTCACACCAATTGTCTTAAGATTGCCAATATATTAATACCATAGTAAATGAAATATATGAAATTTGTAGCAAATATAAGATGTCTGTCCCACAAAGTTTTTTTTTTTTTTTTTTTTTTTTTTAATGCCACCTGTGGTTGTTAAAGTTTAGAAAAGTTGAAGAGATTGTGTGGTTTCAACAAGCAACTCCTCAAACTTAAAATGACTCTTTGAAATTGCTTTTTAACTACAATCTGATTATTTTCAAGTCCAACATAAACAAGTTCTTGATGAACCGCTCCCCCCCCTAAGTAATCCAATTTACACAAAATTCACACTACTTATGTTTACTACACTATAATCACATTGACTAACATATACCCATTAACCCTTATCTTATAGCAGTCTCCAGGCCTTGATAAGTGGTGATTTCTGTGTGTAAAAAAAAAAAAAAAAAAAAAGACACACTTTGGGGTAAATTTTTACTCTAACAGCAACTCAACATCCGGGTTTTCTGGATATTAAGACGTTTTTTTTTCCTATGTATTACTTAATGTCAGTGGAATTCGCCATTCTTAACATGGGGAGGAGAAGGGGTGTTGTAATGTAACCCGACGTGTGTGTGTGTGTGGCTCCTCAACAATCGCAGGCTCCCAACGTCGTGTACCGTGGATTTTTCGTTCGACTGTTCTTCTTATGGCCGGATCATCCTTTTCCCATTGGTGACTGTCGATGAGAACACACGTGGTTCACAAAATAGGAATATGAACAAAGAAAGGAAAAACACAAACGCCAGTGTTCACATATAAATTAACTGTTGGACGTGTGAGTGTGTGTGTGTCTTCCCCCCGTTCTATCGATGTTATATTTGTCTATCTCTGTTTCACAATCAACTCCAAAATTGTCCGCGTCTCTAGTTCACAGTCAACTCTATAACTGTTCAACTATCACTGTCCAACTTCCAACCGCTGTCTAGCGAATTTAGATCTCAACTGTCACTGTCCAATTTCCATCCGCTGCAACGGGCATCTAACTGTCAACTGACTGTTCAACTTCCATCCGCTCTCGAGCGCATCTCGATCTCAACTGTCTGTCTCCTCTGTCTTGGTCTGTCAGGTCGCCCACCCCACCCTGGCTACCGGAAGCTGCCCTTCCCTATTTTATCAGTAGGTTTCTATTGTTATGGTTGATTGTAGGATATTTCCGATTTCTTTGTTTACTCTAAGCTATTTCCTATCTCTTTGTCTATTGTAGGATATTTCCGATTTCTTTGCTTACTCTAAGCCATTTCCTATCCTTTTGTCTATTGTAGGATATTTCCGATTTCTTTGTCTATTCCCCCCCCCTCTAAGCACTTAGTGGCTCAAATCCACCCCAGGGCCACTTTATAGTATCACAGTGACACGCATGTGCATTAGTACTTGTTCAATTGGGAAAAAGCATGGCACCAGTGAAAACAAGGGATCACATTGGATAATAAAGGTTTCAATATCCAGATAATTACTTGTCTGTTCCAAATTTAAATGTGATATTCATTTTCGGCATAATTGAAAAAGTCGTCAGTTTAATGATGAATGCTGAGTTGCTGTTAAAATGTAGAACTAGATTGAAAATTACCGTATAATTTCAAGAATACCTTAAAAAAAAAAAAAAATGAAAAGTGTTATTTTGTTTCATTATCTTTATCTGCTTTTTTATGCTTGCCAACTTAATTTGATATCATTTGCTTTGAGCCTAACATTAAATAGTAAAAGTAATATTTTAACTTATATTTTCTGTTGTCTTAAAATGTCACTTTTTTTTTCTTTTTTTTTTAAATGTTGCCAAGTTCATTGTCTTTATCAATAACATTCCACAGAAAAAAATGGCAATATCGTTATAACAAATTTGCTGGAAGATACTTTACTTTTATTTTTGTTTCATGAAAGACAAACAAATTGAAATGAATGTTGTTTAACTGAAAACAATGATAACAATGGAATTGATTTATTTTATTTTTGTGTGTGAAATTTAAATTTATAGTGCTTATTTAAAATTACACTTAAAAACAAAAATATAGAAAAATATTTTATGATGTATGTAATCACCACAGAACAAAGATGACATATTCCAAAAAACATAATTTGGTCAAGTTTTTTTATAAGAAAATTAAATTTTATGAGGAAGCGAGGAGGAGACCATATTGTTTTAAATTTTACCGAAATTCAAGGGCATTCGACTACAGACATTTTTTTTTATTATTATTCAAAATAATTAAAAAATTTTAATTGCTAAAACTTGTAAAATGTGATTTTCCAATTAAAAAACTACTTGATCAATTTTTCTGTAATTTTGTAATCAAATGTAATTCTAAATAAGCAATTTTTTTTATTTAGCCATTAAATTAATTGAATGAAATGGGTTCAAAGTAAAACTTAATTTTCAAACATTTAAACTGTCTGGCAAAAATGAAACTTTATTAGCAAAAACAGTGTTATGGTTCATTTGAGATGAGAAGGAAAAGGAGAAACAAAATAGAAATTTCCAGAAAAACATGTTGTCTAATGAAAGATATTTTGTCTACAAAAGAAGAAAAACTCCAAAATTCTTGTTTTAAACAAGAATTTGTGATTTTGTCTTTTTGAAGAGGCATTATTAAAAAAAATTGTTTTGCTGGAAGATAAAATGAATTTAATAACAAAATGAAATTGAAATTAAAAATGTCTAAATAAAAAATATATTAAAAAAATAGTTGATTCACTTCAGTTTTTTTTCTTTTTTCTATTAAAAATGCTATAGACAGAGTATTCAATAATATACATGTTTTAAAATGGCTATTATATAATCTTTTACTTCCATATTTTTTAATGGATTTTTGTGAAGTTTAATTGAATTATTTACGTTATGGTTTGACTATTACATCCATTGAATAATAGTGTTTAAAATTATAACATGCATTACAAAAGTTGAATCACCACATGCAGACAATTTGTTCTTTGACAATTTTATTATATATATAAAGATTAATAACAAATGTTGCAAGGGAGGTATATCTCTGTTCATTTTCGAGTAGACATACTCTCTGAAAAAAAAAAGAAGAAATTTTACCTATTGGTATTTTGGCATACCAGTCTATCATCCTAACTTCCTGTTTAGAAGTATTTGAACAGTCAATGGGTCAAATTCTGTTTCCATTATTTTACCTTTGACAAGTTCAAATAAAAAAGTTTTGATAAAATTGTAGAAATCCTAAATTTGATTTATTAGATACTAGCAGGGATGCCCGGTATAGCCCAGTCGTAAAATAATGCTCTGGCGAACTGCAGACACTTGTGCCCCCACGACATAGACACCTTCGACAAACCCGACAGGCAGCTAAATCCCACCCCCACACAGTAGAGATCCCTAGATGTAAAAGATCTTTCTACTCCAGTAGTTTCTTCCCCAGAACCGCTAGACTCTGGAATTCCATTCCAGGTCCCTGCTTTCCCAACTGTACTGACATGCAGAAGTTCAAGTGTAATGTGAACCGACATCTTGCTGCCCAAATCCCAACATAGTGCCCCAGTAGTTGTTGCCCCTGATAGTAGCCCCCTACACCAAAGTGGCAATGTGCCTTGTTTGGGGTGAAAATGTAATAAAAAAAAATTTTTTTAAAAAAGCTGCTTTCCTGTAAAATGCTGGAAGATGCTGACGCAATCTTGGGTCAGGTTCTGGATTGGTACCAGTTTTTTTTTTTGTTTTTTTTTTAAATGTTGCTTATTGACCGAAAATTATTAAAAACAAACTAAATCATAAATACAATATTTGCCATATTTTATATTCTGAATCAAATTTGAAATGTCTCGCATGCACTTCTGTTTTATAGATGAAGTCAAGTTTAAACACAACTGCATCATCAACTAAGACTGCAGCATCTCGCAGTATGAATATGACAAGCAGCATGAGTGTACCTGTTTATTCTACCGAATTTGATGATGAAGTAGAGGTTTGTACATCTTTGTTTTTCATAATTTGCCGACATAGTGATATAGGACAAGGAGAAAGAAGCAACCTTTGTAGAAGTTTCTCGATTGATGCTGGGTTAAACAGAGCTAAGAGGAAAAAATAAAGTATTAAGGTCATGTGTATGACATGAAAAGAAACTGGAATTTGTAGGAAGATCTCCATCATTCCAGTAATTATAGGAACAGTCGGAGTATTAAAAAGAATTTCAAAAACTATTTGGCAAGTATATCCGGTGAACCAAGTGCGATAGAGATACAAATAAAAAGACAGAATCTTAAAAATAACTTTCGGCTGGAATGTCTGAGATAGCAGGTGACAGTCTGGTATCAAAATATGACGCCCCATCCCTAACTAGAACTTTTGCTTTTATTAAGAAACAGAAAAAAATAAAATATGACGACTTTGTTTTTAAGGTAAAATATTAAAGATTTTAAACTTGTTGATGATTTTGTTTTACTATGAACAAAAACTCCGTACAGATAAAACTCACAAGCACGACTAAATAAAGAAAATTCTGTATGATTCATGCATTCGGAATGTAAAGAAAATATCATATACCAAAAATCAAGTAAATTGATCAAATAGTTTTATTTTTTATAAATAAAATAATTTTTAAGTGATTAATTTGAATTCATGAGCATTGCAACAAAAATCTTGCTAGTTTAATTTATGTTGAGTTATCTCCCTTGTTTTCTGGAGATTGTTTTCAAAACGATGTCATGAGACAGTCACTCCTCAGTTAGCTATAAAATTTGATTTTAGTAATTTTATTTAAAAAGAAAAATTTTCATGGCTAAATGACAATCCATTTCTCAATGCTATTTTGCAGAACAAGGGAGATGATTCCAAATAATTCAAACGTTTGTGAAATTTTAGAAAGCCATTCTTAACATGACAAAAAACTCAAATGCACTTAAATATTATTTTCTTTCCAAAAATAAAAAATACTTGATTAATTTACATGATTTTTGGTGCCTATTTTCTTTCTATTATAGGTATGAACTTAAAAAAAAAAATTGTTTTTACTTGGTGGGGGTTATAGATAAGTGTCTGTTATTCTTTTGTGAATATGATTTTTTTTTTTTTCCAGTTTTTACTTGAGTCACCACTTATCAAGGCCCAAAGGCCACTCGAAGATAAGGATTAATGAATGTGAGGTGGTAGTGTAGTAATCGTTAATGGTGTAAATTGGGTATAATTTGATTATTTATGGGAACGGCTTAACAAGAGGTTGTTTACATTGGATTTGAAGGCTACCATATTGTATTTAACTGGGAAGCAGACCAGCAGAACAATTTTCCACAGGCAGGCAATACTGGAAAAGAAGCTTTGTTCATAAGATCTGTGTTTAGATTTAGGCACAGTTAGAGTGTATATAGTGGTTGTAGTTAGTCGAGTTGTTTTTTTTTGTTTTTGTTTTTTTAAAGTTTGGCAAAGGGGAACTATAGATTTCAGTCAAGCACTTGCCATGAAAATAACAAAAGAGCAGAGACAAGATCGCAACATCTCTTCTTTTGGAAAGAGGTTGGAGGGAAGAGAAAAAGGCATCACTTAATAGATTTCATTTTAATCTCACAGTGTGATAATTGGCTCAACTTTCTTTTATCACCACAAACAAGATGTATTGATGCTTGAATATGAGGCTACTAATTGGAATCATGTCTACAGGGAACTATGTGGGGAGTTGAGCTGCAAGATGTCTGTTAGCATTACATTTAAGCTTCTGTATGTTAGTACAGGCAGGGAAGCAAGAAACAGAGGGAATTCCAAATTTTAGCAATCCGAGAGAAGAAACTATGAAGCATCTACGGACCTTTACATTGAAGGGGTGGGATTTTGCTGGGCACATTTAATTAAAGTACTTGTAAAATAAGCACAGAGATGCAACATTTCATCAATGGGATAATGGTTGGAGCTTGACTGATAGTGTGAGACCTATTAGATTCGAGACTTTTTTTTTCAACTCTATCTAAAAGGGAGAGATTAATGGTAGATACACCTGCCCAGATATGGTAACAATACTTCATGTATGGGTAAATGGTGGCTTTTTAGAGATATAAGGCTCTCAGCTATGAGTAAATTTCTAACATGGTAGAGGGAGCCCACCTTCTTTGCAACAGCGTTGGGAGTGTCCTCAATTTGTTCTAATTCGTGTTGCCTGTGAATGTTCAGCTGAGGAGTTTGAATGATTAGCTCTGATGTAGGATATAATACTATATCTCTACTATTATATAAAAGGAACTTTGTGTATGTCCGAGTTCGTTCGCTACAGGCTCCTAAACGGTTGGGCCAATTTTTTTTTTATTTCATACAAATGTACTTTATATGCCTGGCAGTGTTCTTAGATAGGTTTTGTAGCGAAATGTCTTTGATAATCACAAAAATCTGATGAAAAGAGGAACAAGCAATTTTTGACTAAAGTTAATGCCTCATACAGCTTAACCTCACAAGTACATTTGAGAAGTTTTATTACCACACAAGCAGAAAAGCTCAGCATATAAAATCAATAGTAGGTTCTTTGATATGACAGAAGCATGTTCAAAATGAATGTTTCTGTTTAGAGCACAATTAAATCATGATACTTGATATTTGCATTTTAAATTAATTCAAGCCATTATATAAAATAATTTTATAAAATCAACAGTAGTTTCTCTACAGTGCAATGTAGATTACAATATATTGATTGTTTTGTGGACTAAGTAACTGTGGGGAGGATTGGAAAATGAATGATTTTACTGATTTCGATGGCAATAAAATATGGGAGGGTGAAACATTCTTTTGTCCTCATTTATTCCTGGGCAATGTCGGTTCTCTCTGCTAGAAAACTTTATAAATATACAGATTAATGAAAAATCTTTTTGCAAAAAGAAAAAAAAAGAAAAATGAAACCGAGATTAAATTTTTTTGTTTTATTTTCGCTCTTGTTCAAATAATTTATAAAATGAAATAAAAATGTTTTTACTACTAAAGAGAAAAAAAAACTTTTTTCTTTTCAGGCCTATTCAAATACTAAATTTAATGCAAATGCTGAAAGTCAAGACATGTCTGCACTGAAATTTAAGGTCAGTTCCTCCTTGTAAATATTTTGGATTATTTGAATTTATAATATTATTACTAATAATGAAATCCAATAATCATGGCTCTGCAATATTATTCTTATGACATTTGTTGTCAAATATAACTGTTCAATATATTTTGATTACTTGTATCATAACTGGTTCTATAAAATCAGGCTGTCTGAGGATACAGATTTTCTGACCTAAAATGTACCAAACATTGATATTGTTTGTATTCCTTTCCTTTTGTAAAACTCAATCATGTTCTGCAAAAATAAAAATAATTTTCTTCTGCAAAACATAAGAACTTTATCCAAAAATTATTGGATTTGGCATTAAATAACCCAAAAATGGTTAATGTTGTAAAACGAATGAATGAATATTTGAATAGAAAAGAAATTGAAAAATAAAATTTCTCCCCAAAACTATGAATTCAAAATTAAAGACTGCCCCCTCCCCCCAAAAAATGTTGATATGCTATAAAACAACCAAGCTATTATTATACTAAAGTTAAACTTATTGTTTTCAAGTTTGTTTTTTTTTTCAATATTTTTTAAGTCTACACATTACATGGTAAAATATGCTTTAATTCTGAGATTGAGTTATGTTTGAAAAAATTTTGTTTGGATTGTTCAAATTAGCTGTAGTTTGTAATTAACTGAAAAAAAGTCACCAATCTTTGTCTTAAGTATAATTTTTTTTTTTTGTTTTGTTTTTGTGTCTTCTCTCACTGCATTTATTTTAAACATTCTCTAATATTTTTTTATGTCTCTGTGAGCATTTAAAAAACAGTAATATTTTTTTTTATGTTGCCATCAAATTTATCATGAATTCTAATAGTTTTAAACCTAGTTTTGTCCAGATGTGTAGTATTGCCGCTTTCATTATTGCCTAACGACGTTGATGTCTAACATATGTGATCTTTCTTTAAGAAGTCTTATTCTTCGTTGTTCATCTATCTATAATTTTTCCTCAATATGTAGTCAGCCATGCTCAACTTTTCAATATTTCTCATGGTGTTATTAGATCAGATAGTCTGAATATATTGGTTTCCTGACTTCAATGCACCAAACATTGATGTTATTTATTTTGTTTTTTTTCTTTCCCTTTGCAAAACTCAAAATAAACACGAATTTTCCTTTACAAAACAACCAAACTAGACACCATAAATTAATACTTGATGCATAAAATCTTTTACCAAAATG
The DNA here is from genome assembly GCF_053919585.1 of Euprymna scolopes. Lineage (NCBI taxonomy): Eukaryota > Metazoa > Mollusca > Cephalopoda > Sepiida > Sepiolidae > Euprymna > Euprymna scolopes. Next base: position 157,750,256 of record NC_136487.1, on the reverse strand, counting down.
ACCAGATTTGGCATTAAATAGACTGAGAAATGTTGATCTATATATCTATCAAAGTGAGAATGTGTGTGTGTGTGGGTGTGTGAGGACACTTCTCAACCTATATACTCAACAAATTTTTGATCTACAAACTTAAAATTTTGTATATAGGGTATTCAGACATGTGGAATCGTTCATATGACAGATTACTTATGTTAAGAATAAGTAGGTTTGGAAACACTTTTTAAAGATTGTATCAAGCTGGCTTAATGGCTATTGTACTTGACTCACCGTCTTTAGGTTTTGATCTCAGTTTGAGTATATTTTTTTTTAACTTTCAAGAAATGAACTGTTTAGAAAGAACATAATACTTTCATGCACATGTCTCAGTTTCTTTTACTTCATTTTTTTTTTTAAAGGAATTTAACGTTTAATACCTATGGTATTTCTGTTTATAATAAATAAGAAATCTGCATTAATTAAAATATAATATTTATGCATATTTTAAGACCAGGCAATGCCGGGCGGCCTGCTAGTATATCTATAAAACATCCAATCTTTCCATACCTCCACATTTTACACAATTTCTAATAGTTTTACTTTTAATGAGTGGCATGTCTCACCTTTGTACATTTTTTCCATGTTTATATTGAAACGATTGGTACTTGTACAGTTTAGTAAAAACATAAAAAAAAATGAAAATATCGAAAAAGGTTATATTGTACGAATCCGTTATGGAACGAAGTTCTCCGAAATAAAAAAAAATTTCACTTAATTTCACCAAGTAGTTCTTTCTTTTTTTACAGCGAAAAAAACAGTTTGTTATGATACCGAGCAAAAGGTTCGATTTTTAGGAAGAAAAGCTAGAATTAAAGATGGAGAGGGAGTATCGGCGCTTTACATGGAGTTATCTCCCCGTGGCGTGTTCAACAAATTTCACAATGGCTGACTTCAATGCGCTCTCATAAGAACGTGTTTTTCTGCTGTAAAAAAAAAAACTACTTGATCAAATTAAATGAAAATGTTTTTTTTTTGAGATCTTTAGTCGAAAACAGATACGTACAATATAACCTTTTTTTTTATATTTTCATTTTTTAATGTCTTGACTAAACTGTACAAGTACCAAACGATTATATAGTTTTTGGTCAAGATGTTATTCTGTCTCTATCCAATGTTGCCTTCATTTACTCCTTACTGACTGTTTGCTTTTCAACTTTTCACCGTCCACCTCTCCAAATGCTCTATTCTTAACTCTTTCTTAACTTGTAATGAGCCCTGCTCGATTTAAACCCCAAATATAGTGAGCCTGTATGAAATGAGAAATCCCAGTAAAAAATGGAAAACTGGGCAGGAAAAACAAAGATCCATCCTGGCAAACCCTGAAAAGGACCAGAAAGTGTAAGTTCTTCCTACACAGGAGGAGAACCAAGAAAGAGTATTTCAAAACTCGCATACAATCTTCACCATCTCACCTGGTGTTACCAGATCAGGCTGTCTGAAGATATTGGCTTTCCGAGACGAAGTGCACCTAACATTGATGCTTTTTTGTTTTCCTACTTCCTTTTGTGAAACTTAATCATGTTCTGCAAAACCTAAAACAAAAACAACAACCCACCTACTTCAAAACTCGCATTATAATCTTCATCTCGCACATTCATTCATGCAGTGTGTTATAAGCACTGAGAAAAGTTCAAGCAAAAACAGTAACAAATTGGCACCTCCTCACATGCACTAACAGATCAATCTTTTTCACACACCCAATCTAAAATTCTTTTCTCTAATTTTTCACACCCACATAACATAGCAATTCTAGTACAAAGAGCTAATATTTCATGTCCAGGTGTTTTATTCAGTATTCTTGTATCACTAAGGGAAATGGTGGTTCTGTTTACTTTCTATAATTTTGAATGATTTCTGTATTAAAATAATAAAATTAATCGTAAATTTCTTTTTTAGAAGAAAAATATTTATCAATAATAAATATTGACAAAATAGACTTGGATATGTGTCTGAATTTTTTTTTACATAGGAATGAATAATATGTATTATTTGGAATTCTTCAAACTATTGTTCTCATCTTAAATGTTATCTTCATGCAAGAACCTATGGCGAAATAGATAAATTACTAAGTAAAATTTAGCTTTAAGTAACACTCTTTGGGAGGTTGAGCAGACACAAAGGGAAAATGAATGAACATGTATCTAAGGCAATGACTGAAACCTCCAGCCATATTGTAGAATGGAGACATAAATGGATGGTAACATTCAATGCTGCAAAAACTCAGCTGCTTATCTTCACCAAATACAAGAAAACCTTCTCATCCACCAATTGCCATGACTGATAATCCGCTACCTGAAAGTTCTTTGTTCAAACTCTTTGGCTTAACATTCACAGGCAACATGAATTGGAACAAATTGAGGACATTGCCAAGGTTGCTGCGAAGAAGATGGGCTCTCTCTACCATGCTAAAAAATTACTTGCACTTTAGAGTATCCTATATCTTTACAAAGCCACCATTCACCCATGCCTGGAGAATTGTTGCTACATTTTGGCTGATGTATCTGCCACTAATCTCTCCCTTTTAGGCAGAAAAAAAGTCTAAACCTAATAGTTCCTGCACTATCAACCAAACTGCAGCCTCTGTCCCATTGCCGAAATATTGCATTCTTGTGCCTGTTTTACAAGTATTTTAATGAAATGTGCTCCGACAAACTCAAATCGCTTGTACCCCTTCAACATAAATGCACCCAACAAGCAGCAAAATCCCACCCCTACACTGTAATCTGTAGATGTAGGAAAGCCTTCTACTCTAATAGTTTCTTCTCTTGAACTGCTGGACTTTATAATTCCCTGCCATATCCCTGCTTCCCTGACATTACCTCAAGAGTAACGTGAACAGATATTTTGATACTCAACTCCCTACATAGTGTCCCTGTGGATTTGATCCCAAATAATAGCTTCTTATGTTCAAGTGGCACTGTGCCTTGTTTAGGGTGAATTAATAAGAAAAAAGAAAGAAAACAGCAATTTTCCCCCCTTTGTCAGAAAAATCGCTTGTGGGATGTAAGGATAAAATAAGGGAAGCCAGTTTCCCTATTCTGTCCAAACAATTGTTTAGGCTTCGCATTACACATCCATTATAACACAAGTCTTCCTTAATTAACTGTAATTTGTATTCCAAGTGTTTGGCGCAGACACATAATCTCCATTATAATAAGAACACGTTTATGGTTTAATTGTTGCCTTCATTTCAGAATGAAGCCAATAACCAAGTTTTTGCTCAACCGGAAACTGAGAGTGAAAGTGAGGATTATGGGAAAGATGTGGTGAGTTATCTTCACTTTTTCTAGATTTTTCTTTGCAATTTTAAGCTTCAATTTTACACAGAAAAAAGTATTCCACAGATTTTTTGTTTAACAACCCTGACAACTGCTTCAAAGTAATTTTTTCTCGGCTTCAATTTTGGAATGTTTTTAAAAGACTTTTTGTTGTTTGTTTTTGCATGTGTTTTTATTTTTTTTATTTTTTTTTGTCAGGATACAGAATTTTAACCAGTGATTTTTAAACTTCAGTATCTTAAAAAACCTGATACAACTAAGATTGTTTTATGTGTGTGTGTGTATAGAACATTTTGGTAGAATATTCATAAATTAATACAGAATGTTAGTACGAATAATTGAATTTAGTGACTTTATTTTTTAAATTCAAAATGGCTTAATGTAAACATATTAAAGGTATTTGCAGCTTCTCTTCCAATTTTAGGATTTTAATCATGTCAAATTATGCATCATTTCCTTTTGACGGATTGATTGTTGCTATTTCTTCTGATGAGTTAAGGGCATAATAGATTCACTGATTGATATGATAATTAAGTGATTGATTTTGTGCTATGAAACAGATACTGTCAAGAATTGTATGTCAACTGAATTAAAGGAATAAATTATAAGATGGTCAACATCATGAATTTTGGAATATAGTTTTTTGTCATTTATTCACTAACAAGTAGTTAATAAAACATGTTAAAAAACACTTTGGAAAATAGTTAAAAACATATTTAATTTTAAAAAGGAAATACTAAATAAATGGGCAGTCCTATTATAAGCTCTATCTCCTATTTGGTTTTATCGAGCTTTTGCATCTGGTTGAGATTACTTTATAAATATTAATTCTTTAATATTTATAATTTACTTTAGTTTTGCCATCTTGGATCATTTTGGTAAACTTAACTGCAATTCTTATTTTATATATATATATATATATAATATATATATATATATATATATATATATATTAGTAGTGTTGGGATGATTAATTGGAAAAATAAAAACTTTTTTTTATTATTGGATTTCGTTTAAAACAAGATCATCCACTACTGATAATAATAATAAATATTTATTGATTTTAAACTACCAGTAAAACTAAAATCTTTTGATCCTTTGCCCCTCCTTAAGTTTTTTTTATGTTTGAGAAAATATCTGCACATTTAATGTGTTTTTACCGTAATTGGGGAAAATAAAAACTTTGTCATTAAATATTTAGATTTATAAAGAATCAGAATCAGGATTTAATATGGGATCAGTAATTATATCTGAATCGGAAAAATATTGCAATCATCCCATCATTTATATTTATTTATTTAAATATATATATATATATATATATATATATATATATATGTATATATATATATATTAGTATATTTAGGCAACACTTTTTCATTTAAGCAAACATTAAAAATTACAGGAAGTTTCTACTTAATAATCCCATTTTTATTTTTTCGATTTTTTTGTGTTCAAACAATAATATAAGATCCATATGTATCATGAACGTTTTTGATTCAGCTTCAAATCATCATCAGGTGAAAAAGCAAATGAAAAAAAAGCTGAAGACAAGAGAATTTCAAAGAGTTGCTGTGAAAGGATATCAGATGCAGAGAGAATGTTGTCACACTGTTCCAGTACAAACGTTAACAATTTAAATTTTGTGATGTCAGAATTAGCATCACCGGATAAAATTGTATTACGTGACAAAGTCCGACTAGGTCAATGAGGATATGGCTAAAAGGTGCATCAGAAGTTTTGAAACTTCCAAGAAGAACTTGTATATACATGTGCACTATCTTTCTGTCAGCATAAATGTAAACAGGTGTGGTCAATAATTTTGACCAGAAGAATCTAGATGAAGTAAGTTTCGCTGCAATATAAATTCTGCAGTGAACCAGAGCGTGCAAGGGGGGAAAAACCGGTTGTGATGAGCTTCAGGAATGACTGAGTGAGATGAAGAGCTCACACAAAATGTTTTCATCCATTGTAGAATGTGAATCTACTAAAATTTGCAAGTAGAAAATTTTGGAATTATTCGATTTAAAATATCAAAATTTAATGAAGGTTGATGTCCTCAGGCAAAGAAATGGATGTAATAATGTCTTCAACAGTATTCTGTCAATTTGATATATGTCGTATGTTGCGAGAGAAATGGGAAATAAAATCTGAATGCCTAGTTTCCTTATGGGAACATTTGTCCAGCTTAGCATGTAGTGTGAGGGTGTACGTAAAATCAGGAACAAACAATAGGAAGGCAACGGGTTGGCCTGGCATCGCCTACTTCCGGAAGAGAGACTCCTCAGCTCCAAGACAATTTAGTTTCAACACATTGAGTGCTGAACAGTTCGATGGGATCACTTTGTTAGATGCAAACAGTCCAAGTTTTCGGTAAGAAGTACAGTTTCTGGTGAAGACAAGAACACCTCAAAGTCCAGGCATCCGGAAAGAAAGACGGAGAAAGAAACCCACTCCTCACAAATTCATTAGTTCGTTACAGAAACAATCGCCCCAAAACGACCACCTTGTAGTTTGCTACACAACATCCGCCAAGTAGTCTCTTGCCGTCACCTTTATGCCAGCGAACGCCAACCAATTTACATACGGCCAAGTTCACCTCTCACCAATCCTTGCAGCTACGGGATCACGTTTCCCATAAGACTGACTCACCGTAATGGCAGTGTTTCTTCCTTCGGATCAATTACTGCCCTGCACATCAGACACAAACGAACCCTCTTATATCGAGAGCTAAGGTTAGTCTCACTTTCATGTCCACAGAGATTAAGGGGGCACAGGTCAATGTAAATAGCAAATTCCTGACCCTCCAATGCTTGACGAAAATATTTAATTCCTAAGTAAATAGCCAACAGTTTATAACCATTTTGGTTATAAACTGTTGGCTTAGCAATTAAATATTTATTTATTACTATAAGGAGCTTCTGCAGACGTCAGTTGACAAGAAAAGTAGGTCGATGGTTGAATTTACTGCTGATGTTTTTGTGAAACTGCATAAATTACAGAGTTATATGAATCCATGAAAATAGAAAATTGAGCAGCAGGCATGCAATTTGACAGCAAAATTAATATATAAGCCCCTCCCCCTTCTGAAATGCTTTGAATTGGTAGTTATGAACCATTTGTATTAGTTTAATAATTTCAAAAACGTTGTAGCTGGCAAAGATAAGTTTTTGGCTGTCATTAAAAGCAATGATACACCACTGATAACAAAGAAAATACAGTGAAAACCAAGTCAGAATAAAGAAAAATGTATTTACTTGCATAAGATGCTGGGTAATTTTTTTTCCCCCTTTTTTTTTTTTTTTTTTTTTTTTTTTTTAAAAAGATGAAAAGTGTTTTGTGATTTACTTTTGGTTAATTCCTATTTTAGTCACCCAAATTATTTCAGGTGAAATGAATGAGAAAGCTGTTGTTTTTTTTTGTGCCAGAAGACTTGCATTTTTTTTTTTTTTTTCTTCACAAGTCAGAGGTCAGCAAAATGCATTGTGGGAGAAATTAAAATGAACATCCTGTTGGAATCAAAGGGTTGTCTGTTTTATATCATGTCAGAGTTTCCAATTTGTAGAGATGAAGAAAGTAACAGGATTACCATTTTGTAGTAAAAGTTTCTGCCATAGATTGTTATATTGTTGGAGATAAAGAAAACTGGTTACCTATGATAATACACCATATGCACTCGCCTGGATGTAACTGTCTCCCTTATTGTACCACGATAAATTTGTCTGTCAATCCATTTAGTCAGCATTGCAATAAATAGTCATCATATCAAACAAAACCAGAAGTTCAGTTTACAAACAAATAATAGTTTTTTTTTTTTTTAATTTTACAAATGGTACTCATCTATTTAGGCTAATGACAGATTTGCAGCATTGAATCTTTGTTCGACTAGACCGACACACAAAAGTTCTATTATAAAGTCTCTTGTCTGAGGGACCTAAACATCTAGAAATAGGGTACGATTATGAATATCTCCAGTATCAAATAATCTTTATACATTGTGAAATTTACTTTATGTATGAAAACCAAAGAGGGGAGATATAACATATGAGAAATATTTGGAATCAAGTCTCCCTTTGCTGTTATTTCAGATCATTTGAAACCATAGCAGCAAGTTTTAGTTTTCCCTCCATCAAGGCTAGAGGTTTGGGGGGAAATATAAATATGGATCTATCTATACTGGTAGCCAAATTGAATATTGAAATGCTCATATCTTTGGTTCTATGGGACAAAACTACATGAAAATTTGCAGGCTTTTTGAAGATTATAAGACTATTCTATGGTTAAAATTTTATGACAATTGGTAAAAAAGAACCTATATTTTTAAACCAAATTTGCCTACATTTGTATTCTAGTGTCCTGGCAAACCAGTTTCAGTTTTGCTGCTTTGGGATGAATTTTGCTTTTGGGTTTTGTTTTGTTTGGTTGTCTCCACTATTTCATTGTTTGAAATTATTGGACTTTTGTATGATAAAAAACATTTTTAATTTTTAGAACGTTTTTATGCTCACATATTTTTTTCGATAGTTTTTATTTAAAGCATTTTAAAAGTACGAAGATGTTTTGTTTTATGTATTTTTATCAATGAAATAAATAATTGGAACAAAAAAAATTCCGTTAAATTTATCGGATCAACAATAGAAGAATCAGAATCGGTTGTTTGAAATTTAAACGTATACTCAGCGATTACATTAGACATTCAATAATGTAAATAAATAGATATTTTGATAAAAAGTTTGACCATAATTATTGAAGAAAACAACTCGTTTGGATTAAGATAAATATTTTTGTAATGGATTTGATTAACTTTCATTTAAATTTCCGGTATTCTATATATATATATATGTATGTTAATGTTTTTTATGTCTCCGTTTAGTTGTCTCTCCACGAGGGTAGAGTTAGACACAAGGTCGGTTTTTAATATGGAGAAAAATTCAGTTTCCTGAATAGAGGCACTCTGGAGTGGGCATAAATTTGAATTGCCTGCGTCTAGAAGGATTTCTCCTTCATTGATCCAGGACAGAAAAGATTAAATGTATCGGAACAAGTACTACACTTTGCTCCTAGCCAAGTAGACTGTTCTTGCTTCTGTCTTAAAAAAAAAAAAAAAAACACCTGTCAGCATTGTTTCTTTTGTGTAAAAAGTAATGTGGAGGGTTTGTAGTAATATTTATGAATTCCACCGTTCTGGATTGACTTTTGTATTGTAGACTTATAGTTAATAAAATAAAATGTACTCTGTGAGGACACTTATCAGCCTATATATTCAACGAATTTTGGATCTACAAACTTGAAATTTTGTATATAGGGTATTCGGACACGTGGAAAACTTTTTAATCAGTTTTCACCTGGAAAAAAGGGCTATTAAGTCAAAATTGAAAAAAATGGTATGTGGAGGTCATTGGATTTTTATCTGTTTGTCAACCGTTTCATGAATGTGCATGCATGACACATGACAGATTATGTTACAAATATGTAGGTTTTAAAACACTGTTTTAAAGGCGTGTCAAGCTGGCCTAATAGTTATTGTACTTGACTCACTGTGTTTAGGTTTTAGTTTCGATCTCAGCTTGAGTATCTTTTTTTTTTCCTCACAAGAAGTGAACTGTTTAGAAAAAACAATACTCACATGCACATGTCTCAGTTTCTTTCCATTGGTTTTTCTATTTATTTCATTTTTTTTTTTTTTTTTTTAAGAATTTAATGTTACGTTTAATACCTACAATATTTTTGTTTATAATATAATACAAAATCTGCATAAATCAAAATATGTTTATGCATATTTTAAGACCAGGCAATGCCAGGTGACCTGCTAGTAAACTAAATATCTTTTTATTCTCACTTATAACACAAAAAACAAATACAGCAAGCCTGTCTCCGCTTTATCATCATTTTCATGGCAAGTGCTCGTCTGAGCTTCAATCTATGGTCCCCTCTCGTCAAACTTTCATGAAAAACACTCATCTAGCCAAAACCTCTATCAATAATTTCCCACACTCTTTATCTGTGCCTAAACCTAAATGTAGATTCCATGAACAAAGTTTCTTTCTTAGAACTACATCCCTGTGGAACTGTCTTCCGTTTGCCTGCTTTCCAGCTGACTACAATTTGATTGTCTTCAAGTCTAACGTGAACAAGTTCTTGATGAACTGACCCCTAAGTAATCCAATTTACAAAATTTCCACTATGCACTATAATCTCATTGACTAATTTATACCCATTAACCATTATCTTCGAGTGGCCTCCGGGCCTTGATAAGTGGTTACTCCTTTATAAAAAAAAAAAGAGAAAAATACAATACACATAGTTTATGTAGTCCTTTTTTATTTTATCTAGTTATTTGTATAGCGGGAAATAATACTTTTGTCTTTTTAGGGATCATTGTTTAATTAAATTGGTTATAATAATTTAATAAACCATTTCAGATGTTTGACGTTGCCGTTTCATACAAACAAGAGGAAAGAAATAAATAAAAATCCGGGTCGGCATTTTTTTTTTTTTCTTTTTTAACAAAAGTTTTTATTACTGTTATTCTCCCATTTCAACACCACCTTAACAAAGTCTCTCGCTTCTCCAGCCAGAGCCAGCCCATTCTCGTCTTCGACTTTACACATCCATTTTCTTCGACATCGCACTTTTCTTCCTTGACCACATGGTGTATTTTTCCTTCTTTCTTTCCTTTTTTTTTTCTCACACACTCTTTCTGATTTGCATATGTGCCTTTTTTTTTAATCTCTTTGCAAGCCAGCCATCCTTTGCTGCTGCTGATATTTTCTCACGCACTCATATATACTAAATTACACAATTTGTTTTTCAATAATGCATTCTTTACAGATAACCTTGCTATTGTTAGAATCTTTTGAAATAGTTTTCTACTCTGTTTGAAGAATTTTGTACAGGTATCATATTTTTGACAATTTTTAGTTTTGTTAAGTATCAATTAAGTATCAGTTAAAATATCAAATGCTGATTATATCTTTCTTGTGAATATTTTGTTGTTTTATGGCTCTGGATAATGCTAGATAGTCCTGCTAGTCTATTATATAAAGAGCATTTGTCTGTCTGTATGTATGTATGAATATATCATTTGATTGTGTTCCGATGCGGTCTAATAAATTGTTATAAAAACCTTAAGTTTCACTTATGCAGAATTTTCTTGAACGTATCTTTATAGCATTCTGGGTGTCCATTAGATTTTGGATTGAACAGAGTAAATGTCATGTGATTAATTCAAAATTCTTTGCAGAAATCTTCAAATTTTTTAGCAGTCAAAACAAATCTTGTGAAGATTACATGCTAAAAGTGTATAGTGCATTTGACAACTTTTGGCCACTTCCCTGTTACCAGATCAGGCTGTCTGAAGATATAGTCTTTCTGCCTTAAATGCACTAAAAATTGATGTTATTCTTTTTTTAGACCGTTCCTGTAATGATCTGGTCCTTTCTCTTCCAATTTGCACAGAACTAAACTTCAATTTCAATTTTGCCTTCTCTCTTTGAGAAGGGGTTAGTTTCAGGCTAATTGCCTGAGATACCCTTACCAGGGAATGTCGTCAGGGTTTCCTATGCACGTTTTGCAGGTCAGCATGCCCTTTTCTTTGGAGCGCTGACTTCTCAATTCCAGGATATCTTGCTTGTCACCATCGTCCTGTCTGTGGAGTAGAAATTGAAAGTCAAAATGAGCAGGCAATTTAATTATAACTGAATTTTGTGGAGAAAATCATTGCACACTAGCCAACATTGTAATCCACATCTGATGTAAAAAAAAAAAAAAAAATTCAAAATGGAAAAAAAAAAACTAAAATTTCATCTTACTGTTCCTTCCACACATTTATTTAAAAATTAGCAGAAAAAATATTGAAAAAAAAATTTGTTTTGCGAGTGTTTGTGCTAATATTCATATAGAATCATAACAGCTATGTTAGTAATTTAATTTTTTTTATGGAAATTGTACAAGACAAGGCATGAAGCCACTTGATGTAATTAGCTAACAAGAACAAAAGATGATTATACCAAAGGTAGGAGATGTGTATTGGTCTTAGTCTTGAAAAGACCAAGGCTATGGATAGGAGGAAAACAACAGGATTTTTTGGAAATAAACTACTGAAATATGAAGCTGTATTACAATGATGTATTAGTGAGTTGATGGAGATCACTAGGCCAATGAGTCAGATGTGTTAGAATTTAATTTTTCATACATAAATTATCGTTTCTGATGAGCACAAGAAAAGAAAAACTTCTACTGTTGACTTTTTATTTAGAGTGAAGGATTTTTTTCATTTTGGACAATAGGGTTATCTGACTTGCTATTTGCTTTCTCACTACCCATACCACTTGAAATGGTTTAATCTGCAGGCTAGAAAACATCCTAGTTTATACTCCCTAACTTTTGTGTGACTGGAAAGATATATATTTATTTATATAAAAATATGCAAATAAATACACATAGATCTTTATTATATGATAGAAAATATGAAACTTTTATAGTAACAAATTTCTCTGATAATCTGTTTTTTTTTTTTTTTTTTTTTTTGTTTTTTTTTACGCCAAGCAAGGAATATTGCCACTTGGATGTAAGGAGTTACTATTTGGGATCGTGTTTTAAAAAAAAAATTTTTTTTTTTTTTTTTATATTGCATTTTCAATCCAAGCAAGACACAGTGCCACTTTGATGTAGGAGGCTAATATCTGGGACATAATTTGTTGTGGTACTATGTAGGGAGTTGAGCAGGAAGATGTCTGTTTACATTACACTTGAACTTCTGCATGTCAGTACAGTCAGGGAAGTAGGAACCCGGTACGGAATTCCAAAATCTAGCAGTCCTAGGAAAGAAATTATTAGAGTAGAAGGCTTTCTATGGATTTCTACTGTGTAGGGGTGGGATTTTGCTGCTTGTCAGCTTTGTCAAAGTATTTCCATCGAGTGGCACAAGGGTTTGTAGTTCTTTGGAGCATCCACCATTAAAATACTTATAAAACAGGCAGAGGGATGCAACATTTCATCAATGGAACAGCAGCTGAAGCCTAGCTGATAGTGCTTAACAGGAGTCTTAACAGAGCAGTGAGATGTCTGTTCACATTAAATTTAAACTTCTTCAGGTTGGTATAGTCAAGGAAGAAGGAAACAGGGATAGAATTCCAAAATATGAGGGAAGAAACTATTAGAGTAAAAGACTTCTCTGCATACAGGGGTTTTAGTGAATGGGTGGAATTTTGATGCTTGTCTGATTAGTCAGGAGTATGTATGTCAAGAGGACACAATCCGTTTCTTTATCTCTTCAGGACCCGTAAGATAATGACAGATTTCAGAAATAATCATGTATTGATTGCGATCATGCTAGATCAACTTATTGAACTCTTTCATTAATTTATTTATTGCGGACTATTATCCTCATCTTTCTTAGTTGTCGTTTTGGCCAACTATTCCTCTGGCTTCATCAAGTGGTAACCACGACGGGATAGGAACTCCAAATCTCCTAACTGCATCCTCAGCAATTACTGCCATCCATATTTGTTGTCATCTTACCACGTTTTGGCCAAGTAAGCCTCTGGCCGGCTTTGGATAGGATTGAAACCGCTATGTTCAGACAATTCTCATCTGGAACCGTAAAGATTCAACGTCTCTTTAATTAGAATTCATTATTGAGATGAGTATTATTTATTAATTTTTTATTTATTAATGAATAAATAATACTCATCTCAATAATGAATTCCAATTGAATAATATATATACCTATCGGTACGGCCCTGACCATGGAAGATCAGATAATAAATAAACGTGGATTTAGAAGACCAAAAAATCCAATCTTGATCACCCTTCAGGGCCCCTGGCGCAGTGGATAGAGATGTTGAATCTCTATGGTTCCAGGTGAGAATTGTTTGAAGATAGCAGTTTCAATCCTACCCAAAACCATCCAGAGGCTTACTTGGCCAAAATCGTGGTGAGACGACCACAACTATGGATGGCAATAATTGCTAATGCAGTTAGGAGATTCGGAGTTCCTATCCCGTCGCGGTTACCACCTGACAAAGGCCAGAGGAATAGTTGGCCGAAACGTCATGAAACAACACTAAGAAAGATGAGGATAATAGTCCGCAATAAATAAATTAATAAATAATACTCATCTCAATAATGAATTCCAATTAAATAATGTGTAAACTTTTTTACTTCATTTGTTTGCTTAAAATGTTTTTGGACACCATTGAAATATTGTGTAACTGTGAAAAATATCTTTTTGTACCCAGTCTAAACTTTTCGATCACGCATTATCCGTTTTTTATCCAATCACAAACCTTTTTATATATTTTTGTACATGTAGGTAAAATGCTTATAACTGCAAATATTTTAGTACTAGTTATATTTTGTTTTTTTCCTATATTAAAAAAGAAAATACAAAAAAATCTGTATGGTGTACGTGCCCACAACAAAACAAAAATATATTCCAAAAAATCACGTAAATTGATCAAGTAGCTTTATTTCTTAATTAGAAAATCAAATTTTATGAGTAACTGAAGAACGGCTGTCTTGTCCACCATTTTAAAAACAATCTTAAAGGAAACCAAAAAAAAAACAAAAAAAAAAAAAAAAAAACAAGGGAGATAACTCAACAAATTCGGAATTTGTTGTCATGCCTAAAAATTCCTAAAAATTATTCTTTTAAAAATTTTCTTATAGAAAAATAAAACTACTTGATCAATTTAAATAATTTTTGGAACATAATATTTTCGTTTGATCGCGGTACATACATCATACAGGTTTTTCTTTTAGTTTTGTTTGATAATATAGGGAAAGGTCTGGACAAGAACCATATATTTCTATCTATGGCTGCATGACTACATCTGCTTTTGGCTTTCTCTGTCGCAACATTTTTATCTATAGGTAAACACATTATTTTATGCAAATGTTTATTGGTGTTGAATTTTTATTTTGCTAAATAACACATGACCTACTTTGTTTCTGAATTTTTGAGATGAGGATTGATTATTTGGATTCTTTGAACTAAAAAAAATTATACATATTAATAATATGTAATAATAATTAAATAGTGATATATTATAAGTAGTAAGATTGTACATCTAAAAACAAAACAGGTTTAAGGCTCTTAAATTTAATCCTAGAATTGTTTGCAAGGACCCATGGAATAATGGATGAAGTACTTGGTAAAATTCAGTTGTAAAGTTACACTCTTCTGGAGGTTGAACAATCAATTCTTATATGAATACAATTGTGAATTAATTAAGACTTCTACCCCATCATGGCTGACAGAGTGAGAGCATGCTACTCCCATGGATTAAATAAAAGGTTCAGTTAGAAGTTTTGTGCAGATTTTAGAGTTTGACAGAAAGATTCCTGAGGTTATTAAGACACGCATAAAGAAAGTCTGAGGTTATATTGGCCAAAACGTTGTGAAATTGACACTTAAGATAAGAACAGTAGTTCGAAGAATCCAAATAATACAACTATGACCTTGGGGTATTACATGCTAATCTATTTACAAGCCTTTGAAGAAACAAATATTGATAAATTTATATAAATATAAGTTTATTGAGATTTGTTTCCTCAAAGTCTTCTTTTTTTTTCTTTTTTTTTTTTTGTATAATTTAAAAATGCAAAATAAATATTTTGGTGCTGAGATTGAATTATGCCTGATAAAACTATTTTAATTGTTCTAATTACTTATGGATCCCTAGCGTTTGCTGGAGTTGGCAGGTGTTCTCATATTCTCTTGAGCGTCTACAGCATTTTGCCATCAGATACATACTACATAATCCCTGCTGCAATCCTGTTCCCTCTGAAGTATATGATCTGCTTGGATTAGATTTGTTGTCTACTCACTAGAATGTAAAAGTTGCTTCTGTTGCTTACAGATTATTTTATCGTTCTTGCCCCACCACAATTCTATAATATCGTCCTGTGCTGCGGCTGAACAGACCAAACCTGTGACGATATCTATTCACATTAGATTCACTGCATAATCACACTTGTTTTTGCTCAGATTTACCAACGATCTCCTTTTGTATTGTGTTCTGCAGTCCTGAACGTGCTGCCTCAGAATTGTGTGAATGAACAAGTATAACTGTCACATTTTTCAGAGTTCTGTATTGTCTAACTATCGTGATGTTCCTAAGTTTTATGCATTCCCTAATTAGCTAAAGTAGTCTCTGTCTGTTGCTAATGATTTTTATGACCAGGATTTAATAAAGGGGAAAAATTTAACTGTCACTCCTCTCTCTCTCTCTCCCTCTCCCTCTCCCTCTCTCTCTTTCCCTCCCTCTCTCTCTCTCTGAGCTATCTATGTATTTATTCTCATGTTCTCTCTCTCTGTTGAATCAACCACCCCTTTGCGTCTGTGACAAGTGATTCTTTTTTCCATTTAATTTGTAGGACTTACACACCAGAAACATGTATGTAAATTATATGGCAAAATAAATCTCTTCTATATAAGTGTACTGAATAATAATAATAATAGTTATGATAACAATACAGCAGTAAAGAGACTTAGTTATGCAAGAAGAATGTCATAAAAGATTTATTACAGTTTATGAATTTTAGAATTACATCACAGTAAAATAAATGATGATTAAACAATTCACAGGTACATTTAGTATATCTATTTTTTTAATATAATTGGCAGCTTAATGGTATTATAAATAAAAGATGGATGACAGTTTATTATTTTTCAGGAGAGGTAATTCAAAATGTCTTAACATATCGTAGGGGAGATAACTTTAATATGTCCTTTTCCTTGAAATACATCTATAGAGGTTCTCTCGGAAATGTATCCGTTTTCAGACTGTATTTGTCAGAAAATAAATACAAGAATAAAAGAGTGAGAGAGGAAAGAAATAATATCAGGGCTCTACATTTCAGCCTTGTATGAATTTGTTATGTAGAATGGAAAGCATGGACAGGAAATAAGTGTCTCTAAAAAAAAAAGTGAGTTAAAAGTATTTCATTTATTTATTTGGCACTTTGATGGGGTCGACAGACGGGAGGAAGAACGAAATGAGAATGCCAAGTATAACATTACAATAATACACAATAAGGGGGTTTACATAATTGTTGGCCACTCAGGAACGCTGATCATGCAGTGATAATGGTCGAAATCGCCCTAAACTCTAGACCCAAAACTGAAGAGCCAGTGCTCAAAACAATGAGATACTATAAAAAGGCTGACTGGGAAGCCGTCAGAGATCTTATCAGAGATGCCCCATGGGGAAATATTTTTTCTCTTCCTGCTGAGCAGTGCGTAAATGAGACTACTGAAACAGCAATTGAAGCACATGGTCCCATGCGGAAATTTTATAGCAAGCCCCACTCTCCCCAATGGTTTACTTCTACTTGCACAACTGCCATTGCTCAAAGGCAGCATGCATACCACAGATTTAACCAACATAAGTCCAGTTCAAACAGACATAAGTATATAGAAGCTAGAAGTAACGTTAAGAAAGAAATAGCGACAGCTAAGAAAGAATTTACTGAAATCACTAAAAAAACGCATCGAAGCACAAAAATTAGGAACTTGTGACTTCTGGAAAGTGTAGTAAATAATGGGCAATCAACAATTCCTCCACTAACCAACAATCACGAGGTTGTTTGCTCAGCAACCGACAAGGCTAATATGCTTGCCAGCCGGTTTGCCTCAAACTCCACACTGGACCCTTCCAACCACTCCCTGCCTGACTTTCCTTTGCAGACAGATGCCATGCTAGACGATCTACAAATCACCCCTGCTCAGGTACATGCTGTCATAAAAAACCTTGACACTTCAAAAGCATGTGGACCTGATCTCATCCCAGCTGTGCTATTTAAAAAGTGTTCAGCCGAAGAACCTCCAGTTCTCTCCAAACTCTACAACAAATGCCTTAATGAATCCTGCTTCCCGGGCTGTTGGAAAACTGCTTCTGTGGTACCAGTAGTCAAGAATTCTGGCGAAAGAACTGACCCATCAAATTATCGCCTCATTAGCCTCCTCCCACTTTTCGCCAAAATATTTGAGACCATAATTAACCATGCTCTAGTCCGTCACCTTACAGATGCTAAACTTCTGACTGACAATCAATATGGATTTAGACAAGCCCTTTCCACAGCAGACATCCTCACTGTAATCTCTGAACGTATATACCATTCACTGGACAAAGCGGGGGAGGGCAGAGCAGTAGCTCTAGATATATCTAAGGCTTTTGACAGGGTATGGCATGAGGGTCTCCTCAGGAAAATTAAATCATATAGTATCACTGGTAGAATGCTTAACATAATTAAATCCTTCTTAGATAAGAGAAAAATCCAGGTTGTCCTCGACGGTCGTACATCTAAACAGTATGATATAAATGTGGGAGTGCCTCAGGGGTCTATTCTTGGACCTTTATTGTTCCTAATATTTATTAATGACCTCCCGACACCACACTCTATAACAGGCATGACAGGAAAACAAATGAACACATAACTAAAGAAATGGCAAAAACACTAGAGGATGACCTCCAATCTGTAGTGGAATGGGGACAAAAATGGATGGTCACATTCAATGCTGCCAAGACTAAACTGGTTTCCTTCAATAATTACAAGAAACCTTCTCTGCCACACATAGCAATGGCCAGTGACTCTTTATCTGAGAGTCCATCTTTCAAACTGCTTGGCCTAACGTTCACAGGAAACATGAGTTGGAACAATTATATTGAAAACATTGCCAGAGCCGCTGCGAAGAAGGTAGGCTCTCTCTACCGTGCTAGAAAACTACTGACACCTGAAAGTATCCTGTACATCTATAAGACCACCATTCGCCCATGTATGGAATATTGCTGTCACATTTGGGCTGGTGCATCTGCTGCTAGTCTCTCGCTCCTAGACAAAGTTCAAAAGAGAGTCGCCAATCTGATAGGCCCTGAACTGGCATCTAAGCTTCAGCCTCTGTCCCATCGACGAAACGTTGCATCCCTCTGCCTGTTCTACAAGTATTTTAATGGTGAATGCTCTGACGAACTGCAGATACTTATGCCCCCACGACGTAGACACCCTCGACAAACCCGACAGGCAGCTAAATCCCGCTCCCACACAGTAGAGATCCCTAGATGTAGAAGATCTTTCTACTCCAGTAGTTTCTTCCCCAGAACCGCTAGACTCTGGAATTCCATTCCAAGTCCCTGCTTCCCCAACTGTACTGACATGCAGAAGTTCAAGTGTAACGTGAACCAACATCTTGCTGCCCAAATCCCAACATAGTGCCCCAGTAGCTGCTGCCCCTGATAGTAGCCCCCTACACCAAAGTGGCAATGTGCCTTGTTTGGGGTGAAAATGTAATAAAAAAAATTTTTTTTTAATTCCAACAATTCAGTTATTGGTGATTAAAGTGAATTCCCATAGATTTTAAAGTATGCATATTTAAAGAAATCAAAATGCATAATTATAGAATCAAGATGAATAATTATAGAATCAAAAACGGTGCAACTTATTAATAGAAAATTTCTTTGACTTTTATTCCTTTCAACTTTCTTAATTCATATATAATCGTATTGAACTCTTTAGGTTTATCTCAAATACTTTGCTATCATTGTCTTGAAGAGATTTGCCCAGTGTTGAAAGCAGATTTGAGTATTATGAAGTTTTTGTTGCGTTGGCATCCTGTTTTCAAATATAATTGGAGCACTAATATTTCTGGAAATGTTCATGGTGAACGTATTTGAAATATGACAGGAATATAATTTAGAACTTGTTTTGGTTAACATTGATTTTTTTTCTGAAACTACAAATATAATTTTGCGTCTTATGTAGAATTCCTTCTTTATTAAAAAACAAAAACAAAGAAAACTATGTATGATGTGTGTACCTGTGATGAAACAATACTATATTCCAAAAATCATGTAAATTGATCAAATAGTTTTATTTTTAACAAAGAAAATGAAATTTTATGAGTATCCTAGAAGTGACTGTTTTGACCGCTATTTGAAAAATATCTTAAGAAACAAAAGGGAAGATAATTCAATGATACTTCATTTATGTTCTAATGCTTCAAAAAACAAGCGAGATAGCTCAACAATTCATAGTTACTGGATTTATGTTGTAATGCCTATGAATCCCCATTAATTAATCACTTAAAAATGATAAACTTTATAAAAATAAAACTACTCTATCAATTTACATGATTTTTTTATGGAATATATTTTCGTTTCATCATAGTTACATACACCATACATATTTTTCTTTTTAATATAGAGGAAATACTGGACAAGAACTACGTTTTTATTTATTTAAAGAAATTTATTCAATAAATTCATATTTCAATATTTGACAAAATTTGAATATTAGAATTAAATTTAAAACTTCATGAAAGACTTCTTTTCGACCAACAGATTTAAGAAGCAGAAAGTTTTGTAGGATGCCTGCTTGCTTAGCAGACTGAAAGTAGATTCAAACCATTTCCTTGAATAATAGTGAAGGAAACTGCTTGCCAAACTAAATCAATTTACATTTGTCTTCGGTGTGGCATAGTCTTCAGAATGACCTTAAGACATTGGTTGGTGAGGCCCTATCTGGGGGCTGTAGGAAATGTGAAGTTGCTTCTTAGTTACCATTGCTTCCAGGTCCGCTTTGACATGTAGCGATAATATGTTAGGACATTTGGTGCTACCAAATCAGGCTGCCTGAAAATTCTGACTTCCTGAAGAAAAATTCTCCAAACCTTGAAAAATTTATTTATTTATGAAAATTATAGAATAATTGAAAATATATAAGACATAAGGACATTCAAAAGTGTGGCAGACAATGTACTTTTTTTTTTTTTTTTTTTTGACCCATTTGTTTTCAATGTTCCCTTTTTTTTATATATAATATTTTGCTGGCTTTTTTTCTTTGGTGAAAAACCACTACACATCAAAATTACTAGGAGTTTCTTTCTCCCACCATTACAACCGTAATCATATATTATTGAAATGATATTTGAAAACGAGGCTACATCAAAGGGAGATAATTCTCATATTCTCGTCCAGGATTGCTAGATTGGCTTTTTAAAAGTCAAATTTCGTGAATTTGGCCTTTTTTAAAAACAGTTTCGCCTTCAAAAACTGTATTTAATCTTTTTATGTACTAAGACAGGAACAAACAGAATATTATGTATATATATATATATATATATATATATATATATATAGTAAGTTATAAAATGTATATGGCGATTAAGCTACACTGAATATTCTGCGTTTCATCCACTCTAGTACTCTTCAGGCTTATGCGCGAATTCTGTGGTTGTTTGTCGTTTTTATATGCTCATCTTCTATTGAGATTTTAGTTTGCCAATCAGCTTTCTAGTATCCACTGCGCCCTTCTTATCAGCCAATGAGCATACATTTATTAGACAAAGGCCTATTTGACCTCTGGTTGACCTGTTCCTTTGTGTGTGCTCTATTTAGCCTGGATATTTAGTTTCTTGATCTGTTTTAAATCTAGGTTGGTGGGGGTTTTTTTTGGGGGGGGTGTTAGTTTATATATAAATATATATATGTGTGTACATACATATATGCATGATCGTTTATGTATATTTGTTTATTTTCTATTGTTTTTGTTAGTTTTAAAGCTATTTTGTATCGCTATCCTTGAGTAAATTTTATCTTGTGAACACAGTTGTTTGCTATTTCTCTTCTACAGTTTAATAGTTGTTGGGGTTCTTTAAAGTACAGGATAGCAAATTTTTCATAAAGGCATAATCTACATAGGTCGTCTAGATCTCTATACGTGGTAGCTTGTCTTATTATTTTCCATTCGACTACCAGCGAATGTCCGCTTTCCTTTAGTTCCCAGTATTTATTCGCTAGCGTTGTTTTCATACGGTGTTTTTTATTGTTGAATGTACTATATATATAAATTAAAAAAATAATTTCTTTATATAGTTCAGTGTATCAATTTTTAAAGCAAACTGAAGCTCAATAGTTAAACTTTTAAAAAATTACAATACAGCTATAAATAGCATCGCAGATCAGACGTGTTTCATACTGTAATTTAATGTCAATTTTAGAGTAAAAGAAATCTTACACCTATTTCTGAAGAAAACTTCAGCACAGGTTATTATAAGTATCCCTCGTCCTCAGAGACAATTGCCTGATGAAATTATATATCTTACAGCCTCGACATTGAAACGCTGATTAATTCTCATATGCTGTTCAAATGTGTATATAAGTTAAATTTTTATAAAGTTCTACTTTGTATTAAGCACTTTTGAAAAAGTATTGATTCTATGTTCTTTTTATGATTTTAATTATATATAATTAAAATCATAAATTGAATTTAGAACAAATATTTATTTTAAAAGTGCAAAGTAAAACTTTATATATAGAGAAAGTATCTGTCAACCACAGACGGACTCTTTCGCTGTATCACAGCTCTTGAGTGCAGCTAGATCAGTAATCGTCTCAAGCTGGGATCCGAACTCGACCACTTAGACGACAATCAGCACTTGTAACCCATACACTATTTTGGCTGCTGCTTAGTAGGTAGGTGAAATTACAATGATTAACATGGTCGAAGCACAGAAGGCTCCATTTGTTTACACAAAGAGCATTGCCTTCATATACTAGTAGTTTATTTCACTCGCCAATATGCTCAACCCAAGAAAGCGAGCATTTTTAGTCATCCACAGACACACACACACATATATATATATAAATTTATAAATATAAACTTATATATATATATATATAAATTGGTATGTAGTCGAACTAAAGTGTAGAGCTCAATTGTATTATTATGTTGGTGCAAAAATGTTTTTTGACGTTCAACTATATACATATAAAAGCGACATTATTATTGCATCAATCTAATATTTTTAAATGATATTTTTAAATTCCAGAGCAGTTAGAAATTGTGACATTTTCTCAACAAAATGTGATTTTTAAAAAAAAGTGAATTTAAAAATTTTTCTTTTCAATGAAATCATCCTATGATAGTACCTATTTACTATGCCTCCCCATGGGACAGAGTTAGACACCAGGGTCGTTTTTTAACGTGGAGAAAAGGTACAAAAATAAAAATTGTCTCAGTCGTGAAGGATTTCTCCTACACCGAAAGAGAACAAGAAATGGAAGTGCAGCATCTGAAGAACAGATGGTATTTATTTGCTCCCCCACCGAGCAAATTAGGCACAAGGCCGATTTTTAATGTGAGGAGTGAAGGGAGGGGGAAGGGAAAAAGGGGACCAGCTCCCGAGAGGTGGGAAATGGGAGCTGGTTAAAGGTCAGGTATGTGGGGTTGCCCCCACATCTGGTCTTTGCTAGTCATAGCTAGTCATAGCTAGTCATAGCTTGCAGCATCTGAAGAACAGATACTACACTTTGATCTTGACCAAAAAGGCCAAGAATTCATCCGATGATAGTAGACATAGGTGAAACGTTGACAAATTCTAAGCTTCAGAAGTGGTTCATTTGTTTTTCTAATAGCTGGATATGTATACGGATTGCCACATCCGTATACGTACACAGCAGCGAAAAAAAAATTGCATCATTGTCTCATTATTGTTAGTAAAACCAAAAGAAAAAAAATAAACAAGAAAAATGGAGGTTTTATTACATAAACGATGTCCGGAGTAAGTTCGTTTTTTGTTTTTTTTTCTTTGAATATTAAGATTCATTTATTGATAAAATACAGCCTTTGATCTTATGTCTTGTCTGTATGATGAACAAAAGATTTTTAGATTAAAACCGATTTTGCATATAACAGTTTTTTTCATGTCAAAATATACATGCATACATATTATCATGTGTGTATTTATGTGTATGCATGTGTGTATCTATGTATATATTTATATGTATATATGTGTGTGTATCTGTATTTGTATGTATGTGTATCATCTTTGTACATGTGTGTAGGTATGTATGTATGTGTATTATGTATTTGTTTGTACATGTGTGTGTATGTATGTATATGTGTATTATGTATGTGTATGTATATTATGTATGTGTTTGCATATATGTACCAATATGTTTGTATATGTATGTGCGTATATATAATAAAAGTATTATTTATATAAACATATTTGTATAATACTTTTCTAAAAATATCTTACATTATTATTCAGTACCGTTATATAAACACGATTAAAATTCTCCATATTTTCACCTTCTCAATTATTATATATTTACAGTGGATGCTGGGCACATTTTCATTAGTTCTATATATGCACCATATGTAAAAAAAAAAAAAAAAAAAATTGAAATATTAGGTTTCCTTAATGGATTCAGCTGTGTAACCAGACTTTCTCGTATTTTCGTTTTCTTTCTCTTTCTCTCTGTCTTTTGTTAAAGAACTGCAATTTCTTTGCAGTCGTTGCGCACGAAGAGCAAAGAAGTGCCGAAGCAAGAATGCAGTTCTTTTCTGGATCTGAAAAGGAGTTTGAAGTTTATCTTCTCCCGTTTCTTCACGAATAATTTTAGCGGCAAAAAGAAAATGAATCAACAACAACAATGGATACCGTCGTCAGTGGAAGGAAAAAGCGGACAACGATAAAGAAGTTGCTCTACGCATCCCTGCTCTCTCTTTCTCTCTCTCCTCGCCTTTTCTCTCACATTTGCACTTTTTTCTCTTGTATTCTCAGTATTTCTATTTCTTTCGTTTTCCCTTTCTTTTTCTCCTCTCTTTCTTTCTTTTTTCTTTTTCCCCTCTCCCTATCTTTTTTCCCCTCTCTATCTTTCTTTTTCCCTGCTCTCTCTTTCTCTCTCTCCTCGCCTTTTCTCTCACATTTGCACTTTTTTCTCTTGCATTCTCAGTATTTCTATTTCTTTCGTTTTCCCTTTCTTTTTCTCCTCTCTTTCTTTCTTTTTTCTTTTTCCCCTCTCCCTATCTTTTTTCCCCTCTCTATCTTTCTTTTTCCCTGCTCTCTCTTTCTCTCTCTCCTCGCCTTTTCTCTCACATTTGCACTTTTTTCTCTTGCATTCTCAGTATTTCTATTTCTTTCGTTTTCCCTTTTTCTCCTCTCTTTCTTTCTTTTTTCTTTTTCCCCTCTCCCTATCTTTTTTCCCCTCTCTATCTTTCTTTTTCCCTGCTCTCTCTTTCTCTCTCTCCTCGCCTTTTCTCTCACATTTGCACTTTTTTCTCTTGCATTCTCAGTATTTCTATTTCTTTCGTTTTCCCTTTCTTTTTCTCCTCTCTTTCTTTCTTTTTTCTTTTTCCCCTCTCCCTATCTTTTTTCCCCTCTCTATCTTTCTTTTTCCCTGCTCTCTCTTTCTCTCTCTCCTCGCCTTTTCTCTCACATTTGCACTTTTTTCTCTTGTATTCTCAGTATTTCTATTTCTTTCGTTTTCCCTTTTTCTCCTCTCTTTCTTTCTTTTTTCTTTTTCCCCTCTCCCTATCTTTTTCCCCCTCTCTATCTTTCTTTTTCCCTTCTCTCTCTTTCTCGCTCTCTATCTCTCTCTTTTCCTATCATTCTATCTTTTTTCTCATTCTGTTCTATCTCTTTATATAATCTTTCTTTCTCTCCCACACTCAGTGATGCCTGATTTGTATAATGGCATCATCATGTTTTATGGTATTTTCATGCCAATTTTAAATCCTACTAGCTACATTCTATTTAATCAAGCACTGTAAATGTTGGGAGAGGTATTAAGCCACATCCTCTAACTATAAAAAATAGCATCTTGTGTTGAATAAAACAAAAAAAAGTGTAGAGGGGGTTTCTGTAATATCCAGGTATATTCTAGATTGTTTAGAAAATAACATGTATTCATCGAAACCTTTTCATCAACTTTTTTAACCTTAACCAATTTGCTTTTGATGGTCAGATACACTCAAAATATCGACATCAAGTGCCTTAGACATTTCTCGGACACTTGGACGTAGATTTTGTTCAACAGTTGTTTTTAAACATGCATGGTCGTTTTTTACCTTCATCTTTCATGAGTCGTTTGCATTACAGAATTTCTTAAACCACTTTCGTACTTTCTGATCACTTGTGAACCCATATCTTAATGCTCTCTTGATATTGGTGGCCATTTCGGAAGTATATGACTCCTACTAAGGATATTGAGCACTTTCATCGATACCCCTTACAACAATTTCAGAAATAAAATAAACGGATAAAAACACATAAATTTAATCCCCCCCCAAAAAAAAAAGAAGTACATGACAACCTCCCCACCAAATATTTCGGCAGAAGGGATACAAAGAGAAGAAGCAATTCTCCTGATATTGAGCACTTTTTGTTGCCTGTGCATTGGGGAAAAAAAACCCTCCTTCCCTTAATAAATAAATGAATCAAAACAACTTTTCTTTCAATCAAAATATCAGGGAGTACCTGTTTAACCCCCCCCCCAAAAAAAAAAATGAAACGCAGTGGCTGTACTTGAACATGAAATGCAAAAGAGGGGAAGGCAAAAAAGTTACTGGCAAATGTGTTTGCCTACACGGCGATGAGTGCTTATGACGTCACGATGCTGCAAAATAAGCTTTTTAAACCTAGTTTTAGTTAATTACGTGTGCGTGACTTGTGAAAACAGTGACGCGAAAAACAACCCATCCTTCCAAAAACTGGCCTAGTTGACCATCACAGAATCTTTTTTCTAATTTTCACATATTATGCATCCGGGGCATCGCTCTTTCAGATGGTACCGGTTTCAGCTAGTCGGATGTGGCTGACAAAAGTTTTTAGCTGACATACAAATACACACAAACACACAGACGACTTTCTTTTATATAATCGAAGACGAGCATGGATATCCGGCGTTGCCCGGGGGGACATGAAGTTCGGTTTGGACACAGTTGCTATACTAAGGATATTGAGCAACCCACCAGCCCGTGCACTGGACCCTCCCCCAAAAAATAAATCAATCAAAACAACTTTTCTTTCAATCAAAATAGCAGCAAGTGACCATGCGACCACAAAAAAAAAAAAAAATAGCTACAGTAGGCAGGCTTGAACCTGAAACGCAAAAGAAGAGAAAAGCGTTACTGGCAAACACTTTTGCCCATTGGACCATAACAACTTAAAAAATCATGATACTGCAGATAACGTTTTTAAACATGCTTTCAGTTTGCTACGTGTGTGTAACTTGCAAAAATGCTAAGAATAAAAATAGGTATAAAAATAGTAATAAGAATAAAAAGAATGAATTTAAAAATAATGAAGAAGCATATAATGATCGTAATAATATAATATTATTATGATTATTATATAATTATATATAATATTATTGTGATAATAATATTAAGAAAAATCAAAATGGACACAAAAAACAAGTCTGGTTGAATCCACCTTTTAGTAAACATATTCAAAATACTATCCCTAAAGAAATTTACAAAATAATTGAGACAGAGAATAGATTAAGTAAACTAATTAATAAGAACACAGTTAAACTTTCATTCTCGACTGCTGCCAATCTAGGCAGTACTATAATAGGTTTTAATAATGGTAAAATAAACAAAATAGTGAACAATAATAGGATTGAATCAGGTGATCTAAATTCGAGGAGAAAATGTAACTGTAGAACACCTAAAGAATAGCCACTGGAGGGCAATTGCTTAATTTCTGAAATTGTGAAGTTAAGATGGATAAAAGTAAGGGGCAGATTCAGAAACCATGTTGCATCTTTTAAGATTGGACCTGAGAATGAATCAAATAGGTGTGTGGATGATGATAGACATGAGGATAGAACAAAAATAATCATCCATACTCCTATGAATTTTTTATTTTTTTTTTGCATATTGATATATTAAAAACCCTTTTTCCTATTTATTTAAAAAGAAAATACAACTTATATGCGTTGTGGAATTGCATTCATCTGCAAAAAATTTAGCTAATTTACATGTCCTTTTAAACATTAATTTTTAATTAATTCCCTATTAGTTTTTTCGGTTTTCTTATGAGATGATCATCTTTAGTTAACTATTACGTGTAATTATATTCATGCAGATATTCTACATGATTTATACTTGTGTAACATTTGCATAAAAAGATTTTAGTAAACACAAACCTCTTTCTATATATATTTATGTATACGTATATATATTTGTTGAAAATATTTTGCCTACCAAACTCCTGTCAGTTTTTGGTCTGCAGACATGAAATTTAATATATAGTGTATTTAAACCCATGCAAAGCTTTATATTTGGGTTTAAACCAGGTTAAAGATATTTAGAGATGAAAACCAATGAATTTAGCGAGGTATATATAATAGTGCTCGATATAAAAATTAAGGGCAAAATATACTTTTATTTATATTCAGATAAACAGTTTACATGGTTACTACACAATTATGACAATGTTTCGATCAGTCAGTTATAAATAATCAATGATCTCATTGTCTGTCCTTTTCTTTTTGAATTTTTGATATGCTGATACACAACTCCAATATTTAAGTAATTTGATTATTTTCTGTCTCCATTGACTAAATCTTTCAAGATGAAGGAACTACTGTCACCTGATAAGCTTATTGGTTATTTATAACTGACTGATTGAAACAGTCATAATTGTGCAATGACCATGTAAAATGTTTATCTAAATATAAATAAGTGTGTGTGTGCGTGTATATATATATATATATATTAGTGGGCTAACAAGGCCACAAGGGAGACAACCAAACAGTAAAACTGAAGCTGGTCTGCAGGACACTATATACACAAATGTAGGCAAATTTGGGCATATTTTATGGGTTTGAAAATATAGGTTCTTTTTTTTTTTTTTTTTTTTTTACCAATTCTCATAAAATTTTAACCATAGAAAAGTTTTAAAATCTTGAAAAAAACGTGCAAATTTTCATATAGTTTTTTCCCCATACAACCAAAGATATAAGCATTTCAATATTCAATTTGGCTACCAGTATAGATATATCCATATATATATATATATATATATATATATATATATATATATATATATGTATACCACCTTTTTGGGCAATTTCATAAGTTCCAAATCTCAGCGACTATTGATCCGAATTTAACAAATGGAAGCTCGTTGGAAAGGTAATGACCTGAATTGTGTAGTAGGCTATGTGAAATTTGCCCTTTAGCTTGCACATTAAGGGGATCATGCATTATCCAGAGCCTATTTTTGGCACTTTTTACAGCCATAAAATGTTTCAATCATAGTCATTTGTTTTTCTAGTTTTGTATATGAATTACAAAATATCTGATATTCCTCAAAGCCTCTCCCCTCTTTAGTTTTCATACATGAAGTCACTTTTACAGTGCATATAAGGATTATTTGATACTGGAGATATTCATAATCGTACCCTATTTCCAAAAAAGGGAAGATATAACATATGAGAAATATTTGGAATCGACAAGTCTTCCTTTGCTGTTATTTCAGATCATTTGAAACCATAGCAGCAAGTTTTAGTATTCCTCCATTAACGCCAGATGTTTGGGGGAAATATATATGAGGGAGTAAGAGATAGTTGCATTTTATATATAGTGTGGTAGATATTAGATTACAGGTACTAAATATTCCCAAATTTCATATAATATCCATTAATATATTTTAATAGTTTACTACTAAGCTCTACTCACGTGTTGAGCACTGTTGAAATACTGAAAATCTATGCACAATATATATCATATTATTATACCTAGGGCTTATGTTTCAAAATTGTATTTTAAAAGAAACTAGCCTGGATGCCTGGTATTTGGAGGTGTGTGTTGAGCAAAAAAAAAAAAAGTGGTTGTAGGCAGGCAGGCTCGAACCTGTACCGCGAAGGAGGAAAAGAATGTGAAAAAAAAAACAAAAAAAAATACATGACATCTTTGCTGTTGCGCCCATCACCAATCCATAAGGGACGAATGTTTAAATTAAGGCTAGTCAATCGAAAAGAGGGGACGATTTTTTAAAATATTGGCGAAAAAAGCGATCCCCTCCTTGTAGAAAAGTGCCCAGTGGAGGGTGAAGGAATTAATGTTTTTAGCCAATTTTTCGATATTTGTCGTCCAAAGAGTCGAGCTTCAAAATGATACTGATCTTGTAGAAGATCTGTCACCTCTGTTGAAAGTTTAAGGTGAGATTTAGATTATAGATTGTTGTAAAATTTTTGAAGGAATCAATTTTAAAGCATGTGAAATCTTGTACAATGTCGGCGTAAATCTACTTTTTTAAAAGTGAGTTATAAAATTTATACAAATAAATCACTCCAGTAAAAAATGGCTGCGAGAGACTTCCAGTTTTCATACAAGCTAATCTAGAATTAAGAAAATAAACAATATTTTT
The DNA here is from genome assembly GCF_053919585.1 of Euprymna scolopes. Lineage (NCBI taxonomy): Eukaryota > Metazoa > Mollusca > Cephalopoda > Sepiida > Sepiolidae > Euprymna > Euprymna scolopes. The sequence continues at coordinate 157,720,772 of NC_136487.1, read as the reverse complement.
ATATCATATGAAAGGCATTCCAGAAGTAATTCTTATTTTTATTCCACGCAAATGGATCAGAGGGGGGATTGTAAATTGCTTTGTTATGATGACTGAACTTATGCATTCTTGACCTGAAAGTTTAATCTCTCTGTTGCAGATATTGACAGTATAAGATTCTAAGAAAGCAATCCCTGTCATGGACATGCGTTAGAAGCAGTGATGTGTTATTGAACTCTTGGCAAAAGTGCATTGAGAATGATGGTGACTATGTAGAAAATAAATTCTGGAACACAAAAGGTCACTCGTTTTAATACTGCCATTCCAGTCTTCATAGCTCTTCAATGTTTTGAGTTTTAAAAAAATAGGAGGCTTTACTTTAGGAACAACCCTCATATTAGAAAGCACACTCTGGATGTCCATGCACAATCATTGTTTATTGCAGTGCATTGAAAATAGTAGTGACTGTGTAGAAAAATAAATTTCGGCACACAAGTCATTCGTTTTAACGATACTACTTCCATCTTGGTAACTCTTAAATTTTTGGAGTTTAAAGAAAGGTTTTACTTTTGAAACGACCCTTGTATAATATCATTTAAAGATATATTACAATTGGAAGGGAAATTCAATGTCTTTCTTTTTTTGCCAGCTCATTACACTATATTACCATTTTTAAAAAAATTTATAATATTCAATTTTTAGAGTGGGACCAGCATTGATTGCTCCAAACCTTATTAATTCAATTCTTATTGTATAATTTTTAACTTATAAGTAAAGTAAAACCTAAGAATGTCAAGTACGAACATCAAGTTTATGATAATGTTGTAACTGTTTGGTAGAACAAAAAGAAAATAGTTATTTCCCTTGAATAAAGAAGGAAGAATTATTACCCTTGGATGAAAAAGCAGGCCCGCCATGATAATTTGAGAAGTAAACAAAACATGTCTTGCATCATAGACTTAAATCATCACATATCCAGTGGCTCTTACCTTTGCATTTTGCTCATTCCGCCTGACAATAATCGCCGACCTCAACACTGTGTGTCATGGATTTCTTTTATCTTCTCATCTGGCCGTGTCATCATTTCTCACATTGGGGACACAAATAGGTTCACAAGTGTAAAGAAATAAAACAACTTAGAACTCAAACTCAAGAGAAACAAGACTCCAACACATTCTCATAAATTGGTAGGGCCCTCTGTGCGCGTGTGACACCATTACAGAAAACGACCTTTTAAGCATTACAGTTCACCTATACCTTGGGAGGGGGGGGGGTCCAATAGTATCACACTGTCAGACTTTAATCATCATACATCCAGTAGCTTCTACCTTACTATTTAATCTGTAAGTTGTTTAAAAATTTGTCTTCATCCATTGATCATTTATGAAACTGATGATGTCTATCATCAAACGTAACAATGACTCCCTTTTGATCAAAATTAAATATATTACTCTGAGTAATATTTGATTATGGGGTGTCTATCTTTATTTCAAAGTTAAAAATACAATAAAATAAAATTGTTCAGTGTGGATCCAGACCCTAAGATATTAGTGTTTCCTCTTCAATCAAAAGGAACTAGTATTCTGGATAATGTAGTTTTAGAATATAGGTATGGTTATAGGAATTTATCTCCCAACTACAACTTTATTACATACTGCTAGGGGTTTCCCAGCCTTTCCTGGTCATAAAATATGCTTTAATATATTTTAAATCATGCAGATTTTGTATTCATTATTACAGAGCCAATGCTGTATTGAATATGATATGGTATCGAATATATAGTACGAATTTCAAAATATTTACAAAAAAAAAAAAAAAAAAAAAATGGCTTGGGTGTCATCAGCTAGACTCATAAATTTTTCTATTACTTTTGCGCATGTGCAAATTCATTCACAGCTTGAATTGGCTTAACGTTAAATCTTATCCATATGTTAATAGCTCACTCGGTTGAAATTCTTAATGTTTTGATTTTAACTGTTGACACCCAATCATTTTTTTTCTTTTTTTAATCTTTTGAAATCAATACTATATATTAGGTACAATATAATATTAAATACAGAATTATCTCTTTAATAATAAATATGAAATTTACATGAATTAAAATTTATTTAAGCTTATTTTACGACTGAGCAAGGCCAAATGCTCTTTACTAGTGTCTATAAATTGTTTGCCTTGATTTCGATCATGCTTTGAGCAATTTCTTTCTTGTTTTTCACAATTTGTCCGATTTAAGATCTATCTGTAAATTCAACATCCTTAGTCTAGAAAGATTTCCCCTTCATCAACCAAGGACAGAAAGAATTAAGTGTATTTTCAGAACAGATACTACACTTTGCTCTCAACCAAGTATCATTAGGCATCATTTTTTTTGTTTCCAAATATAATTAAAGTTATATTTATCTTTACAACGCTCTTGCATCTCTATATAAATTGTTTGCCCTGGCAATACATACATGCCTTTTTCTATTAAGCACAACCCATTTTTTTTTTATTGTTGTTTGACATTTATGCAAGGTTTGTGTTCAGTTTAAAATCTACTTGAAATATCAGCATTTTTATATTGATAAAAAATGTCATTACAAATGTGTTTATGTGTGATGATCTTAAAGCATTTCTGGTCTTGTCAAACACATTGTTCAGCAATTTATATGCTATGTTTGTTTTTTTTAATTTTATGAAGCCTTCACAATTGTATATCAGAAAGATTATGCATTTATATATTAGAATAAAAATGAAAATATTTTTATCAGTACTTGTGTATAATCTTACATATCTGCATATGTATTTTTTAATTTTTTTGTTTGTTTTTTAATAAAAACAAATAAATTTTTAATGTTATTCTTATTATAATAATATTCATTAATCTGTTCAGAAAGGTTGTTAACATATGAGTGAATAATTTAAATTAAATCTCTGAGTACATTAGGTGTTGCTAAGAATTGCTGTGTATTATTTTGGCAATACCATGCATGTCAGAAAATACAAAACGGCTACAAAGCAAAAAATATCTATGGGCAGCAAAGACATTTCATTTATTTATAGTTTGTCTACAACAAAATATAAAGGTAAATTAGATAAAACATAAGACTTATATAAATGTGTTATCAGTGATTGTATTTATGTATAATCTAACATATCGGTATAAAAACAAAATTATTTTACAATTAGAATATTTGATAGTAATTAAATTCTCTGATTATATTGTGTATTGCAAATAGTTGCTGTGTACTGCATTGACAATACAACATATGTAGGAAAATACAAGACAGTTATCAAACAAAACATCTGTGGCCAACAAATTTGAACATGGCTTTGTGCATTCATTGCACCGGCCATGATCACTGTCTACTTGTTGTGCTGGTCCAAAATTGTTGCCCTTTTCAATCAGCCCTGTAATAACGGAATTCTCCTTCCAAAACAAAAACCACAAGTCCAGTTTATAAATAAATAATAATGTTTATTCATTTATTTATTTTTAATGTTGCAAGTGGTACTCTCCAAGGTTGAATGACAGACTTGCAGATCTTTGCCTGACCAGATCAAAACACAAGTCTTATTACAAAGTCAACTGCCTCTGTTGAACATTCAATTTTAACTCCTCCTCTGGAAGGAAGACTCTGACCAGTTTTATTGCCCATCTCCTGGAATCTTTTTTGGATTTTGTTAGCATGATGAATATTTGACTACTCAAAGATTGAGCACTACCGAAGATAACGTCGAGGCAGAATTTTCCATGTTTCATCCTTGTGAGGACTCGTCAGGTGAATGCATTAGCATTATCCTGACGAGTCCTCACTAGGATGAAACAGAAAATTCTGTGTAGCTAAATTGCCATACATATTTTCATAACTTACTATCTAGCTCTATTCATATATTGAGCACTATTAAAGTAAATGCTAAAAATTGATATATAAAATATATCTCCTTATAAAATTTTATGTGGATACATGAAATACCAATATATATATATATATATATATATATGGATCAGATTGAACTGTTTATAATACCATGCATTCACATATATATAAACCTCACCTGTCTGTTTAAATGTATGTATACTTGTATGTCTCGCAAAAACTTGCGACAAAGGCAACAGATTTTCATGAGATTGAAACTCGACCCTTCAGACAACAAATATAAAAAAATTGGCGGAAAACATTAATTCCTTCACCCTCAACTGGGCACTTTTCTACAAGGAAGGGTCACTTTTTTCACCGATATTTTCGAAAATCATCGCCTCTTTTCGATTGTCTAGGCTTAATTTAAACCTACGTCAGTTCTGGTTTGGCAATGTGCAGAACAGCTAATCTGTCAGTTTTTTCACATTCTTTTTCTCCTTCGCGGTACGGGTTCAAGCCTGTCTGCCTACTATCTTTTTTTTTTTTTTTTTTTTTTTTTTTTTGCTCAACACACACCTCCAAACATCCGGGCAACGCCAGGCTAGTTTATTATAAAAGTCACTTTAAGTGTGTATTTTGCAAATTTTACACAAACATAATTTATATTTCTGGCAGTGTTCTTAGATATGTTTTGTACAGAAATTCATCTGATAAGTATCAAAAATAAAAAAAAAATCCGATCTTAAAAATAGTTTTTCTTCTTATAGAAAAAAAAGAATTTTTACAGGTGAATATTTTATATTACACTAGCCAAGAGAAATTCTTCTTTTTTTATCTATAAGAGAAGAAAGACTGTTTAAGATCATCAAGTCCAAATATCAACTGACGTAATATTGTAAACAAACATGGACAGAATTTGATGAATAACATTGTCATTATTTTTTTTAAAATCTTTTTTGCGAATTAGTCCACTGGGTCAATTATTTCTCATAATCTATAATAATCAATAGAGGATTGATTCTATAATAATGCATACACAATCTGCAAAAATTAAAATATCATGTTTAAGCATATTGTATGACTGGGCAATGCCAGGCGGCCAGCTAGTATAATCTATGACAAATTGAACTGTTTATAATACTATGCATTCATATATATAAGATCATATTTGTTATGTACTCTTTCCTTAAACCCCACTTGCATAACAATAACAACCAAAGGCAGGACACTCCAAACAAACTTTCCTTTATCTCAGACAAGGAGAGATAACTCAACTGTCTTGACTTGGAGATTAACAATATTGACTGCTTGGTTGTCACATGATTTGATACTCCGTGCAATAAGAAAAAGCAGCCCCAATACATAATCTCCCATTTTATACATAATGATACAAATTGAATTAATTGTACTACTAAACATTATATTAATAAATATTGGACGCTGTTAATTTTTTTTTTTTTTTTTTTATGCAGAAATGGCATCTATTTAAGATTTTGGGATTCTCATGCATTTATGTAATAAAAAAAAATGTACAGTATATTCCGTTTTTTTTTTTTTTTTTTTTTTTTTTTTTCTCCATTCTTACATGTTCTCATTCTGCAATACATTGTCATAAGTTGAATGGAATTAGTGTTCAACAGCGCATTGAACTCTGTTATTGAAAACCCAAAACTTGTCTCCACAAAGATACGGTCTCTTTTGCAAAAGACCACACTAACATTTTTGGATGCCAACCTGACAATAAACTTTGTCTGCATGCAGGTTAACATAAGTTTATAGGGAGTAAGTAGAAAATGGACTTTTGGTTCACTTTACTTCCATTTCTCGCTTTCTTGATTTTATCCTTTTACGGTCTATTTTGCAAGACCAGACCAATATTTTAATAGCTTAGCAAATGGATTGCAGAAATGCAAAACTTGACAATATATTTTTCTGCACGCAGAAAAAGCTTTGCGATAAATTTACATGCATTGCTTTTAATGAAGCTCTGCATTCATTTTTTTTTTTTTTTTTTTTCGAATTTAACATATAAAGTTGTCCTGTTGGATTTTTCATGTTGGATCTTCCCTTATTTTGCCCTTTGATCCTCACATTTCATGAGTGATGTTTCTGACACAGGGGAAAGAATTGCTGTTGACTGGGTTGGAATCTATCCATCTAATACTTATCAGTGGTTAGTTTTTGACATTGAAGTAATATTTTTTTTTTTTTTTTGCTTCTCACATAAGGTGGCTTCATGCTTTGTCTTGGTCAATTTTCTATTAAAAAATAGCAATACATGTAACAAATCGATATTTGATTCTGACTATCGATCGCTTCTTTTTTATTTTTGTATGTTTTTTACATTAAAAAAGTGTAATTTGCTTAAGTTTCTATCTAAACAAAATATTCTGACAATCTATATATCTATAAAAGTGAAATTGTCTGTGTGTGTGTACACATTTCCCTACCAAACTACTCTGTCAATTTTCAGTCTACAGACTTAAGATTTGATATAAGGGTATTGAGATTCAGGAAAATCTTTTTAATCAGTTTTCGGCCGGAAATTTGGCTGTCACGGGGTCAAAGTTCAACAATTTGACATTTGAAAAGTCTAACAAACTCCTTCGCCAATTGTGGGTCTAAACACTTGAAATTTTAGATGTAGGTTACTTGGACACGAGTCAAACTTTTTAATATATTTATATACATATGCACATAAAGTTATGAACAGTACATCGGGCCCGAGCAAAGCCGGGTTGAACTGCTAGCTTTGAATAATCTAAAAGCTCAAAATATAAGGGAGATAATTCATATGTTAACTTAAAGGTAAGGATAAGTTATCTCACTTACATTTCAAACTTTTTTTGTTTCTTTGTGACTTAGATTTTTTTTTTTAATTAAAAAACTTAGACTAAAGTGAAAAATGATTTTAATGAATTAACACCGTTAGTATGGTATGTGCCCTCTGTCTTGTATATTTTTGTTAATATATATGACAAAAACATGTACTTCTCTCTCAAGGAGGAAGTAATGCCTGGGGAGATGGTCTTATGACAGTGGTATAGATGCTACATTATCCACCTTGTTTAAAAAAAAAAAAAAAAGTTTGGTATCATGATCATATACTACAAGGAGGAGGTAATGATTGGGAGGATAGTTTTATGAGAGCAGAAGAGATTCTAAACTGCTCCTCTCTCTTCTAAATTGATTATTGAAAGATAGTTGATTAGTCTGAAATTGTTTAGTTAACTGAATAGAGCATTGAAAGATACTAATGCTATAGTTTCGGCTTCTCTTTTCTCTTCCCTGCAACCTCTTTCCCACAGAATAGACGTTGCGAGCCTGTCTCTGCTTTATCGTTATTTTCATGGCAAGTGCTCATCTGAGCTTCAACCCCCTCGCCAAACTTTCACGAAAAACACTCGTCTGGCCAAAACCACTATTAATAATTTCCCACACTCCTTGTCTGTGCCTAAACCTAAATGTAGATTCCATGAATAAAGCTTCTTTCTTAGAACTGCATGCCTGTGGAACTCTGTTCTGATTGCCTACTTTCCAGCTAACTACAATCTGATTGTCTTCAAGCCCAACGTAAACAAGTTCTTGATGAACCGTCCCCCTAAGTAATCCGATTTACAAAATTCCCACTACTTATGTTTACTATGCTATAATCATATTGACTAATGTATACCCATTAACCCTTATCCTTGAGTGGCCTCCGGGCCTTGATAAGTGGTGATTCCTATATTAAAAAAAAAAATACCAAATCTCCACCATTAATAGAAGAAATATTTTTGCCTACCTATATGCATACATGCTTAAGCTAATCTTCTTCAGGCCAAGTTGATAGAACGAAAATAAAAAGGAGAATGGTTTTGATAGACACTATGACTGGAAGTTTCGCAGATGGTGATTGGTTTTAATTTTTTTCTTAAAAAAAAAAATTTCTTTCAATATATCCTTTTATCTATCTATAAATGACTTTGTCTTTGAGGAACGGTCTCTACCAATCTACTGTGTCAATTTTTGGTCTGCAGACCTGAAACTTGATATATAGGGGATTTGGGTCTGTAGAACAAATTCAATTTGGTTTTTAGTCTGTAAAAATAGCTGCTAATAGGTCATAATTGAAAAAGATTGAAAATTGAGAATGTAAGTCGACTAAACGTGCACCTTCTATGCATGCACAAATATACATTTATATGGTAATTACAGTTAATTTTTATAAGTTTTGATATCCATCTGTTGTTAGTTCAGATGATAAGGCTGGAAAGTTATATTGTTTGGTTTCGATTCTGGCTGATTGCACCCAAGTCATATATTTTTTAAACTTTTGAAATCACTACTATATATTAGGTACAATATAATAATCAGTAGAGTATTGGTTCTATAATGATGAATCCAAAATCTGCATAAATTAAAATATATCTGAGCGTATTTTCCAACCAGGCCATGCTTGGCGAGCACTACTATATATCGGGTACAATATAATAATCAATAGAGTACTGGCTCTATGAAATCTGCTTAAATTAAAATGTATCTAAGCGTATTTTATGACCGGGTAACATCAGGCGGCCTGCTAGTTACTAATAAAATTAGTTCAACAACAATTAAACGATGCTGGAAGAGTATCGTGTTTTAAAATGTGCACGCATTGAGATTCTAAAAGAGTGCGTATGTCAGGGAAACACTACATCTTTTTGATTTCATTACTAATATATATATATATATATACATATATATATATATATATATATATATATATATTATACAAACATAAGAAATTTTATATTAAAGTCGCATAAGAAAATCTTGTTTCGACCTATCTAAGCAAATTATGTCTAACTTTCAATGGCAAAAAGAAAGCTCAATATTTTCTACATGGAAAAAATAGAGCTATAAACTATGAAGATTCAAAGATTGAAAACAACATTTAAATTGTGTTTCAAACGAAAAAAGTTCCAACAAATCATTTGAAATCATCATCCAGTTTTGGTATTTAAGGTGCCGTGGGTGTCCCGCATTCTTGGATCGACAACATTAGACAATATCTCATGCCTGCTTTCCGTGCAGTTCGATCTGTAAAGTTCATACCAGTCATATTGCAAGCAGTCAAGTCACTTTGTATGTACTCAAGTTAAATTTTCTGTGGTCTTCCACACATTCTCGTACCTGTTATTGAGTTAATATAAGAGGTAGCAATCTATACATGGCCAAACCACTTGAGAAGCTGAACGCATAAGTCATCCAAGATTCAACTAATACCAAGCTATATATTCGCCTAATCATGGTCATCATGCTGAAATCGCTGCAAGTCAGAAGCATTTCAGGCCCATATCTCACTGCCATGCAAGATGGCGGAATGAACACAGGCCGAAAAGACCTTGCCCTGAGTCTTGTCGCAAACACTATAAGCATTTAACATGTAGCTCAGGTAACAGAATGTAGTTTCAATATTGAGTGAGGAAGCCATCCACATTTCTAACTACCACCGTCCAGCCATCTATTGGGAGAGCAACATCCAGACATCAGTGATAAGCATACTCCGAAAAACAACCAGCTACCCAGCAAGGTTACAACACTAAATGCGTAAAAATAATTGGAGTGGAGAGGAGGGGGCTTTTGTACTTTTGGAACCCTATTTAAATGCTTTTTGAAATCTTATATATAAAGAGCAAACAGTTAATAAAGCCTGTTAAAAAAAACACTTTGAAAAAGAGTTAAAAACATATTTAATCTGAAAAGGAAACACTTGATAAGTGGATAGTCTTTAATCCGTGGAGTTTTGAAGAAATACTTTCCTTCTCATCAGAGGGTAGGAATTAGCAAAATGCGGGATTGGATTTTGCATACAAAAGTATTTGATGAAACTGCAAGGATGTCAAAGATCTTGCTTGATAACAAAAAGTGAAGCAGAGAGAATATGGTGAAGAAAAAGGTGATTTCACGTGAATGGATAGTCTGGTGAAAGGTAAAATGACGGTAAAATCCAAAAATATAAATCCAAGAAAAAGAAAATTAATTGAATTTCCATTCACACAAGTAAAATCCAAGGAAATCACGTAATTGGAAGATGGTCCAAAATAATCCAAAAGGCCGAAATCCATGGAATAAAAAAAAAAATTCCAATAATATTAATAACAGAAAAATAAGATATGCATTTGACACAGCTGCCGAGACAAAAAGTAATTAAGAAAAATCAGTGAAGAAGAAAAAAAAAATAAAATGGTGATAGAATTAAATATAAAATAGGAAAACAAATGTCAAAATGGCTCAGACAAAATAACGTTAAAAGGCGTAAAAAATATAGGGCAAAAAAGGTCAGCTGAAATGTACAGGTTATTACTTAAGAAAATGTCAGCAAGAGTTATTAAAAGACACTAAATGGAAAAAATAAATCAATAAATGATAAATAAAATACCGAGACATAATGTAATTAAGAAAGATCAGTAAAGAAGAGAAAAAAAAAAATATATATATATATATATATAGGGGTAGGACAAAATAATAGAAACACCTTGCATCAATTAATAGGTGTTTTAAACCTATTAAAATTGAAAAATTACAAAAATGTTGGTTTCATGTTTTCAGCAAGGTACGAGTCTTTCTAGCGCGGTCCCAAGAATGTCTACAGGGCCATTGAGAGGAAGAAATGCACTGATGCAAGAACTTTTTTGCTCAATCTTTTTCCAACACAGTGTTTTCATTATTTTCTATAACCTCTGCATATATATTCATTAGATACAAAATGAACAGTTGTCTATGAATGACTCATAAAGTTCCTTTCGGGGGGCCATTTTTTCTGTGGAAAATGCATAAAAACGTAAGTATTGTTTGTATTATTTCGACTATTATTCTCATCTTGATTGTTTTTTGTTTTTTTCCACAACGTTTCAGCTGATGTAACTTCTGACTGTCTTCCGGTGCATTCACACTTAATAAATCCGGGTTCATTACGTTTTTTTTTTATGTTTTCATATTTTTGATATGAGGATTGATGAAAAAAGGAAAAGAAATAGACTTGGCATTATTTGCGTTTTGAATTTCTAACGGCTATGTTCGTTGGGAAAGCAAAAAAAAAAAAAAAAAAAAAAGAACATTTTTCACCAATAACATCCAGTGTGAAAGCACCTGAAGATGGCCGGAGGTTACATCGGCTGAAATGTTGTGGAAAAAATAATCAAGATGAAAACAATAGTCCAAATAATACAAAAAGCAATTATCACGCCTCATCTCAAAAATATACAAACAGCATAGTGTTTATTATCTATATATTACTACGATAGTGTGTGTGTTATTTTCTGTGTCACGCTTACACCAGGTCGTTTAATTGTTATGTACTTCCATTTCTTGTCAGAAATAATTTTACCAAGAATTCTTCATAAGATTTCGTTTCGGTTTCGATTATAGCTGATGGCACTTAAGTCATCTCTTTTTTTTTTTTTATAAATAATTTTATCAAGAATTCTTCATACATTTTATTTCGGTTTCGATTCAAACTAATGCACCCAAGTCATATGGATATTTTTGTAATTTTTTTTAAATTGCAACTTTATAATATATAAAAATAGATATAACATTAACTCTTTAATAATATATACGAAATCTGCAAGAATTAAAATATTATATTTAAGCATATTTTACAATCTGGCGTTGCCTGGCATTATTGCTATCTTAGCTAAATACTTTTGCGGTTTCAATAAAAAAGCTACAATAAAATCAAAACGTCTTCATTTACACTGAACATCTACAGAATGCAAACATCAATATATTATATATGAATGAGTCTCCTGTGGAAGTTCCACAGGCCCCGCTAGTTATTATTTATTTATTTTTATTTTTTTGCTTGAGGATTTTCTTCCAGCAATGATCTGATCCTTTGATGAGCTGCATAAAAAATAAAAGATCCTTATGTAATTATGTGTTTATTCCTATTTGTTCGTTTCTGCACGGTTATCTATGAATGGCTGATATGGTTCCTTCTGGGAACTGTTTTCTGTGGGGAAATACATATAAAAGTTTTCTGTGGGAAATACATATAAAAGTTTTCTGTGGGAAATACATATAAAAGTTTTTTTTGCTTGAGGACTTGTCTTCAACAGTGATCTGATAAGTTGCATCAGTTAATTATGTGTTTATTATTGGTTGCTCGTTTCTGCTTTTCTACTTTTGCAAACGACTTCATGGATCTTCTATGATTACCACTAATGGTGTGCTGTCAGTGTGTCTAGAATGTCTCTTAATTCATGTAATGGTGATACATTTCCAACTTAAGTTTTTAACTCTTTAAAAACTTTGTAACCAAAAGGTCAAATAACTTTTAAAGGTGGTTTAGGTCGTGTTAACAGCAATTTTTAATCTAGACTTATTTTCTAAGTGAGAAGCTTGGGGATTGGTCCGAGGAACGTGGAGTTGTTAACAGTGCCTCACCCTATCTAAGAAAAGAGGAAGTCGACCATGTTTTAACCATTTATAATCTCTTATCCCATGCTCAGTTCACCTAAGAGATGGCCTCTGATTGAGTAAGCCAGAAAGGAAGTTAAATATTTGCACCAATCAGCAAAACTAAGCAAAGATTAAAAAAAAAATCATATCAACTGTTGTTGCTGCTGATTAATGATTACTGAGTCTCACTTATTCATTTTGTATAAATCACATGATTGTTTTGTCTGCATTTGTTTCTCCAATATCTTTCTAGTTAGAAATCTTTCTAGAATGACATTGGGAAAGGCACCACATGAAAATTGCTAACATTCTAAGTGAAAATGTTTCTGTGGAAAGAACTGGATTTGAACTTGGTACTTTCAGGTTGTCAGTCTGTGTCATTAGCCACTGAATCACCATTACTTCCTTATCACTGCTGCTACAGTTTTATTTCTAAATTGCTATAGATAGCTTTTGTCGTTACTCTTCATTTGTTGTATAATTCTATGGCATGCCATTAATAATTCTGAAATATAGAAAATAAAGATAATATTGTTACTATAGTAAAAATAATGTACGCCTTAACGTATCCTATGCACCGTGTATATATTTTGTGATTACTACGGATATTTACAGATCTAATCACACTGATTTATAATCGATTCTGTATTTCTTAAAACTTTATTGCTTAATAAAAAACATTTTCTGTATTAGGTTTTTCCAAATTTTGAATAAAATGTTATAAAACCTTTATCTCTGTTATATATTATTTTTATTTTATTTTTTTGATCCTTCATAATTTGTGTATTCATTCTTTTGCAGACTGTTATCCTTATTTTCATAGTTGTTGTTTCACCATGTTTCGGGACACTCATCCTCTGGCCTTCTTCAGGTGGTTAACTGCTACGAGATAGGAATGCTGACTCCTGTAACTGCGAGATAGGAATGCTGATACTAGTAATTACTGCCTTCCATAGAAGAAGGCCAAAGGATGAGTGAGCCGAAACATGTTGAAACAACAACTATGAAGATGAGGATAACAGTCTGCAAAAGAATGAATACACCTTTATCTCTGCTTCCATGTTATTTCTTTTTACATATTTTTTGTGGATCGCAATAAAAACAGGAGATTGTATTATCTTTGAGGAGAGTGTGCTGTTACACCTTGCAAACCAAATTTCCATAAATGTCTGCTTGAGTTCAACTGGCACCTGACGTAAACTGCTGGAATATACAGAATGTTAATACAATTAAAAAAAAATCATTTTGCGTCAGTTTCTGCTCAATGCCCTTGCGGACATTTATGAAAATCTGGTTTGTAAGGTGCACCAGTACCAAAAGTGAATCTTGGCTTTACTTTCAGCAGCCTTGTAACTTTCACTTCCCTTATTTTGTCCTTTAGTTCTCACATTCCATGAGCAATGTTTCTGACTAATGGGAAAAAATTGCTGTTTTGTAGGTCGAATTTATCCATCTAATATTTATCATTAGCCAGTTTTCTTTTACCTTCAAGTAGTATTTTTTTTTTTTAAGCTCCATCTATCAAGTAGCTTCATGCCTTGTCTGGAGCGATTTCCATTAATACCCCAAAAAACAATCCATATATGGCAGTAACATCTTATGCATCATCTAAAAATAAAAAAAGATTCTTACTTGGGACATCTCTCAATTAATTTATTAGACTTTTTCTTTTCTTTTTTTTTTTTTTTCCACAATTGATCCTTTTTATCCTCCAATAAGCACAGAATAAGAACACCAGACAAAGACAGTAGAAAGTAGACCATAGGTTTTTAACTTTGAAGTAGTTTTTTAACCTCCTTACATCAAGTGGCTCCATGCTTTGTCTGAAGCGATTTCCCTGAGAGAAAAAAAATCTTTAATAATTTAATACCAAACTCTTTGAAAATTGTTGCTTCAGAAATAATGATGTATCGGTTATGCTGTGGATAAAATATTGCAAAATATAACTCTGTAAGAAAAAGTTTAGTCAAATTAACAGAAATTGTAAAGAGCACTCTAACTCTTCAAAAATGGAGTTCAAAATGCTCTTTCTGTAATGCAACACGAAACGAAATGTACATTGCAATACAGATAAGAATTGCTTTGCCATGTGGCATGTTATATAGTCAGATCTATATAACTGGTGTATATAGCAGTTGTAACGCCTACAGAATTTCTAGTCGCCAAATGTGTACAAAATTATATACACTCGGCTAGTTTTTTTTCTTGATTTTTAAATTCACTACAACAAATCATTTAAATTAAAACAATACAATTTATTTACACTTGTCGATTCAAGGCAAGAGCAAGAGCAAACCGTGTGTGGAGTCTGTGCGGGGCAACTCAAATATCACTCACTACTCAGCAGCTCTCGACTGTGTTCATCTTTGTGTTGCTCTCTTATATTGACATTCTTTCAATTTGGAATGTTCATTGTCTTTGGTTGATATTCCAATCCAGGTTAGAATGTAGGACGCCCCATTGTTTCTGCTTTAGGTCATTTTCCAGAACCCCAACTCTCAATTGGAATGTAGGTTGACGTCATCACTCAGAAATCTGCTGATATCTGCCATTGCATGTGTGCACATACATCTGATATTTTTCAGTGTCGCCCTAGCAAATATTCAACAGGCATAGCAAAGGCTGCCAGAGGTGATAGGAGAGAGATCCATGCAACAGAGCGCACCATAATGAGCAGCTGGCAATATCATTTGAGTCGTGTTTCTTTTTTTTCTGATCTATTAATGGTTCACAGCCTGTTTTATAATAGTGTTTTCTTTTTTTTGTTGTTTTTAGAAGACTTTTATATTGCAAGGAACAATTAGTGTTCTATGTTCATATTGTTATTTAACTCACATTGTATTAATTAATTTATTTAACTCACATTGTATTAATTTAATTCATATTGTTATTTAACTCACATTGTATTAATTAATTTATTTAACTCACATTGTATTAATTTAATTTTAAATATAATTTATCATACAACATTGTATGCAGTTAGTGCTCCTTCAGCATCCGTATACGATTGGATAATTCCATGTCAAATCATCCATGGTTAAAATCCATATCTCCAGATTTTGTTATAATTTAGACCACAAATAGACAGCATAAAAATCTAAGAAATCCTAAAAACTTTTACAAACTAGGTTGTTACTTCTCACATAAGGTATTTCTAAACCATCACAAAAAAGACGTTGATTAGACACTGTAAATGAACAAAACAAGAACTTTTTACCATTTTTGGTGCATTGGTACTTCATAGTGTCTTCATGAAGTACCAAAAGAAAACAAAATGGTGCCATATTAGCCACATCATTTTTTGCCCCATATATGTTCATATGTGAAAAATACCAAAATCTGATTTTAAAACAAAAATTACATAGAAGACTAAATTTCTGAGTAAATCTGATGCTATTTTCGTATTTCTCAGTTCTAAAAACTATCCTGATTAAAATTTCAGGGTCACATCATTTCCCAACCTGAAAATAATCAAGAAAATTTAATTAAAATGTTTGTGCAGCTCGTCTACAATGAAAACTGAAATAACATCAGTCGGTTTTGTACTTACTCCAGCATTGCTTCCAGTAATCCTGGACTTCTTGTTGCCATTTGATTTAATCTATTCCAGTTCCATAAAAGTGCAGTTGGGAATTGTGCAACCTTTGCTTGACTATAGAATACTGACACAGGCAAACTAGTAATGGCTATCCAGTTACTTGAGACTGAAAAGAGGCTTTATGTATTTATAATTATAAAAAATTATCAGGCAGATTTTCAAATAATAAATCTGCCAAATCGATGTTTAATTCTGACTAACTAATCATCTTTTACATTTATAACTGTGTATTATTTGTTAGAAAATTCCAGTTGCTTTCATCGATTGCATATTTTATCCAGTCAAATGAAAATTTCAGTAATAGAAAATTACAGAGATTATCCATTTGTTACAAGGGACAATTTCAAAATTGCACCAACATATCATGAGGCTATAAAGTATTATAATGGCATTAAGGTTCAATTTTTGCTATACATAATTACATTTAATTTTTACAGCGATTTTGCTGATCTATCAACTCAGTTAAATAAAACTGCTAGAGGCAGAAATTGCATTGTATATAATTGGTGCTATTTATTTATATTCTTTATGATCATGATAACCAAAAGTACTTGATTATCTTTATGGAAAAGTATTACCTTAACATCAAGTGAAAAATCACTGTTTCCTCTACCAGTACTCCACCTTAACTGCCATGCTCATTCCGGTGGCCTTCTATATCCAATGCATCTCAGATAACTTAGCGTGACCTCACATGGAAATACTTTGCAAGACCAATTGTGTCAGTGTGGAGGGTACGATCACCAGACACCAACATCACTGAAGTGATTCCTTGTCAAATCATCCAGAAATTTTGAATTTTGAAAACCATATTCTTAAATTTTTTTTTTTTTTGTAATTTGCATCATACAAACTAAGGAATCCTGAAAATTTGAACATGTAACTCTATCTATCTCATCAGGATCACAGTTGGCGTCATGTGCAATTTGCTGGATGTACATGAATCTAGGTCGTCCTATGCTCGTGCACCAGTGCTGTGGAGTCCACTGCAATATATTTTTCATCAGCTCGTTTGCTTCTCTGGCAAATCATAGACATCACGCCCTGATGGTAGTAGATATGGCAGGTAGGTTGCCATAAAGTTGCTGCTTTGTGGGATGATCTTTCCAAGATATATTTAACAATGTTCATAGTATACGAGTGTATGTGCAGTTTAGCTTTCTTTCCAATCCCTTGGTGCGTGTCCAAGGACAGACTCCATCATTACTCTGAAGAACTACTTTTTCAGTTTGTCAGCCTTGAAGCCCATACTGACTACAGCTTATCCAATACAGCCCATACTTTGTAACTCCAAGAGGTTTCCAATTTAAAGCATTTTTCATTTTGTGCAATTCTGGTATCTGATTGGTTCAATCATTATCACTCCTGACTATATAATCATTCAAATCTTTGTGATCATACCCTTATATTATAGCAAAAATATTGAAACATTATATAATAAAATCAAAATTAAATTTTTCATAATGTAAATTTTTACAAAAAGAACAGAAAAACGGGTTGTTGTCATTCATTGATATTTTTTAAGTTGATATTATATCATTCAAACTTATGTATTGTACATTCATATGATTTCAGGATTTTGGCATCGACAAAGGCTTGTCGGAAAAGATTATGAACATTGAGAATTTGGAATATGAAGTAAGGGGTTCTTTGGAAAAGGTAACAAACTTTGCAGATTTTTATTTTAGATGCAATTATTGTTTTGTTAGAGTATGGTTAACGTGTTGTCTCACTGATACCTTCAGCAAGACCTGGATACTTCACCCACCGTTTTCTCTGCCATTCATATTCGCTAAAAAGAGAATCACCCCACTATAACCAAGAGAGGATTATTATGGCTGCTGACCAATGCTTTTAAGATGATTGGTCTCAGCAATGACAACAAATGCAAGTTCTGCCACAGAGAAGTAGAGAGTGTGAGCCAACTGTAAGTTTCAGCTACTGTACAATGTGATATGAGGTGCCTTCAATAAGTTTCCAGACTTTTTGTATAGCCATTTAAAATGCTGTGGACTCTTGAAAATTCAGTATGTTATTGCTATGCATGTTATGAAATGCCTAATCAATTTTTATGATTTCAGGTTTAAATGAACAGGTACAGTCGCAATTGGAATACATCCTATTAAAGCCTGATTGCCACAGGTAGTGAATTTCAAAAATACAATCTGAATGTGAGGACACTTTCGGAGAACGATATGCAATAAAATTCTGTTTTAAACTTGGAAAAAATGCCACAGAAACATATGGAATGCTTCAGACTGCTTTTGGACCATCTTGTATGAATGCAGCATCAGTTTTTGAGTGGCATAAAGGATTCAAGGAAGGCAGGGAGTCTGTAAGGGATGATGAGAGATGTAGGAAGAGTAATGAAGTCAGAACACCAGAATTGATTGGCCAAATAAAGAATTTTATGAATAAGGACAATCAAAGAGATAAGTGCACAGGTTGATGTCAGTGTGGGAACTGTACATACAATTATTCGCGAGGAACTGAAGATGCAGGAGATTTGCGTGGAGTTTGTCTCATGGGTGCTCAACCCTTGTCACAGTCTATTTGACCAGATGAGCATTAAGACAGTTTCTCACCCTACCTATAATCCAGACCTAGCTCCCTGTGACTTTTGGTTATTCTCTAAAGCTTGAGGAAAACCTTAGAGGCTGTCATTATGAGACAATTGAGGAGATGAATGAGGCTGTGACGAGGGTCATTGACACGTTTACACAAGAGGACTTCCATGAAGCTTCCAGAAGTTGTTGGAATGGTACAAATGCATTGTAACCTAAGGAGATTACTGCGAAGGGGACTGGAGTTTCATGTGTGTACTAACAATGAAAGTGTCCATGTTACAATATTTGTCGTATAATGGGGTATGATTCTGCACAGTCGGGAGATTCTATTTATAAATGATGCTGCTAGGAACTGACGAATCGAATTAATTCACGTTCTGCTACTAACCAATCAGAAACCAAAATTGCTCCATAAATATTAAACCTTTCTGTAGCAATTTCACATATGTTTTTTTTTCGTCTCGACACGGAAGAATCTTTTGCACTGTGGATTCCAACTCAAGGACTGTCTACTGCAAACCAGTCAACTGACGGGACTTGTGTAGAACAACGAACCATCGGAAACTGTTCTGTCTACTGCAAACCAGTCACCTCTCAGTGTTACATGATAAAGGGCTGTCCCCTTTTCATGTAAATAAAAAAATAGGGAATTAGTTAAATATAAATATGAAATATGATAGTCAAGGATTCGAACTTGCGAAGCTAGATTTGGAATTGAAAATTCCAATCATAAGTTAAAATAAATACAGAATGTTATTGAAATAAGGAATGTGGAATTGCAATTGTTTAGCTTACATATCTGTTATTGGAAAAGGAATGTAATGATGAAATTTGTTTCTGTGAAAATTAAGGAATTTAATCATCAATTGAAATTGTAAACATATTCTGTAAAGAGGTTAATTGAGAAATAGGTTACTGAACTCGAGGTCATGTCAAATTTGGCAACGTGATGCATGTCATCCAACGTGCTTTATGAGCACATGTTTAATCATGCAATGACGTGATGAGTTCTGAATATAGGTAGAGTTTTAGATGCAGTCTGGGAGAAGAGGAGAAGAGTCGGGGAGAAAGAGCCGAGAGAGAGAGGTCAGAGACGGCTGCTGACGTCAAACCTTGGAAGCGAAAGGAGAGAAGAAAAAGCCATGTAAAGAAACTTTGAATTCCTCGAGCGAAATCATGGACCGGTCATGAAATAAAGGACGTCATCATCTTTGTGTATCTGCGTCTTCGTGTTGTGATTCAACAGAAAAGGTATTGTCCATTTATATTATAAGAACTTTGTGAAAATCATCATCTGAAAAATGGGTAAGAAATATATGTATTAATATTTATAGAAACACTCCTGTTCATACAGAACTGTCAAACGTATAAATGCCAAACGCACAAACTCTCGGTCTATCTATCTATATATCAAATCTCCTCTCATTGTGTATTAACATGTACAACAAACAGGAACATCTTAAGTCATATGAATACTCAACACATGAACACTCCTAAGACTGTCTCTAGATAAAACACTAAGACTCTTCTTAAAACGAACAACAATACAGAATATACGTCATCTTAATAACATCAGGACTTGTGTAGAACAATGAACCATCGGAAACTGTTTTGAAACTAAACATGGCTTACACTTCTAGAGTCCATACAAAAAAAAAGGTCTGGAAACTTATTGAAGGCATCTTATACGTTTCTGCACCTAATCAAGAACACACAAATATGTAACAGTACTCCATACATGATCATTTGTAGAAGTAGAGAATACTCGGGTGTGAGAAAGTATTTAACGTGATAGAGAAAACCAACTTTACAAGTACTAGAAAGAGCAGTGGATCTACTGTATGGATGCCAAGAAAGATTTGATAAGGAAGAAAGAGCACAAAGTTTCAGAATTGATTTCTCAAGAGCAGAGTCAACCATGAGAATCTCAGCAAGAAAAGGGGCATGCCTACAATTAAGATTAAATGTTATTGCGTTGTTTATAACTCTTAACCTATACGTAATAAACAGATTTTTTAATTCTTTTATTTCAAGGATTTTGAAGGTACCCTGTCTTTGAAGTCATCAGGTCGAACTGAAGGAATTGGAAAGATAAGTCCTTTGCTTGGTGGGGATGTTGATAACGACGAAAGGTTGATAAGAGCTAATCTGGCTGCGGCTGCTGCTGAAAGGTAAATAAAATAATTTAAATAGATGTTAAATAGTGTTAAATTTTTTTTTATATGAAGAGTGAAAAAAATAAAACTTAGGAGGCCTTTAGAGTGTTACTGAAAGCAACAAATAAAATCAGAGAATGCCTCCAGAACATTACTAAAACTAAGTTTCTTGATTCCTATAATAACGAAACTTGCTGGGAACATTGGACTACACCCCAATGTACTACAAATCAATCAAAAATGCTGTAAAAAAAAAAAAAAAAAGTAAAGAGGATTAAAATGAAGTTAACCTAACCTAACTGAATTATGGGCATAGAAAAGTTTAGATTTTGTGAACTTTAGATCAGAGGTTGTGATTTTAAATAACACCATTTGCTAGAATCTTTAAAATCAATATTGTTGCGTTGAGTTAATTGCATATCAAGTCTCGTGACTACAGCAGTACCCAATAAACCCTAACCCTAACCCTAACCCAATAAACCCTATGTCATTTGCAAACCATGCTACAGATCTTTTTTTTCTGTCACTTTTCTGTGGTTTGAATCTCATTAAAATGTTGCAGGGGTTGGGAGGGGGGTATCATTCTCAGATCATTTTTTTTAGTTCATGTTCAAAGAAAGGGAGATAACTTATTTTAATTTTCTGGTGTTTTTGTAGATTGGTTAACTTTTTAAATCAATGCATTTCATGTTGAAGTTGGTATAAATTACAAAAAATTACGAAAAATGATCCAATAAAAAAATAATAAGTAAAAATAGAATTTATTGAATTATCGAGTTTTATTGTATGTTTTGTTTTGTTTTTATAAAGGGGGCACTTCTTATCAAAGCCCAGAGGCCACTCGAGAATAGAGGTTAATGAGTATACAGTTAGCAACAGGACAATATCGTAGTAATCGCTAGTAGTGAAAATTTGGTAAATTGGATTACTTAAGGGGACGGCTCATCAAGAACTTGTTTACGTTTGACTTGAAGACGACCATATTGTAGTCAGCTGGAAAGCAGGAAAACGGAACAGTTCCACAGGCATGCAGTTCTAAGGAAGGAGCTTTGTTCATGGAAGCTACGTTTAGCACAGATTAGATAAAGTGTAGGGGAAATTATTGATAGTGGTTTCAGCTAGACAAATGTTTTTTGTGAAAGTTTGGCAAGGAGGGTGAGAATCATAGATTGGAGATCCGATGAGCACCTGCCATGAAAATAACGATAAAGTAGAGACATGCTCACAACATCTCTTCTGTGGGAAAGAGGTTGCAGGGAAGAGAAAAGGGCATCTCCCACTAGGCTACAAAGCCTATTTTGAACTGTCAAGGTGGGATAAGCTGCTTCTAGCAGCTCCTGCCCAGATGTTGCAACAGTACTCCATCCTTGAACGTACTTGAATCTTATATAGGTAGAGAATTGCATCAGCAGTGAGATATCTACTGGAAAGGTAGAATGATCCCACCATTTTTTCAGTGACTTTGGCAACAGATTTGATGTATGTGTTCCATTTCAGATCGAGAGTAAAGGTAAAACTCAGAAGCTTGTCAAAACATGGAGCCTCATCAAGACGAGAGCTATTCATTTCAATTGATAGCAGACAGAGATCAGAGCATTGACGATGTAAAGATAAAAGCTTGGTTTTAGATGCATTAAAATTAACCAGCCATCTCTTCTCTTTCCCCATTGTACCTCGTGCTCAAGATCAGAGGAGAGAGAATCAGAGAGAATTTGGTCATTTACAGCCTTTGAAGTGTTGCCATAAATGGTAGTGTCATCAGCATAAATGTCTACAAATGATCTTAGGATGTGATTTGTGAGATCATCGTAGATCAGGAAGAGAGTTGGGTCCAGGATGGACCTCTTAGGGACTCCAGCATTAATACTGTGAGTTTCTGATTTCTGCCCATCAATGAAATTATCAGACAGAAATGACTTAATAATTGAGATACCATAGCTGGAGATCTTGTGGAGTAGACATTTATGCCATACCCTATCAAAGACCTTTGATATGTCAAGAGCAATTGCCCTTGAAAGGAAGTTTGCGTCGAAAGATTCACTAATCTTATGAGATATAACCGTTAGCACATCTGCTGTAGATCTAGCAGAATGGAAACCATATTACATGTCACTAAGAAGGTTATTTTTGCCAAGGTGGTTGATTACTTCCTTATATAACACAGGCTCCAACAACTTACTCATGACGCACAGGAGACTTATTTGTCTGTACTTAGAGGGAGATGAGCGATCACTTGAATTCTTAAATACG
The DNA here is from genome assembly GCF_053919585.1 of Euprymna scolopes. Classification (NCBI taxonomy): domain Eukaryota; kingdom Metazoa; phylum Mollusca; class Cephalopoda; order Sepiida; family Sepiolidae; genus Euprymna; species Euprymna scolopes. The sequence goes on along the minus strand of NC_136487.1, from coordinate 157,697,953 downwards.
GAACATACTAATGAGGTTTCCATAGTGTTGAGAAGCAATTCTCCTTAAGACAACGCTTAAGCAGCTTTGTATGTATGGGAGCTAGTTCTGGTTGAAGTTTTTTCAATACTATAATTGGAATGGGGCACAGTTTTTAGGATCAATTCTGACTTACCTCTCTTAAAATTATTTTGAATTAAGGGTCTGCCATTTTTACACAAAAAAAAATCTCAAGGTAATTGTAGATGATTTTTTTTTGTTAAAAAATACACCCAACACATCTACTGGATCATTTTTCATAATTTTTTAATTTTATACAAATTTTGACATAACATGTAAATATGTAATGTTTTCACCTGAAATGTGTTGTTTTAAAAGATCACCAATCTACACAAGCACCTACTTTCTGCTTGTATTTTGTAAAAATTTAATTGCAAACATTTTTACATTTATTTTTTATTTGTCCAGGGCAAAAGTGTAACATATTTCTATTAAAGCCTCTCTCTCTCTCTCTCTCTCTCTCTCTCTCTCTCTCTCTCTCTCTCTCTCTCTCTCTCTCTCTCTCTCTCCAGTTATCTCCCCTCTTTCTTCTCTCTGGACATATACACAGACAATTGTTTTTTATTTTTTTGTTTTTTTTTAAGATTCCTTGATAAAAAAAAACAAAAAGCAGTTACTTCCCCTTAGTACATAATTTGGCTGGAAAATCGACTGATGAAATATGCACCAGTTTTGGGTCGAAGAATGAATAATAATGTTTTCCTAAATTTTAGATATTATTCATCAATGTCGATCAAGAAAATACTCTGTGGGTGTTTATTTTATAGTTTTTTACTTTTACTCAGACATGCAATTATACACACAGACAACTGCCCTTATTATGGTTAATTAGAACAATTAAAATGGATTTTTTAAGGACATATCCCGAAACATAAGAACTATTTTTACTTGGTATTTCGTGTGATTAAAATATCTGAAAAAGTTTTAGAGAAACAAATGCTGATTAATTCAGCTACCAAATAATATTAAACACTTCAGTTCTTGAATGATTTTTTTTTTTTTTTTTCAGACGAGCAAATCTGGAATCTTCCAAATTTAAAAGTGAAGAAAATGAAGACGAAGAGAAAGAAAAACTGGAAAGAAAGAAAAAAGAAGCCATTGAAGAATTGCAAAAACAAATTGATGAAGAAATCAGAAGAACAGAAACCGAAATGAGAAAGGTCAGTTCTATATCAAACATTTTATTTTCCATCATAAAATTTGGTTGGCTGAGAAGGCTTCTTGTAATTGTTGAAGGAACCAGCGATAGCCACGACTAATAGCCCCTCGCCTGAGAGTCCATCCTTCAAACTCATTGGCTTAAAATTCACAGGTAACATGAACTGGAATAAATATATTGAAGACATTGTAAAGGCTACTGCAAAAAAGGTGGGTTCTCTCTAACATGCTAGAAAATTATTCACATCTGAGAGTATTCTGTATCTCTACAAAGTCACCATTTAAGAAAAACAGAAATGAAAAAGGTTTGTTTCATTGGTCAGTTCTATATTAAAAAATGCACAGGATGTATTTCCGATCATAAAATTTGGGTATGTTTAACTTTAAATCGAAAATACCTGTAGAACATAACATTTTTGCTTGATTGTTGACATTTATTTGATATGTTTCTACCAGGATTTGTTTAATTTTCATTTGAGCTTTAATCAGGAGTGTGAAAAACTTATGGGCAGCCATTTTTATTCTAAGTCAAGAGAGTGAACACTAAGTTTTTTTTAGTTTTTTTAACTAAAACGATTTAAAATAAATTTAAACACAAATAAGGTAAGAGTTGTGCCTTTGGTAACATTTATTTGTTGCATTTTTTTTTTTTCATCTCTTTTTTTTTTCTGTTAGTTACAGTAACAAATGCCCGAATCTCATTCTTCTTAGGATGAAGGGGTCTAAGTTCAAATGTAGATATAATTTCTTTTTTAATTTCTTCTCCCTTTATGTATTTTATCCAAGATTTTGATAAACTTATCATGAGACTGCTATCTATGTTGTTCACTTGTTTTTAAATAAATTTAAACACAAATAAGGTAAGAGTTTTGCCTTTGGTAACATTTATTTGTTGCATATTTTTTTTCATCTCTTTTTTTTTTTCTGTTAGTTACAGTAACAAATGCCCGAATCTCATTCTTCTAAGTTCAAATGTAGATATAATTTCTTTTTTAATTTCTTCTCCCTTTATGTATTTTATCCAAGATTTTGATAAACTCATCATGAGACTGCTATCTATGTTGTTCACTTGTGTCCAAAGTGAAGAAATGCCATTTTGACTTTTTCTACCATCTCCCAGCTAAAATCTTTTTTGTTTGTCTGGTGTAGATTTCAAAAATAACTCTTAGTTCCTTATTTTTTCGTCATTATTTGGCTAGATTTTATTTATTTCTTGTCCCCTCCTCTCTCTCCGACCTTATCTTTCTTCTTTCTTTTGCAATCTGTTCTCTCTTCCCTCTATGAAATATGTACGTGCTATTTGCTACAAATTTAATGCTAAGATGCAAGTCATTTTATACCTAAATGTAACTACCTGGCAGTGTAATCGTTTTATTTTTAAAATTTTATTTGTTGCAAATTTTTAAACATACAGAAAAAGAAATAAAAGTTTAGATCTAACGGATATAATTCCTATTATATAAAATATAAAATAAATTATAGCAAAGTAGAACAATAACAGATGAAAATTGGCCAGTCAGAATCAAAGTTTGATATGTCAGCTTAAATGTTATTTAGGTCCAACATATGAAATCCTATAAGATATCTTTATATATTAGATTAATATAATGCCAATAACATGATACAACAATAACAAATGAAAATTGGCTAGTTCGAATCAAAGTTTGATTTGTCAGTTTAAATGTCATTTGGGTCTGATCTAACTGGACAACTTTATATGTTAGATATTAAAGATATTAATCCCTAATTTAGCACAAAGTAATAGCTGTTATTTAATCATATTTTAGAAGAAAATCTTTTGAGGATTTCTTCCTTTCTATTATTGCAGGAAAAGGAAACTAAATTAGCAAAGTTGAAAAAAGAAATTGAGGAAGAAGAGGAGGCAGAAATTGACGAATTAAAAAAGGAAAAAGAACAACATATAAAGTAAGTTTTCATGTTTTTGCATGTGTCTATCTTTACATTTAATGCGTGCTGTTAATTCAGGCTGTCTGAAGATACTGGCTTTCTTTTCTAAAATGTGCAAAACATTGACACTCATTTTTTTCCTTTTATCGTTGAAAAACTCAATCCTGTTCTGTAAAGTCAAAAACTAAAGCAACAATTTACCTGTATTATTTGGATTAATGAAAATAATACAGATAAATTGTTGCTTTGGTTTTTGTCTCTACCAAACTGCTCTGTCAATTTTTGGTCTGCAGGCTCGAAACTTGATATATAGGGTATTTGGACCTGTGGAACAAATTCTATTTGGTGTTTAGTCAATTTAGTCAATAAAAATAGCTACTAAGGGGAGGGGGGTAAAATTGAAGAAAATTGAAACTTAGCAAGCGTAAGTTGACTTAAAGTGCTCTTCTACGCATGCGCAGATATACATTTATATGTTGTTGTCTGATATCAATCTGTTAGCTCAGACGGTTACAAATAAAGCTGGAACACTAAATGTTTTGGTTTTGATTCTAACAGATGCCACCCAAGTTAAACATTTTTTTTTTTACTTTTGAAATCACTACTATCTATTGTTTTTTCTTCTAATGAGTTAAGGGCAAAATAGATTCATCGATTGATATAATAATTAAGCGAATGATTTTGTGCTACAGAGCAGATGCTTTCAAGAACTGTGCATGTTAACGTACTTAAAAGAATAAATTGTAAGATGGTCAGCATCTTGAAATGTGGAATATAGACTTCTGTCATTTATTTGTTATATGCTCTGTCATTACATTGAGCTTCATTAAAGGATTGGTATAAATAAAAGGTGAAATATAATTGAAAAAACATTTTCAGATATATATATATATATATATATATATATATATATATATATATATAGATGTTTTTTAACATGTTTTATTAATCATTTGTTCATATATATATATATATATATATATATATATATATATAAATATAAAAAGTGACCTTGTCAGTGTTTGTACGAAAAGTTTCTACCAAACTCCTCTCTGAATATTTGATCTACAAAGTTGAAATTTGATATATAGGGTATTTGGAGCTGTAGCATATATCCAATTTGGCTTTTAACCAGCAGAAATTGCTGGTAAGAAGTAAAAATTGAAAACAAAATCATCTGTTGCCAAGGTCACTGGAAAGATGGTGGTATCCTTCTACCGCTCCAGAAGATATCTCACTACTGATGCAATTCTCTATCTATATAAAAGCCAAGTACGTCCAAGGATGGAATACTGCTGCCATATCTGGGCAGGAGCTGCTAAAAACAGCCTATCCTGCCTTGACAGAGTACAAAATAGACTTCGTGGCTTAATGGGGGATGCCCTTTTCTCTACCCTGCAACCTCTCTCCCACATAAGAGACGTTGCGAGCCTATCCTTGTTTTATCGTTATTTCCATGACAGGTGCTCGTCTGAACTCTGATCTCTCGTCCCCCCTCGCCAATCTTTCACGAAAAACACCCGTCTAGCCGAATCCACTGTGAAAAATTTCACCCACTCTTTATCTGTGCCTAAATCAAAATGTGGATTTCATGAACAAAGCTTTTTTCTTAGAACTGTACGCCTGTAGAACTCTGTTCCGTCAGCCTGCTTCCCACCTGACTACAACTTGGATGTCTTCAAGTCCAACGTTAACAAATTCCTAATGAACCGCCCCTTTAAGTAAACATTTCATTAAATCTCCACACTAACGTAATGTACTTGCAATAACCCTTATCCCTGAGTAGCTTCCGGGCCTTGATAAGTGGTGACCACTGTGTAAAAAAAAAAAAAAGTTGACCATGGCAGTATAAGTCGAATAAAATGTTACTTTTACTGTTATTTTTGTGCTTATCCAAAATTCATAGCTACAAAACCGTTTAATTTTTAGCCTTTTGTATCCATCTGTTAATAGCTCAGATGGTAACGACACTGGCAAAATAAGTAACAACTAAGGCTGGAGTGCTAAACGTTCTGGTTTCGATTCTTGCAGATAGTACCCAAGTCATATTTTTTTTATAACTTTTGAAATCATTATTATGTATTGGATAATAATTAATAGAGAATTGGCTCTATAATAATAAGAAATCTGCATAAATGAAAATATAATATTTATGCGTATTTTACGACTGGACAACGCCGGCCATCCTAATATATATATAATAATTAAACTTGCATGTACATTTAAGGCTTCTTCATTCAGCTATATATATAGAGAGAGAATGTGTGTGTGTGTGTCACCAAAAAGAAAGTCCGCACTTGTAATTTTTTCAAAAACCACAAATTTAAGCTAAATTGATTGTAACTGTTTAAACAACCTATACTTCATTTGATTTGCCTTTTATTCCTTTATAATTTTACCTGTTTATATTTGAATTTTAATTGAAGTATCCTCGTGTTCACATTAATTTGAAAAATTAACTTCAAATCGAGAAGGAAAAAAAAAATCTGCACAACGGAAAATTGTTATTTAAATTTAACTTTAGGACATTAATGCAACACAAATACAACAGGAACACAATGAACTAGTTAATATTTAGTAGCATAGCCCTTCTGTAATTTGACGGCCTTCAAATTTTGGGGCATTCTCTTGAATTAGTCTGTAGCAATACTCCGGTGAAAGGGCATCTTACTTCTCTTTTAATTTTTGTCCAATGTTCTTCCAGATTTGAAATTTTATTATTGTGTAGCTGTTGTTTGATGTAATGTCATACGTTTTGGATAGGATTGAGTCTGGAGATTCCGCAAACCAATCCAAACATGGAATATCATGCTCTTCAAGGAATCTCTTGACATTGCCAGCTGTGGGAATGGGAGCTTTATCCTGCATGAAGATGGGATTATCATCCAAATTCCGACCAAAGTAGGGTAGAAAATGCTCAGTCAACATATTAATGTACTTGGTTTATTTTCAGAGAAGAACTTGATTCAAAGTTGGACAAAATGCGTGAGGAAATTTCAAGGCTTCATGAAAATGACCAGAGCAGTTTGGAAAAAGAAAAGGAAATTTTAATGGAAGATTTGCAAAATAAAGTAAGAATTTTATTCGCTATTAGCTGTCCCTACCTGGTGTTGTCCAGTAGTTAATTTACTTGCTATTAGTTTAGCTTTTCTTTTTTAAAATTAAGCTATTTTCTCGTTTTTTATTTTTGTAAATATTATTTATTTGTTACAAAGGGAAATAATTCTGTGTGGATGAATACAGAGTTATTAATCTTTTTAAAAGTAACAGCTGAACTCACAAAACATCTGACTGATTGTAATTAACAATTTTTCAAAACATGACAACACCAACTTTGAAAAGTCTGAATCTTGCTGAACACTCGATGTCATAGCAATTAGTTGCATCAACCTTACTCTCTCGCCAGGAGGAAAGTTTCTCTTTTTATTTCAACAAGTTTTGCCCATGCAAAACAAAACTCATTTGCATCGCTCAAAAAATTATAAAATTTTATCTTGTAAGCAAAACGCTCTGTGTTCAATTCCTGATGGATGACACATGCAATAATAATATTATGTAATCTGTAGAAAGAAAGAGTGCGGGTTATAGATTTTCGCTGATTCTTTAATTTCACTTTAACTTTAAAGACTGTTTATAAAAAGAAAATAAATAAAATGGTACAAAAAGTTTACAAGATAGTACACCAAAAATGATGCAAATTTATAAAAATTTTTGTTCTCAAAAATCAGATTTTATCAGTTAACTCTCAGCAGCTATTTTCGGCTTTTATTAAGGTCAGTGGTTAAGGGACATAAAAAAACATTTAAATCTCATTTCCATAAAAAATGAAAATAAACAAAATGGCATCAAAAGTTTATTATGTACTTACGAGAGAGATTGAAAAAAAAACATAATACACCAAAAATTATGCAAGTTCATCCAGCATTTTTTGTTTAAAAAAAATAAAAAAAAATCAAATTTTATCACTGAAATCTTTTGTTGGCAATTTGCAACCTTATTTTGTCAAGGGACATAACTCAAAGTTTAATTCAAGCAAGAAAAGTTTACAACGCTCCCTCCACCCCATGTTGTTATGGAACAGCCGCCTGTTCTTGTGAGTAAATATGAGATAGGATAGCCGAGGATTCAGACTTGCGAAGCTAGATTTGGAATTAAGAATTCCGATCATAAGTTAAAATAAATACAGAATACATAATGTTATTGAAATACAGAACGTTATTGAAAATGGAATGTAGAATTAGCATTGTTTAGTTCACATAAAATAGTTAGATATCTGTTTATTGAAAAAGGAATGTAATGATGTAATTTTGTTTCTGTTAAAGAAATGAAATTAAAATAAGGAATCTAGATCAGAACAATAGAAAATATTAAATATATTTGTAAAGTAGGTTAGAGAAATCGGGTTGAAACATGTGAGTAACAATGCATGCTTAAACACGGAGGCATGTCAGGCCATGAGTTTGTTATGCACGTGTTGGTCATGCAATGACGTCAATCAAGAGTTTTGAATTTAGTTAGATAAGTCAGTCAGCAGGCAGTCGGGCAGTCAGTCAGTGAGGAGACAAGTGAGAAGAGTGAGTCAGAGACAGAGCTGACATCGAACCTTGGAAGCGAAGGTTAGAAGGAGAAAGAATCATGTAAAGACTTGAATTCCTTGATGTAAAGGCATTGACCGGTCGAAATGGAATAAATAAACAACTTCATCTTTTGTATCTGCGTCTTTGTGTTATGTTATTCAACAGAAAAGGTATTGTCAATTTATATTATAAGAACTTTGTGAAAATCATCATCTCTAAAATAGGTTATGTGTCAATGTTATAGAAACACTCCCATTCACAGAACTGTCAAAAGTATAAATTTCAAACAAACTATATCTCGATCTATCTATCAATATATCAAATATCCTCTTATTGTGTATTACATGTCGTCGGCTCTCCTGTGTTAACATGTACCCAGTATCTTTATATATAAGACCTGACTCTATCTCATAATATGTCTCTATCCCCACAATATGAACACTCTAATACGAACATAATAATGAATATAACATACGTCATCGCTTCTTCTTTTAATATGACCGCTATGCAACAATGTTAAGAATGGCTTCACAAATTTGTACAAGCATGATTTACTTTGATTTTTTTTTTAAACCCAAATGCTGGATTTTTGTACCCTAACAGGTAAGCACAAAATAAAGGTGTGTGTAATTATGATTTTTTAATATTGAGGTGAAACTGGAAAAACACCAGATTTTTTTTTTTATATATTAAATTGGTTTCGAAAACTCACTTTTTTTGATTCAAGCAATCTGACTGAGTAATTCAACATATCACATTTTTTCTAGTAACCTTTGAATTGCAATATGATATGATTGTATGTGTAATTTTAGGTGAAAAAGTCGATTGAAGAGGAAGAAGAAAGATTGGCCAATGAGAAACAGATGCAACTAGAAAAGATTTCTGCGGATTATTATAGTGAATTGGAAGAACTGAAAATGGAATTGCATGAAGAACACGAAGAGAAAATGGAAATGCTGAGAAATGAACTCATGGAAAAACATGAAAAGGTATTTAAAAAACTCATATGGTTTGCATGAAACAGAAAGACATAACCATATATATATATATATATATATATATATATATATATATATATAAAATAAAATAAAAATTACAATTAAATTTACCAAAATGATCCAAGATGGTAAAACTAAAGTATATTATAAATATTAAAGAATTAATATTTATAAAATAATCTCAACCAGATGTAAAAGCTCGATAAAACCAAATAGAAGATAGAGCTTATAATAGGAGCAAACAGTTAATAAAACATGTTAAAAAACACTTTGAAAAAGAGTTAAAAACATATTTAATCTGAAAAGGAAACACTTGATAAGTGGATAGTCCTTAATCCGCAGAGTTTCAAAGAAATACTTTCCTTCTCATCAGAGGGTAGGAATTAGCAAAATGCGGGATCGGATTTTGCATATAAAAGTATTTGATGAAACAACAAGTAAGTCAAAGATCTTACTTGATTACAAAAAGTGAAGCAGAGGGTATATGGTGAAGAAAAAGGTGATTACATGTGAATGGATAGTCTGGTGAAAGGTAAATAATCCAATGACAGTATAATCCAAAAATATAACTCCAAGAAAGTATTTCTTTGAAACTCTGCAGTGTTGGGATGATTAAGTGGAATCAGGAATCAGAAAAATTGGAACATTTGAGGGTATCGGAATCAGAAAAATTGGTGCCTATTTTCTGATGCCAAAACGATTCTTTTAATTGTCTATTTTCATTTGATTTTGTTTAAAGTAAAATCTTCCATTGCTGGTAATAATGATAGAATAATAAATATTTATTGATTTTAAAATACCAGCTAAAATAAAATAAAGCTAAAATCGATAGATCCTCCTCCATAAGTGCATTTTGATACTTAGGAAAAATGTCTGCATATTTAACCTGTTTTTACAAGAACCAGGGGAAATAACAATCTTATAGTTAAATAATTAGAGATTTATAAGGAATCAGTAATTGTATCAGAATCAGGAAAAATATTGGAATCGTCTCATCACTAAAGTAAGTTTCTTAATAGTTAAGCATGGTCTGTGAAATAAAAGTCAATCAGTTGGCCTATTGTGTGAGATAACAACTTCCTGTTTGTTTTATCACTGTAGGTTAGTCTTAATAACGTTTTTTGTCTGTATTTGTCTTTATAAATGTTAAATCTCAATTTATTCTCAATTTGGTTGATGGTGACTCTGGGGTTATGTTCCTTGCTAATGGAGTCAGAGATGGTTTTGTAGCTGGATTCAAATCCCACAAACAGTTGTAATTGTAACTTACTCCACTGATAATTCTGAAAGGATGAAACACTATTGTCTGTATGTATAGATAAAAATTATTTATATAAACACGAGCATTGTCGGTCATAAAATATGCTTAAATATGAGATTTTGTAATTCTGCAGATTTCGTATATAGTATTATAGATCCAATTCTCTATCGATTATTTTATTGTATCGTAGTGATTTCAGAAGTTTTTTAAAATATATAACTAAGGTGCCATCAGCTAGAATTGAAACTAAAGCATTTAGTTCGCCAGCAGAATTCACTATAATGATCTTAGGAGAGATGAAAATCAAAGCTTTAAAAATTAACGTAGTTTAACATATACATGTTATTTGTGCATGCATAGAGGAGCACTTTAAGTCGACTTATGCCTGCCAAGTTCCAATTTTTAAATTTTGACTCTTTAACAACTACTTTTATTGACTAAAAACCAAAGAGAATTTGTTCCACAGGAATTCCCTATATATCAAGTGTCAAATTTGTAGACTAAAATTGACAAAATAATTTGATAAAGACGGTTCCATACACACAGACAAGGCCACTTATATCTTGAGTTGTAAGTCATGTTTAGTTTCAGAGAAGTTTCCGATCGTTAGTTATTCAATACAAGTCCCGAAGATGACAAATTCTCAGTGGACAGCTGTTCTGTACAGGTTCCAGACGTTATAATTTTGTAGCCAAAGAGCAAAAGATACTGAATGTGAATTAATTTGATTCGTCAGTTCCTAGCAGCATCATCTATTGATTGAGATTGTCAGACTGACTTCCTCATTTTGGTCAAATAGAATAGCTTCCAATATAGACCAATGTAATTGAAGAATAATATTCACAAATGTTCAAATTGTTCAGTTGATGAGTTAAAGTATGAGTACATTTTTTGAGACATCCTGTATATTTTAGTAATAGTAAATAAGTAGTGATTTTTTTTTTTTTTTAATTCTATTTTCACCCCAAACTAGGCACAAAGCCACTTTTATGTAGGGGGCTACTGTTAGGGATATAAGTTGCAGAGATACTATGTAGGGAGTTGAGCAACAAGATGTCTGTTCACATTACACTTGAACTTCTGCATGTCAGTATAGTTGGGGAAACAGGAATCTGGAAGAGAATTCCAGACTCTAGCAGTTCTGAGGAAGAAATTAAAATAGAAGGCTTTCTTACATCTAGGGATCTCTACTGTGAAGAGGTGGGACTTTGCTGCTTGTCATTTGACAGGGATATTTACGTCAAGAGAGTACAAGGGCTTGTAGTTTGTCAGAGTATCCACCATTAAAATACTTGTCAAACAGGCAGAGGGATGCAATATTTTGCTGGTGAGACAGACATTAAAACAGTTCAAGACCTATCAGGTTGGCAACTCTCTTTTGAACCCTGTCTAGGAGTAAGAGACCAGTAACAGATGCACCAGACCAAACGTGACAACAGTACTCCATACATGGGCAAATGGTAGCCTTACAGAGGTACAGGATACTTTCAGACATAAGTAACTTTCTAGCACGTTAGAGAGAGCCCACCTTCCTCGTAGCAGCCTGGCAATGCTTTCAATGTATCTTTTCCTACTCATGTTCCCTGTGAACGCTAGGCCGAGGAGTTTGAAAGAAGTACTTTCAGGTAATGTATCTTTAGCCATAGCTGTTACTGTTTGAGAAGGTTTTTTGTATTATTGAAGGAAATAAGCTTAGTCTTGGCAGTATTGAATGTAACCATCCATTTATGTCCCCATTCCACTACAGATTGGAGGTCTTCCTCTAGTGTTTCTGCCATTTCTTTAGATATGTGTTCATTCATTCTCCCCTTGTGTCTGTTATAGAGCGTGGTGTCATCAGCAAATATACCCATCTCAGAGACAATTTTATCAGGGAGGTAATTTATGAATATTAGAAATAATTAAGGTACAAGGATCAACTCCTGAGGTACACCCGTATTTATATCATATTGTTTAGATGTACGATCGTCAACGACAACCTGGGTTCTTCTCTTATTTAAGAAGGATTTTCATGCCATACCCTGTCAAAAGCCTTAGATATATCTAGGGCTACTGCCCTCCCCTCCCCTACTTTGCCCAGTGTATGGTATATATGTTCGGAGATTACAGTTAGGATATTTGCTGTAGAACAGGCTTGCCTAAATCCATTTTGTTAGTCAGTCAGAAGTTTAGCAACTGTAAGGTGATGGACTAGAGCTTGATTAATTTTGGACTCAAATATTTTGGTGAAAAGAGGGAGGAGACTAATGGGGTGATAATTTAATGGATCAATTCTTGCGCCAGAATTCTTGTAAACTGGTACCACAGAAGCAGTTTTCCAGTAGTCAGAAAAGCAAGATTCTTTAAGGCATTTGTTGTAAAGTTTGGAGAGGACTGGAGCAACTTCAGCAGAGCATTTTTTTATTAGTACAGCTGGGATAAGATCGGGTCCACAAGTTTTTAAGGTGTCTAGGATTTTTATGATATGGTTTTTTATATCATGATTTGGAGGTTGAAAGTTCAATTTACAGTGAAGGTGATATTAAGAATACAATTGTGACTTCTATTTTCTTCATGGCTGATAGATTGGTTGGTTGGTTGGTTGGTTGCTTTTGTTTTACGGCATATCAACCCTTTCCAGGTTATTTAATGCTGAATCCAAAGATTTTGAAGAAAAATTTTTAAATACAATATATTTGTTGTTTTCAAGTCGGTTTCTATTTAACCCATAGTTGGGACCCTAACAGGTACTACCACTCCGGGTCAGAGTGGATCTGGGAGCAATGGCAATTAAAGGGTGGTTCCACACTTCCTAAAGCCCGCAAGCTGGGGCCTCACCACTGGATATAGTTTAAGGTCATATCCGGGACCTTCATGGCTGATTGAATGAGAGCATGCTACCCACTTGGATTAAATAAAGATTCCCGTTCAATATTTTGTGATGATTCTTAAATTCCACAAGATACACCTGAAGAAGGTCGGAGGTTACATCGACAGAAACATGAGAAAAACACTCAAGATAAGAACAGTAGTTTGAAAAATCCCACCCTTTCACAGTAGAGATCCCTAGATGTAAGAGAGCCTTCTACACCAGTATTTTCTTCCCCAGAGCTGCTAGACTTTGGAATTCCCTTCCGGGTTCCTGTTTCCCCAACTATACTGGCATGCAGAAGTTCAAGTGTAGCTTGAACCGACATCTTGCTGCCCAACTTCCCACATAATACCCCTGTAGCTTATGTCCCTGATAGTAGCCCCTACATCAAAGTGGCAATGTGCCTTGTTTGAGGTGAAAATGTAATTAAAAAAAAAGAAAGGGTCAGAGGTTACATTGACAAAAACGTTGTGAAAATAACACTCAAGATAAGAACGTTTGAATAATACAAATTTGTTGAAGTTTTTCTTTTATGTTTTCCATCGCTGTTGCTCTGAGGTGAGAGTAGAAGATGCAAATCTTCTGCTACCACATCACCTGCGATTTTTGAATGTTAATGAAGTGGATTTTAAACAAACTGCATAGATAAAAGAACACCTTACATTATATTAATTTATTTCTATTTTGGACTATTATTCTCATCTTTATTAGTCGTTGTTTTTTTATTCTCATTTTTATTAGTTGTTGTTTTATTATTCTCATCTTTATTAGTTGTTGTTTTATTATTCTCATTTTTATTAGTTGTTGTTTTTTATTCTCATCTTTATTAGTTGTTGTTTTATTATTCTCATCTTTATTAGTTGTTGTTTTTTTATTCTCATCTTTATTAGTTGTTGTTTTTTTATTCTCATCTTTATTAGTTGTTGTTTTTTTATTCTCATCTTTATTAGTCGTTGTTTTTTTATTCTCATCTTTATTAGTCGTTGTTTTTTTATTCTCATTTTTATTAGTTGTTGTTTTTTTATTCTCATTTTTATTAGTTGTTGTTTTTTTATTCTCATTTTTATTAGTCGTTTTTTTATTCTCATTTTTATTAGTTGTTGTTTTTTATTCTCATTTTTATTAGTCGTTGTTTTTTTATTCTCATTTTTATTAGTCGTTGTTTTTTTATTCTCATTTTTATTAGTTGTTGTTTTTTTATTCTCATCTTTATTAGTCGTTGTTTTTTTATTCTCATCTTTATTAGTCGTTGTTTTTTTATTCTCATCTTTATTAGTTGTTGTTTTTTTATTCTCATCTTTATTAGTTGTTGTTTTTTTATTCTCATTTTTATTAGTCGTTTTTTTTTTATTCTCATTTATATTAGTCGTTTTTTTTTTTATTCTCATCTTTATTAGTTGTTGTTTTTTTATTCTCATCTTTATTAGTTGTTGTTTTTTTATTCTCATTTTTATTAGTCGTTTTTTTTTTTATTCTCATTTTTATTAGTCGTTTTTTTTTTTATTCTCATCTTTATTAGTTGTTGTTTTTTTATTCTCATCTTTATTAGTTGTTGTTTTTTTATTCTCATCTTTATTAGTTGTTGTTTTATTATTCTCATTTTTATTAGTTGTTGTTTTTTTATTCTCATTTTTATTAGTCGTTTTTTTTTTATTCTCATCTTTATTAGTTGTTGTTTTTTTATTCTCATCTTTATTAGTTGTTGTTTTATTATTCTCATTTTTATTAGTTGTTGTTTTTTTATTCTCATCTTTATTAGTCGTTGTTTTTTTATTCTCATTTTTATTAGTCGTTGTTTTTTTATTCTCATCTTTATTAGTCGTTGTTTTATTATTCTCATCTTTATTAGTTGTTGTTTTTTATTCTCATTTTTATTAGTTTTTGTTTTTTTATTCTCATTTTTATTAGTTGTTGTTTTTTTATTCTCATCTTTATTAGTTGTTGTTTTATTATACTCATCTTTATTAGTTGTTGTTTTATTATTCTCATTTTTATTAGTTGTTGTTTTTTTATTCTCATTTTTATTAGTTGTTGTTTTTTTATTCTCATCTTTATTAGTTGTTGTTTTTTATTCTCATCTTTATTAGTTGTTGTTTTTTTATTCTCATCTTTATTAGTTGTTTTTTTATTCTCATCTTTATTAGTTGTTGTTTTTTTATTCTCATCTTTATTAGTCGTTTTTTTTTATTCTCATCTTTATTAGTTGTTGTTTTATTATTCTCATCCTTATTAGTTGTTGTTTTTTTATTCTCATTTTTATTAGTTGTTGTTTTTTTATTCTCATTTTTATTAGTTGTTGTTTTATTATTCTCATCTTTATTAGTTGTTGTTTTATTATTCTCATTTTTATTAGTTGTTGTTTTTTATTCTCATCTTTATTAGTTGTTGTTTTATTATTCTCATCTTTATTAGTCATTGTTTTTTTATTCTCATCTTTATTAGTTGTTGTTTTTTTATTCTCATCTTTATTAGTTGTTGTTTTTTTATTCTCATTTTTATTAGTTGTTGTTTTTTTATTCTCATCTTTATTAGTTGTTGTTTTTTTATTCTCATTTTTATTAGTTGTTGTTTTTTTATTCTCATTTTTATTAGTTGTTGTTTTTTTATTCTCATCTTTATTAGTTGTTGTTTTTTTATTCTCATTTTTATTAGTTGTTGTTTTTTTATTCTCATTTTTATTAGTTGTTGTTTTTTTATTCTCATTTTTATTAGTTGTTGTTTTTTTATTCTCATCTTTATTAGTCGTTGTTTTTTTATTCTCATCTTTATTAGTCGTTGTTTTTTTATTCTCATCTTTATTAGTTGTTGTTTTTTTATTCTCATCTTTATTAGTTGTTGTTTTTTTATTCTCATTTTTATTAGTCGTTTTTTTTTTATTCTCATTTTTATTAGTCGTTTTTTTTTTTATTCTCATCTTTATTAGTTGTTTTTTTTTATTCTCATCTTTATTAGTTGTTGTTTTTTTATTCTCATCTTTATTAGTTGTTGTTTTATTATTCTCATTTTTATTAGTTGTTGTTTTTTTATTCTCATTTTTATTAGTCGTTTTTTTTTTATTCTCATCTTTATTAGTTGTTGTTTTTTTATTCTCATCTTTATTAGTTGTTGTTTTATTATTCTCATTTTTATTAGTTGTTGTTTTTTTATTCTCATCTTTATTAGTCGTTGTTTTTTTATTCTCATTTTTATTAGTCGTTGTTTTTTTATTCTCATCTTTATTAGTCGTTGTTTTATTATTCTCATCTTTATTAGTTGTTGTTTTTTATTCTCATTTTTATTAGTTTTTGTTTTTTTATTCTCATTTTTATTAGTTGTTGTTTTTTTATTCTCATCTTTATTAGTTGTTGTTTTATTATACTCATCTTTATTAGTTGTTGTTTTATTATTCTCATTTTTATTAGTTGTTGTTTTTTTATTCTCATTTTTATTAGTTGTTGTTTTTTTATTCTCATCTTTATTAGTTGTTGTTTTTTTATTCTCATCTTTATTAGTTGTTGTTTTTTTATTCTCATCTTTATTTGTTGTTTTTTTATTCTCATCTTTATTAGTTGTTGTTTTTTTATTCTCATCTTTATTAGTCGTTGTTTTTTTATTCTCATCTTTATTAGTTGTTGTTTTATTATTCTCATCTTTATTAGTTGTTGTTTTTTTATTCTCATTTTTATTAGTTGTTGTTTTTTTATTCTCATTTTTATTAGTTGTTGTTTTATTATTCTCATCTTTATTAGTTGTTGTTTTATTATTCTCATTTTTATTAGTTGTTGTTTTTTATTCTCATCTTTATTAGTTGTTGTTTTATTATTCTCATCTTTATTAGTTGTTGTTTTTTTATTCTCATCTTTATTAGTTGTTGTTTTTTTATTCTCATCTTTATTAGTCGTTGTTTTTTTATTCTCATCTTTATTAGTCGTTGTTTTATTATTCTCATCTTTATTAGTCGTTGTTTTTTATTCTCATCTTTATTAGTTGTTGTTTTATTATTCTCATCTTTATTAGTTGTTGTTTTTTTATTCTCATCTTTATTAGTTGTTGTTTTTTTATTCTCATCTTTATTAGTTGTTGTTTTATTATTCTCATTTTTATTAGTTGTTGTTTTTTATTCTCATCTTTATTAGTTGTTGTTTTTTTATTCTCATTTTTATTAGTTGTTGTTTTTTTATTCTCATCTTTATTAGTTGTTGTTTTTTTATTCTCATCTTTATTAGTTGTTGTTTTTTTATTCTCATTTTTATTAGTTGTTGTTTTTTTATTCTCATCTTTATTAGTTGTTGTTTTTTATTCTCATTTTTATTAGTCGTTGTTTTTTTATTCTCATCTTTATTAGTTATTGTTTTCATCTTTATTGGTTGTTGTTTTTTTATTCTCATTTTTATTAGTTGTTGTTTTTTTATTCTCATTTTTATTAGTCGTTTTTTTTTTATTCTCATCTTTATTAGTTGTTGTTTTTTTATTCTCATCTTTATTAGTTGTTGTTTTTTTATTCTCATCTTTATTAGTTGTTGTTTTATTATTCTCATTTTTATTAGTTGTTGTTTTTTTATTCTCATTTTTATTAGTTGTTGTTTTTTTATTCTCATCTTTATTTGTTGTTGTTTTATTATACTCATCTTTATTAGTTGTTGTTTTATTATTCTCATTTTTATTAGTTGTTGTTTTTTTATTCTCATTTTTATTAGTTGTTGTTTTTTTATTCTCATTTTTATTAGTCGTTTTTTTTTATTCTCATCTTTATTAGTTGTTGTTTTATTATTCTCATTTTTATTAGTTGTTGTTTTTTTATTCTCATCTTTATTAGTTGTTGTTTTTTTATTCTCATTTTTATTAGTTGTTGTTTTTTTATTCTCATCTTTATTAGTTGTTTTTTTTTTATTCTCATCTTTATTAGTTGTTGTTTTTTTATTCTCATCTTTATTAGTTGTTGTTTTTTATTCTCATCTTTATTAGTTGTTGTTTTTTTTTCTCATCTTTATTAGTTGTTGTTTTTTTATTCTCATTTTTATTAGTTGTTGTTTTTTATTCTCATCTTTATTAGTCATTGTTTTTTTATTCTCATCTTTATTAGTTGTTGTTTTTTTATTCTCATCTTTATTAGTTGTTGTTTTATTATTCTCATCTTTATTAGTTGTTGTTTTTTTATTCTCATCTTTATTAGTTGTTGTTTTTTATTCTCATCTTTATTAGTTGTTGTTTTTTTATTCTCATCTTTATTAGTTGTTTTTTTATTCTCATCTTTATTAGTTGTTGTTTTATTATTCTCATCTTTATTAGTTGTTGTTTTTTTATTCTCATCTTTATTAGTTGTTGTTTTTTTTTCTCATCTTTATTAGTTGTTGTTTTTTTATTCTCATTTTTATTAGTTGTTGTTTTTTATTCTCATCTTTATTAGTCATTGTTTTTTTATTCTCATCTTTATTAGTTGTTGTTTTTTTATTCTCATCTTTATTAGTCATTGTTTTTTTATTCTCATCTTTATTAGTTGTTGTTTTTTATTCTCATTTTTATTAGTCATTGTTTTATTATTCTCATCTTTATTAGTTGTTGTTTTTTTATTCTCATCTTTATTAGTCGTTGTTTTTTTATTCTCATCTTTATTAGTTGTTGTTTTATTCTCATTTTTATTAGTCCTTGTTTTATTATTCTCATCTTTATTAGTTGTTGTTTTTTTATTCTCATCTTTATTAGTCGTTGTTTTATTATTCTCATCTTTATTAGTCGTTGTTTTATTCTCATTTTTATTAGTCATTGTTTTATTATTCTCATCTTTATTAGTTGTTGTTTTTTTATTCTCATTTTTATTAGTTGTTGTTTTTTTATTCTCATCTTTATTAGTTGTTGTTTTTTTATTCTCATCTTTATTAGTTGTTGTTTTTTTATTCTCATCTTTATTAGTCGTTGTTTTTTTATTCTCATCTTTATTAGTTGTTGTTTTATTATTCTCATCTTTATTAGTCGTTGTTTTTTTATTCTCATCTTTATTAGTTGTTGTTTTTTTATTCTCATCTTTATTAGTTGTTGTTTTTTTATTCTCATCTTTATTAGTCGTTGTTTTTTTATTCTCATCTTTATTAGTCGTTGTTTTATTATTCTCATCTTTATTAGTTGTTGTTTTTTTATTCTCATCTTTATTAGTTGTTGTTTTTTTATTCTCATCTTTATTAGTTGTTGTTTTTTTATTCTCATCTTTATTAGTTGTTGTTTTTTTATTCTCATCTTTATTAGTCGTTGTTTTTTTATTCTCATCTTTATTAGTCGTTGTTTTATTCTCATTTTTATTAGTCATTGTTTTATTATTCTCATCTTTATTAGTTGTTGTTTTTTTATTCTCATCTTTATTAGTTGTTGTTTTTTTATTCTCATCTTTATTAGTTGTTGTTTTTTTATTCTCATCTTTATTAGTTGTTGTTTTTTTATTCTCATCTTTATTAGTCGTTGTTTTTTTATTCTCATCTTTATTAGTTGTTGTTTTTTTATTCTCATCTTTATTAGTTGTTGTTTTTTTATTCTCATCTTTATTAGTTGTTGTTTTTTTATTCTCATCTTTATTAGTTGTTGTTTTTTTATTCTCATCTTTATTAGTTGTTGTTTTTTTATTCTCATCTTTATTAGTCGTTGTTTTTTTATTCTCATCTTTATTAGTTGTTGTTTTTTTATTCTCATCTTTATTAGTTGTTGTTTTTTTATTCTCATCTTTATTAGTCGTTGTTTTATTCTCATTTTTATTAGTTGTTGTTTTTTTATTCTCATCTTTATTAGTTGTTGTTTTTTTATTCTCATTTTTATTAGTTGTTGTTTTTTTATTCTCATTTTTATTAGTTGTTGTTTTATTATTCTCATCTTTATTACTTGTTGTTTTATTATTCTCATCTTTATTAGTCGTTGTTTTATTATTCTCATTTTTATTAGTCGTTGTTTTATTCTCATTTTTATTAGTCGTTGTTTTTTTATTCTCATTTTTATTAGTTGTTGTTTTTTTATTCTCATTTTTATTAGTTGTTGTTTTATTATTCTCATCTTTATTAGTTGTTGTTTTATTATTCTCATCTTTATTAGTCGTTGTTTTTTATTCTCATCTTTATTAGTCGTTGTTTTATTCTCATCTTTATTAGTCGTTGTTTTTTTATTCTCATTTTTATTAGTCGTTGTTTTATTATTCTCATCTTTATTAGTCGTTGTTTTTTATTCTCATCTTTATTAGTTGTTGTTTTTTATTCTCATTTTTATTAGTTGTTGTTTTTTTATTCTCATTTTTATTAGTCGTTGTTTTTTATTCTCATCTTTATTAGTTGTTGTTTTTTATTCTCATTTTTATTAGTTGTTGTCTTTTATTCTCATTTTTATTAGTTGTTGTTTTTTATTCTCATTTTTATTAGTCGTTGTTTTTTATTCTCATTTTTATTAGTTGTTGTTTTTTATTCTCATTTTTATTAGTTGTTGTTTTTTATTCTCATCTTTATTAGTTGTTGTTTTTTTATTCTCATCTTTATTAGTCGTTGTTTTTTATTCTCATCTTTATTAGTTGTTGTTTTTTATTCTCATTTTTATTAGTCGTTGTTTTTTATTCTCATCTTTATTAGTTGTTGTTTTTTATTCTCATTTTTATTAGTTGTTGTCTTTTATTCTCATTTTTATTAGTTGTTGTTTTTTATTCTCATTTTTATTAGTCGTTGTTTTTTATTCTCATTTTTATTAGTCGTTGTTTTATATTCTCATTTTTATTAGTTGTTGTTTTTTTATTCTCATTTTTATTAGTCGTTGTTTTTTATTCTCATCTTTATTAGTTGTTGTTTTATATTCTCATTTTTATTAGTTGTTGTCTTTTATTCTCATTTTTATTAGTTGTTGTTTTTTATTCTCATTTTTATTAGTTGTTGTTTTTTATTCTCATCTTTATTAGTTGTTGTTTTTTTATTCTCATCTTTATTAGTTGTTGTTTTTTATTCTCATCTTTATTAGTTGTTGTTTTTTATTCTCATTTTTATTAGTCGTTGTTTTTTATTCTCATCTTTATTAGTTGTTGTTTTTTTATTCTCATCTTTATTAGTCGTTGTTTTTTATTCTCATCTTTATTAGTTGTTGTCTTTTATTCTCATTTTTATTAGTTGTTTTTTATTCTCATTTTTATTAGTCGTTGTTTTTTTTATTCTCATTTTTATTAGTTGTTGTTTTTTTATTCTCATTTTTATTAGTTGTTGTTTTTTTATTCTCATTTTTATTAGTTGTTGTTTTCATCTTTATTGATTGTTGTTTTTCACGACATTTCGGCCAACTATTTCTCTGGCTTTCATCAGGTGGTAACCACGACGGATAGGAACTTCGAATCTTCTAACTGCATTCTCAGCAATCACTGCCATCTGTAGTTGTTATCGTCTTACCACGTTTTTGGCCAAGATAATAAATAAACACTAGACTACCCGTGACCCGTTGGGTCAGTATGTTATATTAGCTATGGAATTCATGTATGAGCGTGACACTTGTGATGTAAAGAAAATAGTTTTATTTTTTGACATAACAGAAACATTTCTATGAAAGTATATTAAAATGAAAAATCAGACAGATCACTCAAACAAAAAAAAAAATCCTCCTTATTCGTGTAAAGTTACCTATTTTCTATTTACATTGTAAAATAGTAGATTTATTTGTAAGAAAATTGCGTTAAAATAACTTAAATGTAATACGGAAATGAACGATGTAAAAAAAAAAATGCAGAAAGTATTAACAATTGTTTATTTGGATAATTTAAAACACAAAAAAAAAAATTAGGCTGCTGAAAACGTACACAGTAAAAAAAAATTAAAAAATATGTTGTCAACAGGTCAAAGTTGATTTATTTGTGAGAAAATTGCAACAGTATAGTTGTAATACAGAATAGTTGCAAAACATCCCCTAAGGGGTCAGTATGTTATATTAGCTATGGAATTAATGTATGAGCATGACACTTGTGACGTAAAGAAAATAGTTTTTTTGTGACATAACAGAAACATTTCTATGAAAGTATATTAAAATGAAAAAAAGAATATAGATAGATTTCCATGAGTCATTCTGTTTATAATTGTTTATTTTTGAAAAAAAAAAAAAAGCAAACTTACAGCCATTGAATTATAACCAGTAGTAGTAATAGTAGGTTAAGGAAGAGGAGGCGTAGTAGTAGTAGTAGTAAGAGGAGGAAAAGGAGGCGTAGTAGTAGTTGTAAAGAGAAGTAATAGTAGTAGCAAGAAGAGGAGGCACAGTAGTAGGAGGAGGAGGATAGTGTGCAAGCAAACAAGCAAACAACCAAGAACGACAGAGTTTTAGTATTATATAGATGGATTTATAAGATCAAAAGAATCCAACCTTGATCGCCCTTCTCGAGGCCCGCCCTATCACTGCAGTGTTACATCTCTGTGTTTGTTTTGCAAGTATTTTTGCTTGTTTTGCAAGTATTTTAATAAAATGTGCTCCAATGAATTTGATGCCCCTTGACATAAATATCCCTGAATAATGTGACAAGCAGCAAAATCCCACCCCATTCAGTGTAGCAGTCTCCTAATGACAGAGAGCCTTCTACTCTGAAAATTTCTTTCCTCGTATTGCTAGACTTGGGAATTCCTTCCCTGTATCCTACTGTATTAACATACAGAAATTTAAATGTAAAGTAAGCAAACATTTTGTTTTTTAACTCCCTACTTAGTGTTCCTAATTCACAGTAGCCCATTATGTCTTGTTTTGGGTGAGTACAAGATAAATAAAAAAAGTGTCCTACGTTTGCCAATCATGACATTACAACTTATACATATGCATTTCTCATTATCTTTCTTAGGAGTTAAATGAGCTGAAAAAAACTCAAGACAAATTGCATGAAGAGAATATGAAAGTTCAACAACAAGAAATGGAGTCAACAAATCAGGGACGAAGAGCTATTGAAGAACTCGAGAAAGGAGTGAGTGCTTTTCTCTTTTTTTTTTTTTCTCTAAACGCTATTTCTCATAATATTAAATGAAAAAAAAACTGTCGACTCCCTTAGAAGGATTATAGGTTCATTATCAGAAATAGATTACCAAAAGTTCTTGCCAGAAAAGTATAAGTCCTAGTTATACCGTAGATCTGCATTTCTCAAGTGATGAGATAATAAGATGAGCAGAAATTAAAATTTAATATAAACAAACATCTCTTTGACCATTTTTCCAGTCAGGTTGCCCCTCTATAAATCTGCCCCTTATCACAGTAGTTGTATACACTTCAGTGAAACTATATCTTGTTTTTGGTGAACAAATTTTTTTTATATTTTATTTATTTTTTTATTTTATAAAAAACAGCTAATATCAATTTTACTTTAAATTTCATATGCATAATAATATGAAACACACACAATATATTCTTGTAATTGAAAGTAGACTTAAAGAATAACTTGGTGTTTCCGTTGTGGAGTGACGAGAAGGTTGGAATTATGTTGGAGCTGACTGTATCCTGGGAGGGTAATGAAATGTTGAATACTATCATTTGGCTGTGGGTGCTCGAGGATATGTTGAGCAAAATCTAATCAACATATGACATCGTTTTCGTTGTACAAACACAGAAAAACAAAAAAAATAAAAAAATGCCCCCATCATATGACCTTGTAAAATGCTGGCATCGTGAATTCAAACATGGCCGGAAGTCTGTAGAAACAGCTCCCAGACCTGGTCGCCCCCTTCTGCCATTGATGAGGCATCTGTCCGTCAAGTTGAGGCTACAATATTGGAAGATCGGCGCAATACTATTCGCCAAATCGCTCAAGATATCAAGATTAGTACAGGGTCTGTGGAAACTATCATTCATGACCATTTGCATATGCATAAGGTGTCTGCCAGATGGATTCCCAGGTTGCTCACACTATCTCAGAAGTGAGAACGCATCGAGTGCTCGAGGATGAATTTGGAGATGTGCCAAGAAGATGAGTCAAAGTTTTTCGAAAGACTGATTAAACAGGATGAAACCTGGGTCCATCACTATGATCCAGAGACCAAAGCCCAGTCAATGCAGTGGAAGCACTTGGACTCACCACCTCCAAAGAAGGCAAGGGTGCAGCCCTCTGCTGGCAAGGTCATGCTCACAGTCTTCTGGGACCAGGACGGAGTAGTGATGACAGATTTCCTGGCAAAGGGTACCACAATTACAGGAGCCTATTATGCTTCACTTTTGAGGAAATTAAGGGAAGCTATCAAAATCAAGAGGCGGGGCAAGATCAACAAAGGTACCCTCCTCCTGCAGGACAACACTCCGGTCCACAACTCGCATGTCGCCAGATCAGAAGTTCGGGCGTGTGGTTATGAAATCCTCCCCCATCCTCCCTACTCTCCTGACCTTGCACCCTCTGACTTTCACCTCTTCCCAGCCATGAAGTTGTTTTTGAAAGGAAAGCGTTTCCCAGATGATGGAGCATTAATTTCTGAAGTCACGTTGTGGTTGGAGGACCAACCTGGGGTGTTCTACAAAAGCGGTCTCCAGAGCTGCATCAAACGATGGGAGAAATGCATAACTCTGGGTGGTTCCTATGTAGAGAAAGACTAATAACTGTGCCAAGTTTCATTGCTCTACTTCTATGGGAAGTGGGTCAGGGGCATTACTTATTGCACGCCCCTTGTACATCATACAGACTTTTCTGTATTTTTTTTACTTTTAATTGCCGCCATAAGTAGCAATCTGAATAAGCACCAAAAATTCTGATGGTAAATGAACCGTATGAATTTTGGTGTTTATAGGGTATTAGTCACAGAAATTAGAAATTTATATATTGTACTAGCAGGGAGACCTGACGTTGTTTGGGATTAAATGAGGGTCAACAAAAATCCCACACTGCCAATACTTTTATTGTCATCGAAATCAATGAAATCGCCCATTTTTCAATCAAATCAATTGATTGCTTGCTCTAGTCGTGGACCCACCACAGTGCACCAGGAAGAATCTTCACCGTGCTGTAGTCAAAATTTCACTGTAGAGAACCTATGGTTGATTTTACAAAATTATTTTTATATAACAGCTTGAATTAAAGTTTAAAATGCAAAAGTTAAGTATCATGGTTCAATTGTGCTCTGAACATTCATTTCAAACATGCTCCCTGTCTTCTCAAAGAACCTACTGTTGATTTTATATGCTGGGCCCTCCTGCTTTTGTGGTGATAAAACTTTTAAAATGCACTTGTAATGTTAGGTTCTGTAAGGGGTTTTAACTTTAGTCAAATTCGGACTGTTCCTTTTTTAATTGGATTTTATTGATTTTCGATACTTATTTGATGTAATCTGATAGAAAACCTACCTAAGAACATGTCCAGACACATAAAGTACATTTGTATGAAATCTCCAGCCATTTTGGAGTCCATACGGAATGAACTAGTTGTCATTAAATTGTTAAAACTTGTTGAACTTAGGAGAGAACAACATATCGTAAACACTACATTTCTCAATCTATTAACATACGCACACACAGACAAAGTACCTTCTATAATATAAATCTCACCTGTCTGTTTAAATGTATGTATGTATGTATGTATGTACGTTTGTATGTCTGCCTAAAACGTTCAACAGAGGTGACGGATTTCACAAGATCGGTATCGTTTTGAAGCTTGACCTTTCGGATGACAAATATCAAAAAATTGGCTAAAAACATTAATACCTTCACCCTCAACTGGGCACTTTTCTACAGGGAAGGGTCACTTTTTTTTTTGCCGATTAGTTCAAAAGTCATTCCCTCTTTTTGATTGACTAGCTTTGAGTTTAATTTAAACATTTGTCACTTCAAGTTTGGCAATGGGCACAACAGCAAAGACGTCACATTTTTTTTTTTTTTACACATCCTTTTCCTCCTTCGCAGTACATGTTCGAGCCTGCCTGCCTACTACCATTTTTATTTTTGCTCAACACACACCTCCAAACACCTAGGCAACACCGAGCACTCATGCTAGTTTCTATATACAATGAAAACTCATATCATATAATTTTATCATAAATTGCATAGATTGATGATTATTCTAAAGACAAATCAAATATGATTATGATGATCATCATTCAATTGATAATAAGGTACTCATGCAGAGAATGATCCAGACATAACTCAGTGCCCGCCCGGCTTTTTCCGGAACATAACATCAACAGCCAGAGTAAGCCAAGCGTCGCCAAGGAAATTTAGCTGTTTCACGTAACATAAAGCTGAATTAATGACAATGTAATGTGATGGTTTTCAACGTGATGCGCGTTCGCACAAATTGAAAATTCAAAACAGCAGACACCAATTTGGAAGAGAAAGAAAAGAAAACAAATTAGTAAAAAAGAAAAGAAAAGAAAAAAAAAGCACACTATTTTATACCTTCACGTCAGAAAAAAAAAACATGAATTTCATGCCTTAAAAGTCAGCCGCTGAAAACACCAGCCGAAGTCCTCGCCTTTTGTCTAGAAAAAAAAATTACTGACACAAACAAAAGCTTGTGCATCATGTGGACACAGGTGTAATTGTCAAGTCTAGGCTGACAATTGCCATCATAATTAAAATAATCTGCTTGTGGGCATTCGAGCGAACAACACAGAAAGACCTCCAGCGTGAATGCGGAATGCGATCCACGCACACCATTAATAAAACAACGGTCTGAGGAAACAACAACAACTGTTTTAATATGAAAAAAAAACAGAAAACTATCCCACCTAGTTTTGTTTCAACTTTTCTAGTTTTCAGGTTTTTCCTTGAAAAAAAAAAGAAAAAAAAAAAAAGCAGCCTAAAATGCAAACAAAAAAATCACCCAAAAAACAAAAATAAAAAATTCTTTTTCAATTTTTCTTTAAAAAAAAAAAAAAAAACTTTACAAAAAAAATTCCTTGAAAGTATTTATTTGACTTACCTTTGAACCTTTTCTCAAACAAAAAAATCTTTAACATTATTTATTTAAAAATATATATATAGCAAAAAAAAAATAAATTTTATAACATTTTTCTTTACAGTTAATAAAACTTACTCTGGCTGTTGACATTATGTTCCAGAGAAAGCCGGGCGGACTCTGAGTTACGTCTGGATCACTCTCTACAGGAGTACAGATAATAATAAACTTTATCCTCAAGTAGCTTTTGCCCTTTATAAGTGGTTACTCATTAGAAAACAAAACCATGCCAAATCTGTACGCTTA
This sequence comes from Euprymna scolopes, assembly GCF_053919585.1. Classification (NCBI taxonomy): domain Eukaryota; kingdom Metazoa; phylum Mollusca; class Cephalopoda; order Sepiida; family Sepiolidae; genus Euprymna; species Euprymna scolopes. Next base: position 157,671,036 of record NC_136487.1, on the reverse strand, counting down.
TATACGTTTTCATGCGTTTAATTCTCCTTCCTTTTGTTTTCCATCTTTTCATCTATGAAAACAGTTGAACGCTGTTCTGAAGCAACGACGTGAGGACCTCCGACAACAGCATCAAAATGAGATTGAAGAATTGAAAACTGAATACGACCAAATCATAGAAAGAATGAAGGAAGACTTCAAAGAACAAGTGAGACACACATTTCAGTTTTAATTCTTCTGATTTTGATCTTGCTCGAACACCACTGGCAAGTTTTCTTTATTATTCATATCTAGCCATAATTTTCCTACGTTTCTTCAATACTATTATGTTTCTTAGTTTACTGTATAGCTCCAATTTTGTTAATCTGTGCTTCCAGGTATAACCAAAAATTGCTCTCACAACAGAGACCATCAGGTAACATATCACCCACATGAAGAGTGGCACCCTCCCCTACATTTTCGGTGTAATAGCTAATGAAAAAGGAACCATTGGATCGTCCTCATTTATGGTTAGATATTTTTTTAAGAGACATAAAAAATATGCTTGACTTTTGGCTTGGAATTTGCTCGGAAAAAAACAGGGTTAGCAGTTGCTTTTCCATTAGCAGTGTCATTTGTTTCTATGTTTGGCTCAAGACTAGAGTTAGCCATGGTTTCAAAACATATTTGTTTGTGCCTTTCTTACCAAAATAATAACAGGTAACACCGTAAAAACATAATGCAAGTAATAAGAATATCAATCAAACGTAACCTGAAGCTTTTTCTGAGTTTTCTCGCTCTGATCGCGAATCAAAATATTAAAAAAAGAAAACTGCGACAAATTTTTTTTAATATAACAAAGTTGATAACATTAATAATACAAAATGTAGTTTTTACATGACTATTAAGAGAATCGTTTCTGTTTACATGTCATAATTTACAACACTAAAACCAACGAACCAACAACATTTTCATGAGATGGAAACATTTTAAAAAAGAAACTGCGGCAACTTTTTCTACATTTTTTACGACTACTTTTTTACTTAAAAAGTAAATGATATGGTAAGGTTTTTAAAAGCCACTACCTTCAAGAAGATGAACCATGGCACCCCGCAATTACTGCCGCCTTTCCCGACCTCATTCTCAACCTCTCTATTGAGATTCTTCGCAGGCCACAGGGAGATTCAGCCTTCCTGAAAGAGTGCCGAGCCGCACTAAAACGACTACCAAGGTCCAGCGACCTTGTGACTGCTACCCTTAGGGAACTCCACAGGAATCTAGTGAGGAGGGTTGCCGCCGACCCACTATGCGCGCATTTGGGTTGGCAGCAGAGTGAGATCCGTTCCGCGTGGAGTTGGACGCCAGGTTCAAGTCATCTGAACAATTCGGAGTTCTCTCTGACCTGGCGATTGGCCCAAAATGCACTTCCACTTAACATACAATGAAGTTTTGGTTTTTTTAGAGTCGCCAGCTTGTCCCCGTTGTGGAACAATGGACGTAGAAACGACTGATCACGCTTTCTTTGATTGCTGCGAACTCCACCAGTATTGGTCGTATGTCAGCGAGGTGACGGCTCGCATCGATCCCGAGCATCCTCGCCCGATTACCGTATCCAATGTCGTTGACAACGTGAGGCAGCCATGGAACCGGGAAAGTCAAATGGTTTACATTGCGATCCTGGCCGTGGCGAGAATGGTGATTTGAACGTCGCATCTGCAAGGTGGCCGGGGGGTGTTGTCTTTTTCTGATCAGAATCTGATCGCTTTCTTTAAACACCAACTACGGATGAAGATCAGATGTGATAGAAGAAGGCTGCATCGCATGGCATTTCACAGAAGATGGATACATGTAGCTAGTCTGTGTGTACGAAAAGGAGCCAAATTTGAATACGTGTTCCCTGCCTTGGTGTGGAACACGCAGTTCCGTCAAGTATAACTCAATCTTTAGCCTCTTAGCTAGCCAAGTGACTGTTCCATCCTTCCCCGACTAGGAAGCCTCCAAGATCTTCACCCCCTCTTAACCGCAATTTTTTCTTTTCACCCCGCCCTCTAAATTTCACCCATCTTGGAGAGAAAGAAATCAATCACTAACCCCTCATCCCAAAAATTTTGTTTTCTCCATTTCATCCCATCTAGAGGGCACTCCCACATAGAGACTGTCCCGCAAGAGCTGAGGTTCCTTTAAAAAAACCAAAGTGGAACGAGCAGTCTATCAACTAGACAGGGTTGGGAGGGTCCTACTAACCACTGCTTGTATTTTTTTTCTCCCCCCCCCCCCCTCGACACAAATTATTGTATTACCATTATTGTTCTCATTTTTGTTTTTACACGCTAATAAAAAATGTTTTAAAAATTGGGTGCTAAGTAGGATGTCCCCAAGTACGAAAGGGCGAATGCGGTATTATGGCGGAAGAAGATTCTAGCTAAGAGAAACTTTTTGTTTAGTTCTAGAGTGACAAGGATGACCAACAACCCCCATTTCCCCCCCTCCTTTTGAGTTGGCCCTGTGCCTAAGTTTTTTGTTCAGTTGGAACTTACATTATAATTTTAGCTTGAATAAAGGATTTAATATCTCAAAGTGTAGTATCTGTTCTGATGCTGCGCCACACTTTTTTGATCTCGGTTAATGAAGGAAAAATCCTTTATGACTGATACATTTTTTATTTTTGTTACTAACCAGAGTGCTCCTTTTTGGGGAGCTGTTTTCCTCACACATTAAAAACCGACCTTGTGTCTAACTCTGACCTTGTGGGGAGGCAAGTGAATAAAAAAAGAAATAAAAAAACTTATTGAATAAAATTTAAAAATTAAAATTCCTTATGAATAAAACTTAAGAACCTGACAGTGGCATCTCTCTTTGATAAACTTTTCTAACAAGTAATTTTTATTTTTAGGAAAGAATGCAAAAAACTACCATGGAGGAGACACTTTCGTCTGAATTAGAGAAGATGAAAAAAGATCACACAAAACAGATTGAAACATTAAGACAGGATTTTGTTCATGAGAAAATCACAATACAAGCAAAACTGGAAGAAGAGGTATTTTCTTTTTATACAACAGCATTTATTATTTTTGACTGGTGCTAAGATATCAGCTTCCTGACTTAAATGCACCAAACTAATGATAGTTCTGTTTTTTTTCTTTCCCTTTGAAAAACTGAAATTGTGATCTGCAAAGTCAAAAGCAAAAACAATGTTCCTCTACAAAACAACCAAACCAAACATCATAAATAAATATTTAAAGATCTAAAAAAAATTGAAGCGTAAAACATTTTATCGAAATGATTGGATTTGGTATTAACTCGAAAAGGGTTGATATGCCGTAAAACAAAACAATCAAACCAAACATTATGAGTAAATATTTGAAGATATAATGAACTTGAAGCATAAAAAACTTTGATCAAAATGACAAGATTCAGCATTAAATAATCCGACAAGGGTTGATATGTCAGAAAACAAAACAATCAAACCAAACATTATGAATAAATATTTGAAAATATAAAGAACTTAAAGCATGAAAATTTTTTTCACAACTGTTGGATTCAGCATTAAACATAAGAGGGTTGATATGCCATAAAACAAAGCAACCAATCATATCCATTTTGAAAAAGAAAGACTTTGACGAAAACAAATGCTATTAATTAATAAACAGCATATTAATGTTGATTAATGATAGAAACACTGTTTCTTCTGAATAAATGAATAGCTATAAATACTCTTTCGTTTTGTGATGTAAATCTGTGCACACTATTGCTTTTTAAAAAGATGAATACCATACGATGCAAAATAATGGCATGTGTAAATAGATTCATTGAAATATCTTTGAAAACTTGAATGCTGAATGTAGCAGCAAGCCCTGTGAACATCAATGTCTCCGCTTAGTCTCAAAAGACAAAGGATACCCCTTGTAGGGGCAGCTGTGTGTGTAATTGTGAGGCAGGGATTGCACAATCTCCAACCATACCTCTCCTGAATCGGCACTATTTGGGTTCAGTGGCAAGGAGAAGACCAGGACGACTGGAAACAATGCCGAGATAAGCGGAGAGCACATACAGCACCTGAAAGTCCCAAATGGTCACCCATTTAGTACTGACCAGGCTCAACGTTGCTTAACTTTGGTGATCTAGTGGGAACCGGTGTGTCAACGTGATTATGCCGTACCGTGTGAACATTTACCAGAAAGAACAGTTAGAAAGAAGTCATGCACCACCCACTATAATTATGCAATTCCTACAGTTACATGCCTAGAAAACAGAGCTATTAAACCTGGCATAGTGATATGGGACACGAAGGAGAAAGAAGCAACCTTAGTAGAAGTCAGTGTCCCCCAAAATGATGTTAGGTTAAAAAGAGCTTAGAGGGAATAAATAACAAAATATGAACGTCTTATAAAAGAGACTTCTTCAGCATTTGACAGACTATGGATACCCACGAAGGGGTACATGCGCATGAAATTTTCACGGCAGGAGGTGCACAATCTCCAACCCTACCTCTCCTGAGTCGACATTGTTAAATACCAGTGGCGAGTGAAGTGTATGTACAGGACGACTGGAAACAAATGCCGGATAAGCGGAGAACACATATAGCACCTAGAAGTTCCAAATGGTCACCCATCTGGTACTAACCAGGCCCAACATTGCTTAAATTTGGTGATCTGGCGAGAACTGGTATGTCAACGGGATTATACCGTACAGTCTTATACACGATATGAAAAGAAACTAGGATCCTCAGATTTTTATTATTTCAATAATTATGGGAGTAACTGAGCGTATGGAAAAAATATACCCGGCGAATAAAGTGCAAGAGAAATAAAAACCATTGCACTGTTAGAATCTTAAAAAGATCTCTCGGTTGAAGTGTTCGAAATAACAGGTTAATGTCTGGTAGGATGCCCCGTCCTCAGAAAAAAATAAGAAAAATAAAAAAAGTTAAACAATAAAATGCTATTTTTTCATTGTTTGTATGTGTATATATGTGTGTGCACTGTTGATATAGTTTTATTTCCCACAGTTTGTTTTTTTGTTAATCTTTCTGCTTTATTTTTCTTCTTAAAAATTCTAAATAGAGAAATTGTTTGGCCAAAAAGTCACATGAATTGGATATATGGAGGAGTGAATTAGAAAGATCGTCAAACGAATTATCACGCAAGGTTCGTATTGTTCTAACAATGTTTTATTTATTGTTTCTGAATATTTTTAGATGAGGATCGATTATTTGGATTACTGTTCTCATCTTGGCATCATATTTGATAGGAAATTAACATTCATACCAAATATAAGCTACTTAAAAACAAAATGCCACAAGAACATTCAATTAATCAAAGTGTTAGCAAACACAGACCGAGGTGCTAATAAAACTACATTATAAAAACTGTATCGATCCTTAATTAGATCCAAACTTGACTACAGATGTTACATATATGGAGCAGCCAGAAAATCATATGTGAATGAATTGGATACGATACACCACCAAGAATTGAGATTTGCCTTGGGAGTCTTCAGAACCTCTCCATATATACTGTCTAAATTATAATATCTACGAGTTACGAATGGTGGTCGCATCTATCTTTAATCTGCCTGACTTTTACACATTATTTTCAAGATTTTTTTCGATCGCTGCATCTTCGTTTCGCTTTTCGGTATAAAAAGTGAAACTGAAAATCCATACCATCAGTTCTCTGGCAGGGACATACACAAAGCAAGTCGGCTTTGATCAATGCAGCAAAAACCGTCATATCAGACAATTGCTTTTCAAATGGACACCCCCATTTTTTATCTCGGGTAAACAAACAGCCAAAGTTGGAGAAAGAAAAACTGCCTCGCAGCAAAACTTAACTGCCGAATATGTTTGACCTCATAATCATTAAATTCGCACACCTGTCAACTTTATAAGCCTTAAATTAAAGCAATTTTCACTTCCTCTTCCTTCGTGGTCGAGCGGATCAGATGTCACGTTTTCTTCCCCCTTTCTTTTCCACCTTCGCGTCAATGCTTTGGGTTTGAGCCTACCTTCCTACCAAAACTTTTTTTTTCTTCAAACGTCAGGGTTTTTGTTTTTGATCTACCCCCCCCCCAACACACACACCAACAAACACCCAAGCAATGCCAGGTACCCCCGCTAGTAAATATATAAAAAGAAAATAGCAAGAACATTGGAACTCATTCACATAGAATAAACTATTCAAAGCAACACCAAACATCAGAATAAGAGATACAAAACAGATATAAAGAAAAGAAGAGGTTGTAATGACTAGACTACATATAGATCACACTCATGTCACTTACTCAAATCTACTAAAAGGAGAAAAGGTGCCTATTTGCATAACATGTCAGGAGCCCTACACAGTACATCATATACTGACTGGCTGTGTGGACTTTAAACAAGCCCGAATGAAGCATTACCAGAAGAATAGCCTAAGGGAGATATTCAACAAAATCGACCCAGAAAAAAATTATTGAATTCCGAAAAGAGATTAAAATATACAACAAGATTCCACAAGAACGATCAAAAACAACTAACCAACATTAACAATTAATGTTTTGGCAAAAGTAGTTGATATGCCATAAAACAAAACAAGCAAAACAAATCCCCTGAAATGCCTTTGTTCAAAAATACATGATTGGGTCAGACGACATACTATAGTAAAGGTGCACCAAATTCAGTTATAAGTGACACTTTTCTGAGGGTTGAAATTTCAATCCCAAATGCTGGGGACACTAAAACTACAATTACAAATTACTTAAGACTTCTATCCAGTTATGGCTAACTAAATAATTTAAACCTCTGTGGAATTATTTAATAGTAATGTCTATCAAACTAATCCCAGACAATTCTATCACTACAGAAATCAGGGCAGTGTCAAAGAGAGGAGTATATCAAAATTATTAGCAATTTTACATGTTGCATCTAAGCATGATTGTCATTGACAAGTAATAAAACAAATATTGTTGGACAGATGTGCTTGTAATGCAGACATTTGGAACATATAATTGATTGGCGCTAAAACTGTAGAAGTCTCCCAACACCAGAGAACCTTCTACTCTGAAACTTTCTTCACTCAAATTGCTAAACTTTGGAATTCCCTTCCTGTGTCCTACTTTTTCCCCAACTATACTAAGTATAATGCAGAAATTTAAGTGTAATGTGAACAAACATCTCATTGCTCAACTCCCAATTTAAAGTGTCCCTCTAGGCACAATCTCTAGTTCATTGTAGTCTTTTATGTATTAGTGGCAATTTGCCTTATTTGGATGAATATGGTTACATCAACCAAAATATGAGAAAACAATAATCCAAATGAGTCTGTTCATGAAAATCAGGCTGTTTTCTTTAGGAAATGCCTGAAGAGTCTACTTTCTGATGATTAATTACTAAAGTTAAGAATCAAATAAAACATATCTTGTTTGTTTTAAATAGGATTCACTCTGTAGAAGGCAACCAATGCCAACAAAAAAAAACATTAACACGCAAACATGTTTTTCATTCAACACAAAGACGTGAAGAGATGCGTCTGCTTTTATTTACATTTCAAGAAGAAGAGAGAGAATAACGTGAATTCACTTGTTTATATATCACGTCATCAAAGTATCTTATATAAAGAAAGGGAACTAACTCTTCACACAGTTCAAGAAAGGCAATTCTAACAGATCACTGATTTTTAATACTTTCTTGTATATTTGTTAAGCTCTCTTGATAGCAAGCCAAGTCTAATGATAAGTCAATTGTTATGTATAGATGTGTGTGTGTGTGTGTGTGTGTATATATATATATATATATATATATATATATATACTAGCATTTCAGCCCGGCGTTGCCCGGGTGTTTGGAGGTGTATGCTGAGCAAAAAAAAAAAAGTAAATTTTTTTTTAATTTTACCCCTATTATGACCCCTTAAAATTTATAGTTTCGGGCTCAAATCACTTTATTAAGTTAGATCCAGGTTCAAGGAACCTATATCTAAAATTTCAAGTGTCTAGACCCAAAATTGTCGGAGGAGTTTGGTAGAGTTCTTAAAGGTCAAATCGTTGAAATTTGACCCCTTAACAGCCAAATTTCTGGTTGACACCCGTCACATCGATTTTCCCAAATCTCAGTACCCTGTATTTCAAATTTCGAGTCTATAGACTAAAAATTGACAGATTTATTGCGTAGGGAAATGTACACAGACAGACAGATAGACAGACACGTTCACTTTTATAGATATATAGATATATATATATATCTGATGCCTCCACCCCTGTAGGGGCAGCTGCGCATGTAATGGTGAGGCAAGGGGGTTGCACAATCACCAACCACACCTCTCCTGAATTGGCACTGTTTGAGTCCAGTGGCAAAGAGAAGTCAAGGACAACTGGAAACAATGCCGAGATAAATAGATAGCACATACAGTACCTGGCAGCTCCAAATGGTCACCCATTTATATATAGAGAGAGAGAGGGAGACATGTACAGGCTTTCCTACATGACAATGTTTCGATCTGTAGTTATAAATAACTCTTTTTTTCCTTAGGTGTTCTTTTCTTTTTTTTTTTTTTTTTTTTTTTTTAAATAGGCATCAGCACATTATCAAGGCCCAGAGGCCACTCAAGGATAAGGGTTAAAGAGTGTACAGTAGAAATTGGTCAATATAGTAATCATTAGTAATGAAAATTTGGTAAATTTGATAACTTATATGGAACGGCTCATCAAGAACTTATTAACTTTAGACTTGAACACAACCATATTGTAGTCAGCAGGAAAGCAGGAAAACGGAAGACAATTCCACAGGCGTGCAGTTCTAAGAAAGAAGCTTTGTTCATGGAATTTATGTTTAGGTTTAGACACAGATAAAGAGTGGGGGGAATTATTGATAGTGTTTACAGCTAGACGAGTGTTTCTTGTGAAAGTTTGGCGAGGGGGGACCATAGATTGAAGCTCAGTCGAACACTTTCCATGAAAATAACGATACATCAGAGACAAACTCGCAACATCTCTTCTGTGAGATAGAGGTTGCAAGGAGGAGAAAAGGACATCTCCTACAAGGCTACGAAGTCTATTTTGAACTCTATCAAGGCAGGACAAGTCCTTTCTAGCAGCTCCTGCCCAGATGTGGCAACAGTATTCCATCCTTGGACGTACCTGGCTCTTATATAGATAGAGAATAGCATCAGCAGTGAGATATCTACCGGATCGATAGAAAGATCCCACCATTTTTCCAGCGGCCCTGGCAACAGATTTGATATACATGTTCCATTTAAGATCAGGAGTAATGGTCAAGATTGGAAGGTATATTAATAACTACAGACTTTATTTACTATAGATAGAAACTTTGTCATGCCAGTGTAGGAAAGCATGTATATGTGAGTATAAATAAATATTAATATAAATAACTCTATTTGTTATTGAGCACTATTATATAAACCCAGTGGATATTCTTTAGATTTTATCCTATGAATATATTCTTGACCTGGACTACTATACACACACACTTTTAATGTTTTATTTTTTTCTCTTCATTTTTTCTGCTGCCGGCTTCTCAGCACTTTTATTTTGTTTTTGCTTTATCAAACTCCTGTCTTCTATTAACTCTTATGACAGTTCTCTCTGAAAACTGAAAATGCTTTATTAGGAGTAGCAAGTGGTATCAAGCCATATATAGATGTTATTGAAACAAAATCAAAGAGAAGATATTTACAATCTAACATATAAAGTTTTATTTTCATATTTTTAAAATCAGACCCAAATAGCATTCAAGCTGGCAAGTCAAATTTAATTCTGACTAGCCAATTTTCATTTATTGTTGCACTGTATTCTTAGTAATGATAATAATACATTTTGCTACAATTTATTTTTAAAAAAATTTAGTTTGGCTTATGAAGAGTAAAAACTTGACTATGGGTTTATGTTTGACAGCCCCATAATTTTCCCTTTCCATATTTTATGCTTTAATCCGCACATTCCATGTTTCTGACAAAGGGAGAAGAATTGCTGTTTTCTAGGTTGAAATATATCTATGTAACATTTATCCTTGGCTACCTTGAAGTGGCATTTTGTTTAGTTTCTTACATCAAATGGCTCCATTCTTTGTCTGGAGCGATTTCCATAATAAAAAAAAATTCAGTCAGGTCAAAAATTCTTCTTCTGTGTCTCCTCACCCAATGATGTAATGTTCTATTTGAAGATTCACTATAGAGAGGCTAATTACAGATTGAAACTGCATCACATAGTGTTGGGTGCATTGGGATTTGTCGAGCGTCCCACAGAAGGCCATTTTGGAAAAGTACTACCTCCTCTTTAATAGTCTTAACATCACTTGTTTAAATCTATTTTTTATATTCTAGGCCTGGATCTCTATTGTCACTACCAACACGATCAAATTAAACCTTCAGAACAAACCCTCCAAATCAAAGCAGTTTGTCTAATATATTAATATAAACAAATTTACACAATTGCAATACTGGACATGCTAATGTTTTGGACAAATGGTCTGTTAAAACCAAAAATCCTTGTCAGGCAGCTTAATAAATGGTTGCTTTCCACAGAAGAAACCAGTCCTTTTTTTATTTGAAGACTGATTTCTTCTGTGGAAAGCAACCATTCATTAAGTCGCGTGATGAGGATTTCTGCTTTTAATTGACCATTTGTCCAAAGCATTAGCATGTCCAGTGTCGCAACCACGTAAATTTGTTTATATTAATAAAAATATATTTTGCTCTTCTTTTATTGAGCACTCTTAGAAATCTTGTTAAATTCATTAGTTATCACTTGAATACCTTTAATCTGGTGTGGGTGTGTGTGTATGCATATATATATATATTACATGGAGTTCACCACTTATCAAGGCCCAATGGCCACTCGGGGATAAGGGTTGTGTGTACAGTACTCAATAGGATAGTGTAGCAATAGTATTGGAGAATTGATAAGGTGCCATTATTTAGGGGGGGGGCGGTTCATCAGGAATTTGTTTGTGTTGAAGTTGAAGACATCCAGGTTGAAGTCGGGAGGGAAATAGGCAAGCGGAACAGAGTATAGAATATATATATATATATATATATATAGATGTTGTTTGTTTTTGTTTTTGCGATATGTTTTGAATGAATTCAATTATTTCTGAAAGAGCATTTTTACCTAAATGTACCAATTTGGTACCCCCCACATGGGGAGTGGCAATATATTATTTTTAAAATATAATTATCCACTGACACGTGTTCCGTCATCTACGACTCATCAGATTCAGCCATTCTGATGAGTCGTAGACGACAAAACACATGTCAGTGGATAATTATATTTTGAAGATAATATATTTTGCAAAAATGCGATAGAGGTAAAGTGATCTCGCTTGTTTTCTTTTCCTTATAAAGGAAATATTTTTTTTTCAATAATGTTTTATTGTTAAAGTGTTTTTTATTTAATAAGTCTGAAGAAAGGCTGTTCTTGTAAAAAATTTTCAAACGACATTATTTGAATTTGTCCAAATGGTCTTGAAACAATTGTAACTAACAATGAAATACACTTTTTGTTGTTATCAACCCATTCTTTGAAGTCTTGGTTTTTGTTAAAACAGTATATGAATGCTCAATTACGAAATATGATAATTTTGTAGCTTACATTTTAAGTCATCTCTTTTTTTTTTTTTTGGCTTAAATTTATTGGTATATGAACGATTACTGAATTATATAAACCCAGTATAATTCGGAATACTACAAATTAGACTATATATATATATGGGCCCAATTCTAGACCTTGCAGTATTATTGGTATGAATAAATTAAGAATAAAACATATTTCCTTTTTATAAATGTCAAACACAAATGAAGACCCTACAATATTATCGGTATGAATAAATTAAAAATTGAATTATTTTTAAAAAAACTATACATTAGTGCGTTATATCTATTTATGAATTTCTTTTTTTTCATTAAAAATGCCTAGTCATGAAAAAAAACATTTTTATGGTTCTTTGGCTTTTTGGCTAAGATTAAAGTGTAGTATCTGTTCTCCACAACATTGCCATTTGACAATGGAAGTTTTCATGTAATTATCTCCCTTAAAAAATTAAAAATCTGGACAGACATACAATCAGAAAAAGTCTTGTTTATATCATAAGTAGATTAACCTTGTCTGACATAAGGCCATTTTTTTTTAATATTATACAATTGTGCAAAAACATTATGCAAGAAATCGGTTTTATATTGTTGTAATAAACTGACTCTCATTAAAGATTTTAGTAAATGTTGTGAAGTTATTGCATACACAATCCATGCTGTTAAGATGTCTCCCCTTGTCTCTAGATAAAAGGAGTTCTGTTCTTTGCATTAAGTTTTTAGAGTGATCTCCCTTGCTTGTTGTTGTAGTTTCATTTGAATGGAAAACCAAGATGGGGAGTTAGTTGTGATGTTTATCTGTGAAAGGGGTTATTAAGGAGTAAATCTACACATAATACAAACTTTATATTCATTTTTTTTCTATTTAAATGCATTTTAATATATTCTTCATCTTTTTATCTTCAATAGGAAATGAATCTGAAAGAAAGGGAACAAATGTATAAAAGAAAAGAAAAGGAAATTATGCAAGAATATGCAGTGAGTTCTTAAAACTTTGAAATTTTAAAATCATATTTTCATTTGTTCAGGACCAAAAAAACTCCCACTCCCACCTATATAAGTACTTTTACTCCATTTTTTAACAATCTGTAACTATTAATAGTTTTCTTTAATTATGTGAGTTCTTTGTTTTGTAGTGGAATGACACTTTTTTTTTAATCCTGAAAAAGCAGATAATCACGAAGGCCGTCCCCCTTTTTTTTTTTTTCATGCTCTCTAGGACACATCAGCCACCTACAAGCTTTTTTTTTATCAACCAGATAAGATTATTACACTAACAGTGATTACCACTGACCTACAAAGCATATCAACAAGGTCCAAGCTGAAGCAGGGAGCATTGGTCTCTATATCAATGCCAGTAAAACTCCAAACGTTCTTGCTGGGACACAGCAACCACTTGCAAACATTTTGCTCGACCAGAAATAAATAGCTATCATTGACAACTTTACCTACTTAGGAAGCTCCATAAACAAGGAAGGCAGTTATGGACGATGAGTTGCAGTGCAGGATAGGTAAGGCCTCAGCAACATTTAATCAGCTCTGCAAGATCTGAAGAAACAAAAAATTTGGATCTAAATTTAGACTTTATAACATCAACATCTTGTTCATACTGCTATGTGGAAGTGAAACTTGGCATCTCAAAATTATCCCACAGAACACCCTAACCCATAGGTAGTATTGTTAATAATCTGCAAATGATGTCTAGGCTGGCCCCCAGACAGAAATGCCAACTAAGTGCTCCAATGGATCCCTGATGGAAAAAGAAAAGGAAAAATAAAAATGAACTGGAAGCAGACAATCAAGAGAGATTTAATTACAATGGGAAGAAGCTGGAAGAATGCTGTCAATCTAACTTCAGATCTAAAATGATGGTTTACTTGACCGCCTCATGCGTCATAGGATGTGGAGTTTCTAAGTCTGAAGAGTTTTTTTATCACTATTTGGCTGGATTTTATTTTTTCTTCTCTCTCATTTTATCTCTCTTTCTCTTTTCCTTTCCAACCTCTCAGGCTGTGCCTTCCTTTTCGCTTTTATGACAGTTCTCTTTGAAAACTTAGAATATTAATTTTATAGTAATGGCTAAGGCTTCAAACAGTTCATGAAGTGGGTAGGAGAGTTAGATGACTGTTGTGTCATCAAAGAATGACTTCCTGTCTCTTTCCTTCCCCCATGCACACTCAGTGTCTTTCTCTTGATTTTAACTTTTTTAGTTGAACTGTTGATTTTTATGCTGCCCTTTCTTTCCACACACACACACATTGGGGATGTAGGTTAGAAATTACATCTTGATTTTAATATTGCATTTTCACAAAACAAAACAAGTTTCTAAACTGAACAAATATTAAACAATGAGAAGCATATGCGTTTTACAACAAATGCATACTTGTGCATCCCTGGTTTATTGCTGGTGAGCAATCAAGAAATACAATCAATTAATAAGTCTTTTTGCTTTACATACACATGTGGTCTGATATTCATTCTTGATTTTTGCTTTTTCCCTGTGTCCATTTCTTACATTGTGTAATGTCTGGGTCAGCTGTTTAACTCAAGATGAATAAAACTCGTACATGGAAACACAAGTTTTATTGGCAGTTTTAAAGGTTTTCTTGAGGATAGATATTTGTTCACAAAGGCCGAGAGCAAAAATTTCTTCCTTATAAAAAACTAGCTGGGGTACCCGGCGTTGCTCGGGTGTGAAGAGGGGAGGGGGAGATCAAAACAAAAGTAGACAGCCAGGGTGGAGAGAGGTGTGCAAAAAAAAAAAAGAAAAAAAGTGGTTGTAGGCAGGCAGGCTCAAATCCGTAACACAAAGGAGGAAAAGGTGAAAAAGATCTGACGTCTTAGCTGATGCGTCCATCATGAAACCGGAAGTCACAAGTGTTCAAATTAAGGGTAATCATTGCAAGGCATATGATGACTTTGTGAAAATGTTGATGAAAAAAGTGACCCCCTCCTTGTAAAAAAATGGCCCAGTTGAGGGTGAAAGAAATAATGTTTTTGGCCAATTTTTCGATATTTCTGATCAGAGACGTCTAGCTTTAAAGCAATACCAATTTTGTCATGGTATAACGCATCTGTCGAAAGTTTTTGCGAAACATATGCACACACACACACACACACACAAGTACACACGCACACACACAAATACACATGCACACATACACACACATATACATACACACACACATATACACACACACACATTTTGCCTTTTATATTATAGTGCCAGGCATTGCCCGGGTGTTTGTAGGTGTGTGTTGAGCAAAAGAAAAAGGTTGTAGTAGACAAGCAAGCTCAAAACCGTGACGTGAAGACGGAAAAGAAAGTGGAGGTGTGTTTAAGAGTGTTGGTTGAACAAAAAAAAAAAATTTTTTTTAAAATAGGTTGTAATAAGACCTGTAACATACCAGAGGAAAAAGAGGTGAAAAAAATAAACCGTCTTACTGATGTGCCTACCATGGTTGTGCTGTCACGGGCGGTCGATATAACACCTTTTATTCGACGTCCTGGGCACGAGGGTTGAATGACTTGCGAAAAAACTGACCTTCCTTGTAAAAAACTGCCCGATTGTGGGTGAAGGAATTTGTGTTTTTGGCCAATTTTTCGATATTTGTTGTCCAAAGGGTCGAGCTTCAAAATGATACTGATCTCATGAAAATCCGTCACCTCTGTCAAAAGATTTTGCGAGACATCCAAACATACATACATACATTTAAGCAGACAAGTGAGATTTATATTAGAGATGACATGGCTTCTTGTGACTTAGAATTGTAGGCTTGTGGAACTCTTTCTGCTGACTGTTTTTCTTTTACCTATAGCCTTGTATTACACTGTTCATCATAAATCAGGGGTCACACAAACTTAAAATGTCTTTGAATTTTAACTTTAGCCTTGAAAAGGCCTTATTTCTATTATTACGTTGAAAAATCCTTGAAAATATGGAAAATGTCTTGAAAATTGTATTCTTAATGTTCAGTAAAAATTTGTGTCGAAATATTAAAAATAAAATCGTAATAAATACTATCAAATTATTTTTAAGCATTAATAAAATACCATTAATATATTTTTTAAATATTGAAACAATCGGAATACATGGTTTTGAAATTGCATAGATGTATTGTACATACAAGAATTATCACAAAACTAAACTACCTTAGGCTATGACCTTAAACTATATCTGATGGTGAGGCCCCAGCTTGCGGGCTTTAGGGAGTGTGGAGCCACCCTTTAATTGCCATTGCTCCCAGCTCCACTCTGACCCAGCGTGGTAGTACCTGTTAGGGTCCCAACTATGGATTAAATAGAAGCCGACTTTGGAAAATATATATTCTATTTAAAAAAAATTTCTTCAAAATAACTGGATTCGGCATTAAATAACCTGAAAAGGGTTGATATGCCGTAAAACAAAAACAACCAACCAACCAACCTTAGGATAAAGGGACTTAACTTTGTTTTTTTACGTTTTTTTTTTTGTTTTTTTTTTTTTGCTTACATTTATATTTCAATTTTTTGGTGGGTAGAGGAGTAGTGGTGGCTGCCATAAATGAAAATGACCCCACCCCCTAAAAAAAACTTTCCTTCTGCGGACGGGACTCTACAATGGTGAATTCCTCTTCCTATCCCCCCCCCCCAATAAAAACCTTGTGATAACCTAAAATGAGATTGGCCGCACCAGACAATAGGGCAGATTGATTTGCAAATTTTTTCAGAAAATCAGTATGGCACTGGTGATGATAGTTGGAATTTGATGTGATAAGAACAGATACCAAAAATTAGATTCCTATCTTGAACAGAAAATTGAGCATTTGATTTTAAAAATCGTTTAGAAAAATGCTGAGAAATCTTTCATTTTCATAGCATTTTACACAACGCTGACTTTGAAATTTCACTATTTTTATAAAAAATCCAATTACACTTGATATATTTATATGAAATACATTGAAAGAAAAATAAATACATGAATAATAATTTTAATTATGAATCACAACTAGCAAAATATCTCAACTTTTACTGCATTGATTAAACAAAAGTTGTCAAAAAAGCTAATTAGCAACTAAGTCTTTTAAATTTCACAATTCAAAAAGATATGTAGAGATGTATTACACAATATAACAATTTGATACAAGTTACAGAACCATGTATTTTAATTTTTTATTAAACACAATAATATAAATTGTTATAATAGAACTAAATTGTTCTGTATAATTTCCTTTCGAGGAAAATGAAGGTCTAATTTTCTAGCACAATGACTTTGTAATAATGTGTTTATGTCTTGCTTCCTGCCCATATACTACTTTTTGAGAAAAATCAATCGAATTTTACCAGTGTGTGGCTGCAAAATTGATAGCAGTAATTTTTTTAGTCTTTTTTTTTTTTTTAAGTTGTTCACTATTTCTGGAAAAAAACAACAGAAAAACAAAACAATTATTTGAAAACAATTATTTTTTTTATATTTTTGTGATGTAATATGAATAAAACTGACTATTGTTTGGGTAAATTATAAACAAAATTTAATGGATAAATATTTATTTACCTAATGGACAAAATCGTTTGAATGCCCTCTTCTCTCACATCTAATTCATCTGAGTTTATCGTCGATATTATATTTCCCGGAAGTAGTGCAAAAGCACTATATTTTGAACTGTTTAAAACAGTAATTTGGATTCCAGTTAACTGTTTTGTTTTCTGAATCATATTAAAATATACTGTTGTTGGTTAAAAAAAATTATTGTCGGTTTTGATATCAAACCAACTAACTGCATACACTTGGATGATAAATTTGACCAGAATGTTTAATTTATCATAGTGTTTGAGGATAGACACCTCTGGTCCATAGACACAATTAATCTTGTGGCTTATGTTAGCCATCTTGGTTGATTCAAGGGCCCAATTTTCTAAGCTGTTTATCTTAGGTTAACTTCTCCTCAAGAAATGCCAACAGTATACTCAAAAAGTAGCCTCTGGTCTTAATTAAATTATTTGCTTCTTCTGCTGTCAGATAATAATAATTGGGAGGGGCACTATTTTTTTTAGAATTCTACTTGAAGCAAATCTTGATAATTAGTGATACAAAGTTTCCCCAAAGGATCAGTAAATGTTGTAAGGCTTTTTGTTGTTCCATCAATTAATTTAAAAATGCTCTAAATGGCAGTTCTTCTAGTGGAACCTGAAAATTGCAAAATTTGCATGTTTAATAATAGAGCCAGATTACATAATAAATATCAATATATTATTCTATTTTCCACAAAAAAGGAACACAATATGGAAAAAATATTTTGTGTAGGTCTTTTCTATGTCAAACCCCAACTATCATCACCATTGTCTCACCGGGGTTCCAAAATCGACCTGCCCTACCAGACAATAGCTATCATGGTTGGAAATTAAAAAATTATAAAGAGAGTTAATATTTAAGATGAAATAAAAAGCATTCAAAAGTACTTAAAAACACTAAAAATGATGCAAAGTAACTCTTATTGGCTATGGTAACATTTCTATATTGATGTATATTGATTTTGTTTTCTTTTATTGCTTTTTCAAATCGCTGTGGATTGTAAAACAAACTCCAAATTTTGTTTTGAAAATTTTAATTTTGTCTTGAGAAGGCCTTGAAAAGTCCTTAAAAATGAACAGTGAAAATCTGTACGAGACCTGGAAACATGTCTGTTCTTTCAACCTTTAAAGTTTAATGAATTTGTTTTGCAGTTTAAAAATATGACCATTTCTTTATCTTTTTAGATTACCCAAATTCCTCCTGGTTCAGAGTTAAGAGATAATGAAGATTTATCGGATGAATTAATGGAAGATGCTAATTTAATTCAACAGAAAAGGTCAGAACAACTTTTTACAGTTTGTTTTATTTTGAAATTATTTTTTTATTTTATTCCTGTTTCATCGTTATTGGTAATTTTTTTTTTTTTTTTTTTTGAATTCTGTGACTGCAAAAATGAGCAAATGATATTGACAGGCAATGCTGGGAAGAAAAACATTCAATGAGTTGCACACACACAAATTGATACAAATGTTAAGAATTTAGTATTTCCACCATTGTCTGACAGAATGCATAATTCGATCCAAAAATATTGGAGCACATATCAGTCGAGACAATAGACAAAGGAAATATTAGAGATTGACAATATCCTATCTGCTCTCCCTTCGGCTAACATTCACATCTGTCGTGACTTCAATGTTCACAATGTTGAATGGCTAGACCATTCAAATAAAACGGATGATGAGGGGAGGTACTGTCATGATTTTTTCATCGCCTATGACCTAACTCAGATTATTCATGAACCCACCCGTGTGCCTCACACTGACAGCCAGTATGCAAGTCTCTTAGACCTTTTGCTTAGAACTTGCCCAGGGCTATGCTCACTCTCCATTCTGTCCCCACTATAATCTTCCGACCATTTAGTTGTCTCAGTTAAAATAAAAACAAAATGTAATAAGTCCTCAAATGAACCTCTCCATTGTACAGTATATCTCTATGGTTGATTGGGATAGCATGTCCAAAGTAGCTAAACAGTGGCTGGGTTCTCATAACAAACAAGATCCTGAACCAAAGCATGTCCTCTATCCCAACCATCATCAATGGATCTGAGGTAATCTTGTCAGCATCGGATGAAACCAAACTCTTTGCCAAGAACTTTGTAGCTAATTCTATTCTATGCGATCAGGGCTGCCTATGCTTCGTATTTCCTCTTGTGTCTGAAAACACACTCTGCGGCATACAAATAACTGTGAATGATGTTGCCAAGCTTATAAAAAATCTCGATTCCCAGTAAAGCAACTGGCCCCGATGGCATTCCTATTATAGTGCTCAAGAAACTTCAACTAGAACTAGCCCCCATACTTACAAAACTGTTTAAATGTTGTCTTAAGGAGAAATGCTTCTCAACACTGTGGAAAACATCTTCAGTCTGTCCCATATTTAAAAATTCAGGCAATCCGTAATCTCCTTCTCAGTACAGACCAATCAGTCTCCTGTGCATCGTGAGTAAACTACTGGAAACTGTGTTAAACAGAAGTGATTAACCACTTCAACAGAAACAACATACTCAGTAATCTGCAATATGGCTTCCACTCATCTAGATCTACAGCTGATATGCTAACAATAATATCTCACAGGATAATAAATCTCTCGATGGAGACTTCATTTCTAGGGCAATAGCTCTTGATATATCAAAGGCTTTCAATAGAGTGTGTCCAGCTACAGAATAATTGGAAATGTCTTCTCGATTATTAAATCATTCCTCTCCAATAGGTTTAGAAGAGTAGTAGTTGATGGGCAGAAATCAGAAACCTACAGTATTAATGCCGACATCCCTCAGGGTTCCATCCTAGGCCCAACTCTCTTCTTGATCTTCATCAGTGATCTCTGAAATCACATTCTTAGATTATTCGTAAACATTTATGCAGACAATACTACCATCTATGGAAACACTTCTAAGAGATGAAAAACGGCCAAGTTCTCTCTGATTCTCTCCTCTGATCTTGAGCATGTTGTGCAATGGGGAAAAAGGTGGCTTGTTAATTTTAATGCATCTAAAACCAAACTTCTATCGTTCCATCATACACGCTCTGACCCACATCTAGCCCCTATTGAAATAAACGGCTCTCACCTTGAGGACGTTCCATGTTTAGACAAACTTCTTGGTCTGACCTTCACTTCTGATCTGAAATAGAGCACATACATCGAATCTGTAGCCAAGGTCACTGAAAAAATGGTTGGAGCATTCTATCGCTCCAGTAGATATCTCGCTGCTAAAGCAATTCTCTACATGTCCTTCAAACGTTCAGCTCCAACTCTTCCTACTCCTTTCCTGGCTATAACCGTCATTCTTTCTATTTTCCAGGAATCTCTTCATCTTTGGCTGATTTTGGCCTTTAGTTCATTGTTTCATTCGCCCAGAATAAACATTCAGTGAAGATAACATTCAACTGGTCTCAGACATTATTTCTACCATAACGCCAGTCCCAGAAGGACTCTTCCCTTAAATAAGGCACTTACTTTTATAAATAAAGAGAATATCTCTTGGCTGGTCTGACTCTAGTTAGAGATATTTTCAGCTTTCTGCACCCTGCATCTTCCTCTGATCAAGCATTTATCATTGCAAGGTCTGCCATTCACATGTTTACATCTATACCAATTAGAAAATTTATTGATGGAAACAGTGTTTAGTTCTGTGTAAATATTTATGATTTGAGAATTTTCTGAACTCCATCTTCTGTGTATTTTAGCTTCCATCATTAAACACTATTTGTGCATGCCACGGCAAAATAGTGGATTCAATAATTCCTTCTTCCAATTCCAATTTCTACAGCAATAAAATCAGATTATTTGGATTCTTCAGATTACTGTTCTCATCTTGAGTGTTATTGTTTTCACATCATTTTGGTCGATGGAACTGCTGATCCATTTCAAGTGTATCTTGTTGGACTCTGGAATTTTTTTATTGTACTCAAGAATCTGCATTGGATTTAGTAATAAATACGGATCTATAATGATAAGTAGTAAGATTGTACATCTAAAAACAAGATTTGGATTAAGGCTCCCAAAATTCATACTAGAATTGTCCGCAAGGATCTATGGCATAACGGACAAAGTACTCTGTAAAATTCTGTTCCAAGTGACCCTTTTCTGGAGGTTGAAGGTTCAATCTTCAGTGCGGGTGATACTAAGAATACAATTGTGAATTACTTAAAACATGGCTGACTGAATATGGATTAGATAGAAAGTTCTGTTCAAAATTCTCTGATGATTTCAGATTTCTATGCAGATTCTCAAGTTAGACAATATATTGAAATATGACCCTAACATGTTTGGATTGAAATTCTTATTAGAGAACAGCATCACAACAGAGGTCCTTTATAACCCTTATCCCTGAGTGGCCTTCGGGCCTTGATAAGTCTTCATGTAAAAAAAAAAAAAAAAATGATAGCTAATCGAATGAAAGTATATAATTTATTGTAAAGACCCAGCTTAAAATCAGTTACTACAAATCATTAAATTGACTATAACGGGCCATAATTACTCATTTTTTTTTATTATCAATTCTTTTTATTCTTTTCCTGTAGTGACATAAGAATAACTCGATCAGAAGAAGAGCTAGAACAAGTTAATCCATCCATGTCAAATATACGGATTGATTCAAGCCTGAATAATGTTACTCCTGATAATGTGGGAAAAGGGCAGTCTAATCCTTGCCTGTCTGCAATGACAACAGGGATCAAAATGGTAAATGGAGGTTTGCGGGCTGCACGTGAGTATTCAATTTGACTTTTGTTTTATTTTTTTTAATCCCCAATTTTTTTTACATGATTTACCTGACTTCCGATGGTGATCCTAAAATCAAAACAAGTTCCAATATCGTCATCGAAAATCAAATAGTCAATGTCTAGTGAATCTAGTAAGAGCAGTAAACCCATCCAGTGAGCAAGGTCCGTATAAATCAGGGTAAAAATAGAAAGAGCACACTGCAGAGAGAAATCAGAATTTGCTTGTTTTTAACCAAACCAAATCAAAGCAGCACTTATCCTAGGCGGGTTGAACTGTCTTTCTCCAAAGGAGGAAGATTCATGGAAATATCAGCTTTACAAGCGGCCCCCAGTCATTTGTATATTCCTGTCAGTGAAGATGACAGTGTTATGTTTATGCAGTTCTTACAAGGAAGTGTCCAAGCATCCTCCTACATACAATACCAGGTCGTCCCAAATGGTCACCCATTTAGTACTCACCAGGCTCAACATTGCTTAACTTTGGTGATCTGACGAGAACCGGTGTGTCGATGTAATTATACTGTATATGTTTGTCTTTAGGGGGAAATTGGTCAGCAAAAGATGAACCACTGTGTTCCTATTTACTTGCTTTTCCACGACGGCAGTGTTAGACACAAGGTCGGTTTTTAATGTGGGGAAAATTCATCTTCCCAAAAAGGGGCACTCTGGATAGGAGCAAAAATAAAAATTGCCTCAATCTACAAGGGTTTCTCCTCCAATGATTGAGGACAGAAAAGGTGAAGTGTAGTTTCAGAACAGATACTACACTTTGCTCCTAGGCTAAAGGTCAAGAAGAAATTAAGCCATTGTGTTGGTAGGATGACATAGTCAAAGGGAAATAACTCTCTTTTCTGTAAAGGCAAGGTCGTTTCCCTTCCTTTAACTCTTTTTTTTTTACATGGGGGGGGGGTCACCATTTATCAAGGCTCGGAGGCCACTCAGGGATAAGGTTATTGCGTGTACAGTAATCAATGAGATAGTATTGGAGATTTGATAGAGTGTCTTACTTAAGGGGGTGGTTTGTCAGGAATTTATTTATGTTGGATTTGAAGACTAGTCAGGTGGGAAAAAGGCGAATGGAAGAGAGTTCTGAGAAAGAAGCTCTGCTCATGGAATCTACATTTGGATTTAGGCACAGATAAAGAGTGGGGAAAATTATTGACAGTAGTTTCATCCAGACGAGTGTTTCTCGTGAAAGATTGGCGAGGGGGGACGAGAGATTGTAGCTCAGACGAGCACTTGCCATGGAAATAACGATAAAACAAAGACAGGCTCACAACGTCTCTTCTGTGGGAGAGAGGCTGCAGGGAAGAGAAAAGGGCATCCCCCACTAAACCACAAAGTCTATTTTGTACTCTGTCAAGGCAGGATAGGCTGTTTTTAGCAGCTCCTGCCCAGATGTGGCAGCAGTATTCCATCCTTGGACGTACTTGGCTTTTATATAGATAGAGAATTGCATCAGTAGTGAGATATTTTCTGACATGTTATTGTATTTTCACACGAAATTAAGTTAACACTAGTAGAGGTTGGTGTCGTTAAATTTGTTCTTATTTGTTCAAATTATTAACATCTCCCCTATCTCCATGAACTCCATCCCTCCCAGCCCTTTCTACTTTTTTTTTTCTATTTCTGGTACTTATACAGTTTAATCAAGACATTCAAAAATGAAAATATCGAAAAAAGGTTATATTGTACATATCCGTTTTGAACTGGAGATCACCGAAAAAAAATTTCATGTACATATCCAAAACGGATATCTACAATATAACCTTTTTTTTCGTTATTTTCAGCGGAAAAACGTTCTTATGAGAGCGTGTTGAAGTCAGCCATTATGAAATTTGTTGAACACGCCACGGAGAGATAACTCAATTTAAAGCACCAACATTCCTTCCCCATCTTTAATACTAGCTTTTCCTCTTAAAAATCGAACTTTTTGCTCGATATCATAACAAATTGTTTTTTCGCTGTAAAAAAAAAAAAAAAAAAACTAGATGAAATTAAGTGAAATTTTTTTTTCGGATAACTTCGTTCCATAACGGATATGTGCAATATAACCTTTTTTTTCAATATTTTCATTTTTTAATGTCTTGATTAAACTGTACAAGTACCCTATTTCCTAATCGCATCAACTATTCTAGTAGCTAAGAACTGACCACCAATCTGCAACAATAATGAATAGTCCTATCTATTGTAATCTGCTCTGACTATATATTGACTATATACAGCATAATCACATCAACACACCAAAGATAAGGAACATTAAGCCTGGTCAGTACCAGATGGGTGACCATTTGATAATACCAGGCGCTGTATGTAGAAGGACATGAACACATTTTTTTTTTTTTTTTACACAGTGATCACCACTTATCAAGGCCCGGAAGCCACTCAGGAATAAGGGTTATTGCAAGTACAGTACGTTAGTGTGGAGATTTGATGAAGTGTTAACTTTAGGGGGCGGTTCATTAGGAATTTGTTAACATTGGACTTGAAGACATCCAAGTTGTAGTCCGGTGGGAAGCAGGCAGACGGAACAGAGTTCCACAGGTGTGCAGTTCTAAGAAAGAAGCTTTGTTCATGGAATCCGCGTTTTGATTTAGGCACAGATATAGAGTGGGGGAAATTTTTCACAGTGGATTCAGCTAGACGGGTGTTTTTCATGATTGGCGAGGGGGGACCAGAGATTGGAGTTCAGACGAGCACCTGCCATGGAAATAACGATAAAACAAGGATAGGCTCGCAACTTCTCTTCTGTGGGAGAGAGGTTGCAGGGTAGAGAAAAGGGCATCCCCCACTAAGCCACGAAGTCTATTTTGTACTCTGTCAAGGCAGGATAGGCTGTTTTTAGCAGCTCCTGCCCAGATATGGCAACAGTATTCCATCCTTGGAATCATCACAAGAACTAGACAGGCAGTCAGAGAGGCCCGTCTGGTCAGGTGAAGCCCTAACATCTACTACCAAACAAAATTACCCAGACTAGAAGGATCAACATCCAACTATGGATAAAGAACATAAGCCAAACTTATCTTCCTATGAGGAAAGATGAAAAATAAACGAAATCCTAACAAAAGTTGATGTTAGGTGCTGGCTGATGGTCAGTCAACATGTGAAGATCATTAACATGGCTGAAAACAAATTTATTTGACCACATAGATTTTGGGGTGTGCGTCGAATATTTGTGACAGATGCTTTGAGAGACTCACATATTGAGTAGTATGCTTACTTTGCGTAACTCTGACCTGTCAAGGCGATTGGGTTTCCCCCTTGACAGATCCCAATACCGTGCTCCGTGGTGGGTGAAGAGCACAGGCAATAAAAATTAAAGATAAAAACTAATGTCTGCAAACACAAACAAAAACCCAAATATCTCTATCCGATTCAAAAAATGAAACAGAAAAAGACTTTTCTAGATTCTATGTAATAGAATGTTTAGGAGAAAAAAAAATGTCAAACCATCTCCTTTTCTAATAGAAAAAAACTCTATCTAACCAAAAATTTGGACATCCAGGGCTCTATGGACAAATTTATCTTTTGTTGACCTTTGACAACTAAATATTTTCGTTTACTAGCTAAATAGAAAAGTTACTAGCCAAACCCACATGATTTTTAGAATATGACATCTTCGTTCTGTGACAAGTATGTACATCATAAAGATTTTTCTGTTTTTTCTTTTTAATAAGTGTAATTCTAAATATACAAAAAATTTTATGTTTATACTTGAAGGTGCATACATTCTAATTTCTTCAGATATTTTTTAAACAGCCTTCATTAAAAAAAGAGTATATTGTTCTATTAAACTTTTATTGTTTAAAAGATTTAACTTTGTTTGTTTTATTAAAAAAAAAAGTTAAGAGATATTTTTCACTCAGTAGTGATCTTATGGGGAGAAAAAAAAAACAGACAAAAAAAGGACAAATTATGGAAAAAAATCATAAACAACAACAATCTATGCTTCCTCAACTCAAGATCTCAAACACACCTGAACCCAACCTCTGGATCGTACTCAGCTATTGTCAGCTGACATTATGTGACCCCTCTACTGTCCTTGACTTCACTTGGAGAGTTTATGAAGATACAAATGGAAGTGATCATTTCTCCATTATAACTGAGATTACTCAATCTCTGGAAAAAGAGATTAAAAGATGGAAATTAAAAAAAAAAACAAATTGGGAAAATTCCAAAATTTATGCTCTAAACATTTCACTATAAATGAAAAAATTCAAACAGCTGAAGATTTCTCTAACAAACTAATTACAATAGCAGAAAAATGTATCCCTTTTAAAACTACCCCATACAAAAGAAACAAACCATAACTCAGCAAGAGGCCATTAAGCAATGACATAAAGCACTAAAAAATTTCAAACAGAATCCACAAAACAAAACCTAATCAACTTCAAATACCATAAAGCGTTGGTTCAAAAAACTATCAATGAAGCCAAACAAAACTCTTGGCAAAACTATGTCAATGAATTAAACTTTTCCTTAAATGAGAAATCAGTATGAAACATGCTAATAAGCATTTCTGGAAAAAAAAAAAAGAAACAAATCCCATAAAACATCTATTAGTAAATGATATATTAATAACAGAAAAAAAAACATATAGCAGACATACTAGCAAAACATTTTATTGAGAACTCAAATCAAATTAATCCAAAATTTCCAAAAAATAAAAACAAAATACAGAAAAAAAAAAATAACTCCGAAATATACAACAAACCAATCACCCTTACAGAGCTAACCAACTCAATAAAAAATCCCATAACTTAGCAGTAGGTCCTGATAAGATCCATAACGAGTTTCTAAAGCAATTACTAGAAGAATCAATAAGCATTCTAAATAGTATATGCACAAATAACCTATTCCCAAAAACATAAGAAAACATGACAATTATCTCAATACCTAAAACAGGTAAGAGGCATCTAACCCACAAAACTATAAACCTATTGCTTTAACAAGTTACCTATGTAAAACAATGGAGTGTATAGTCAACAACAGATCAATATGGCTACTTGAAACAAACAATCAAATCACAAATATTCAAACGGGATTTCGGAAAAAAAGAGGCACAATAGACCAAATAACCCGATAAGAAAGTCATAAGAGAAGCTTTCATAAAAAAACAACATATGACAGCAATGTTTTTCCACATAGAAAAAGCTTATGATGCCAGTTGGAGATATTGCATTATAAGAGATCCCTAAGACTTAGGCATGTGTTGCATTGTTTATCAAAAACTTCCCATGTACTGGAAACTTCAAAGCTCAAATGGGAACAACTCTATCAGGTACACAAAATCTAACAGTATCCTGTTCACAACAATATTTTTAATAAAAATAATATAATAAAAAACTTAACACTCACAATTGACAGTGCTCTTTATGTCGATGATTTTGTCATTAGCTACAGATCCTCCCATATCCAAACAATAGAAAGAACCTTACAATTAAATCTAAATAAAATAAATAACTGGGCTCTTAACAATGGCTTCAGTTTCTCAAAAACCAAAACTCAGTGCATTCATTTCTGTTCTTTAAGAAAAATGCATAATGATCCAGGTCTCAAACTAGAGGGAAACATAATAACAGTGATCAACCAGTACAAATTTCTCAGTCATATTCAATAAGAAATTGAATTTCATACCCCCCACATAAATTATCTCAAAAACAAAAGCAACAAAACCCTCCAACTCCTTTGAGTAGTTGCTTACACAAAGCGGGGAACTGATCAACAAATCTTTCATAAAATATACAAATACCTTATCAGATCCCAATTAGACTATGCCAGCTTTATCTATAAATCAGCCAGAAAGTCATATCTAAAAGAATTATACCTGATTCACCATAACTTAAGAAAAATTTTAGGAGCTTTCAGAGCATCTCCAATTGATAGCTTATTCATAGAAACAAATGAAACTCCACCACAATTACAAACAGAAAAACTAGCACTACAATACTATGTAAAAATCAAATCCATCCCATCTAACCCAGCATTTCCAACCTGAATTATGAAGACCTATTTGAAAGTAGAGGAAAAACAATAAAACCATTCGGACTAAGAATGAAATCTACACTAAAAGAAATTGAAATCCCCATTTCAAACATACACAACCATATAATCCCAAATGTCCCACCATGTATAATCCAAAAATCAAATGTAAATTTTATCTTAAAAGAATTTATGAAAGTAAAGACCCACCGAAGCACCTATCAAGATGAAATTCACACTATCCTCTTACAATATCCAAAATACCACCTCATATATACAAATGGATGCAAGGACAATGAAAAGATAGCTTGTGCAGCAGTATATAAC
This sequence comes from Euprymna scolopes, assembly GCF_053919585.1. NCBI lineage: Eukaryota > Metazoa > Mollusca > Cephalopoda > Sepiida > Sepiolidae > Euprymna > Euprymna scolopes. Next base: position 157,642,915 of record NC_136487.1, on the reverse strand, counting down.
ATAAAAACCTTAAAAATGGCTCTACCAACAGAAATCTCAATCTTTATAGCAGAAGCATATGCAATAAAACTAGCACTTGACATTATCTCAAACAGCAATTCCCAAAAATTTATACTTTCAGATTCACTATCATTATTAACATCAGTACAAAATAAAAATTTGGAAAATCCCCTCATCGTAAAACTCCTATGCAAACTAAACAATAAATCCAACAATAAAGAAAGTCTTTTGCACTGGACCCCTAGCTACATAGGAGAAAAAGGCAATAAAAGAGCTGACAAAGCTGCTAAATCTGGTCTCAAATTAACCCCCCCCGAAAATCTTTAAATTCCAGATACAGATCTGAAACCAAAAATAAATTTCTCCAAAGTAAATGGCAACAAAAATGGAGCAACACCCAAAACAAATTATTTTAAATAAGACTCAAGATAGATAAATATATCCCTGCCCTCACAAAATCCAGGAAAGTTATCCTATCCCAGCTCTGCATAGGGCGCACAAGTCTCACACACTCCTTTATTCTGAACAAAAAATTACAACCAAAATGTAGCACATGCCAAACACCTATCACAATAAAACAGATTCTTATCGAATGTGAAACACTAAAGAACCTTAGAAAGTCTTTCTTCAAAAGTAATATGAAAGATTTATTTGAATATACTAATATAGAAAGCATCTTTAAATTCCTAGAAGAGCTAAAAATATCAGAAGATTTAAATCAAGGAAGAAAAAAAAAATCCCAACAAAAAACATAACTGACCTTAAATAACCTACGGAGGTTAATAGCTTAAAAAGAAAATATTCTTCGCCATAATAACAGTCAAATTAGCTGGAAATATTGTCTATAGTTTTTTGTAATCCAACAATATTTTTAGGGATTTAATTCTTATTTCAGTCGCGTAAATTCTTTCAAGTTGAGAACAAAATGCATCAGATTTTTTCTTTCTCCCACAATGAAACATTTGCTTATCCATCTAAGCAGCAGGAGTCCTTCATTTTCTTTTTCTCTGCAACTAACACTAAACCTCACATGCAAACAAAAGAAGAATAAAACTCGAAAAACTTGTGTCAAACAAAAAAAAAGTCTTTTTATGCTGCCATCTCAGACACCCAACACTGCCTAAATTTGCATATTTGTATTATTTTTATATTGGAAGGGTTCCAGGTTAAAGTGTTACTGCTTTTCTACCATGGTCACATGACAACTGTGAACGCTTATTACTATGCTTCTCCACACCGTCACCATATACTTACTCGTCTTTTCTCCATCAGTTAATTCTCTTAACATTTCTTTATGTATCTTCTTCTGCAAGCTGGTTCATAAATAAAGACTTGAAAACACAATAAGAAATTTTCATTTCTTTACTTTTACTGTTAATAATTGTCAATTAATAAGGCTGCAAATAAATGTAAGATAGGGGAGATAAATCAGTTTGTCATTTCACCAAGTCATAGTTTTTGTTAATTTATTTGGAACTGCAATATTTTACCTATATATTATTATGGACAAGCACCTTATCTTTTTCTTAAGCTGATCTCTTTATGTACAGTAGGTGGCTTTCTAGACCCACAAACGAAATAAGTACACAGGACATTCTCACAACTCCGACTCTCTCCTCATTCTGACATTTTTTATTTCCTGATAGTATTTTGGAAAAGTGATCATGTTTTTATGCATCCTTATTTTAAATAAATGTTTTTTGAAAATTGTTTGTTTTTATGCATTCTTTATTTCAATCAAATATTTTTTTGAAAATTGTTTGTTTTTATGCATTCTTTATTTCAATCAAATATTTTTTTGAAAATTGTTTGTTTTTATGCATTCCTTTTTCATTTCAAACAACAATAGTTTGTTTCAAATGAACTCTTACCTCTGAACATATTTGAATTTCAAAGCTATTCCGATTCACATTCCAAGCTTAATCTGACTGAGACTGCCACATCCTGCGTCCTTTTTTGTTGATATATGCAGGCTGAGAGAGATAGAACGGTTCTCCTATGAAAGTGACATGATTTTTTCACTTTGATTTTTACCCCTCTTTGCTGTCTGATGCACACACGCACATTGTTATAGCTGTTTTCGTTTGTCTTCTCAAATTTATTGCTTTTTTTTTTTGTTTTTCTTTTCAGATTCTCCAAGTTCGTTTGCAGAACGAAACAACAACACACCGAAAGTAATTTGATTGGTTTTTATATAAGATGAGATTCTTATATACAGTGTTGTCCGGGATTATTTTCATTTTTATTTTTTTTTTTATTTAACAGATCTATTTATATGCATGTCTTATACTGGAATTTTGTTTTTCTTTTGGAGAGAGGGAAGCATTTATTTTGGTTTTTTTTTTAAATTTTTATTTTTCAAATTAACCAAAGAACTTTTTTTTATTAATTATTTGGACTATCATCCTCATCTTTTAGTTGTTGTTTTTTCATGACGTTTCGACCAATTATTCTTCTGGCCTTTGTCAGGTTTCGGGCCCATGGTGCAGTGGATAGAGATGCGGAATATCTACGATTCCAGGTGAGCATTGTGCTAGAGGTAGCGGTTTCGATCCCACTCAAAGCCGGTCAGAGGATTAGTTGATCAAACCATGGTGAGTTAACAACAGCTATTGAAGGCAATTGCTGTGGATGTAGTTGGAGGATTCAACATTCCTATCCCGTCGCAGTTAACCTGACGAAGGCCAGAGAAATAATTGGTCGAAACGTCATGAAAAAAACAACTAGAAGATGAGGATAATAGTCCAAATAATTAATTAAAAAAATTATACAATTTACTCATCTCCAAAATAATTCCAAACTAATTCAAGAATATAACCAAAGGATGTTTAAATATTTAGATTTAACTATGAAAATCCAGTGTTTCTCCAGAATTCCTCCTACATTAAAAAAGAAAAAAATTTGTGGGATGTACATATTCATGATGGAAAGAAATTATTGTACACTAAAAAATCACATAAATTGAAGTTGCTTTATTTCTATAAAGAAACTCAAATTTTGTAGCTAAGCGAACAGCAACAATATCAAGATGCCATCTCGAAAAAAAAAAACGGCTGAAAACAGGGGAGAGAACTCCAAATAATTTAAACTTACAAGATTTTAGGAAGGTATTCTAAACATGGAGACCTTGGAAAACTTGAAATTTACTTAAAACATTATTATCTTTATAAAAATAAAACTACTTGATCAACTTGCATAATTCTTTTTGTCACGTGTACATACATCATACAGAGTTTTCATTATTTTGTTTTTTTTTTTCATATGGGGAGAATTCTGAAAAAGCACCAGAAATCTTATTAAATTCAATATTTAAATGAAAATACTTGAAAATTTTAATTTCGTAAACTCATAAGTTGGATAAAAGATTTGATGTTGACGGATTGTTTCCGGGTAAATCCCGTATGTTCCACGCTTGGCCACATACTCAAAATGAATGAATGAAGCCAGTCAAAACCTCTTGTCTTTCAAAATCATCAAACAAAATGTTTTCTTTAGCTATTAAAATCCTATTAAAAACAAAAATAATTCATTAATACAGTAGAAATATTTTATAGCTTTAACTAGCATTTCAGACCGGCATTGTTTGGGTGTTTGGAGGTTGAGCAAAAAAACAAAAAAAAAAGGGTTCAATTTTTTTAACTTTGACCCCTTAACATTTATTGTTTTGAGCTCAAATCAAGTTATTAAGTTAGATCCATATCCAAGGAATCTATATCTTAAATTTTCAAGTGTTTAGACCCAAAATTAACGGAGGAGTTTGGTAGAGTTCTCAAAGGTCTAATTGTTGAACTTTGACCCCTTAACAGCCAAATTTCTGGCCGAAAACAGATTACAAAGATTTTCCGAAATCTCCATACCCTGTATATCAAATTTCGAGTCTGTAGGCTGAAAATTGACAGAGTTATTGCATAGGGAAATGTACACAGACGCACACATACACACACAGACACTTTCACTTTTATAGATATATAGATTTAGTAAACTAATAATAAAATGATTTTTTAATTATTTAGAAACATAAGGCTTACATGACACTTTTTTAATAAGCCATCTCTTTATTTAATTGCCTTCTCGTGAGGGCAGTGTTAGACACAAGGTTAATGTTTTATGTGGATGGTCATGTTTCGATAAACAAAAAATTGAATACCTACATGTACAAGGCAATAGCTGAATTCTTGGAAATGAGACCACAAATGGATGGTCATGTTAAAAGGTCCATTTTCAAAGATCAAATTACCTGAAAGCATTATTCTCAACATTCTATAAACATTGATAGAGAAATTAGGTGCTTATACAGTATGGGACACATGTGAAAATCGCTTTAATAGCAGAATCCTTAGAAAATGACCTCTAGACTGTACTGTAATGGAGCCGTACATTTAATGTAAGACTAAGCTGCTCTCCTTTAACAATTACAAGAAGCCTCTCTCTGCCTGAAAATTCTTTCTTCAAACCTTGGCTTAAGATTCGCAGGAAATATGAACTGGAACAAATACATTAAGGACATTGTAAAGGCTGCTGCAAGAAAGGTGAGCCCCTTTTATCATGCTAGAAAACTATTCACACCTGAGAGTACCCTGTACTTCTAAAAGGCCACCATTCTACCATGCATGGAGTATTGTTGCTACATCGTGGCTGGTGCATTTACCACTAGTCTCCCCCTCTTGGACAGGGTCCAAAAATGGGTCTCGAATCGAATAGGTCCTGCTTTGTCAACTAGGCTCCAACCCCTGTCCCATCACCGCAACGTGCTTGTTTTACAAGTACTTTAATGGAATGTGCTCTGATGAACTCATTGCATTTTTGCCCTGTGTACATATCCCCGACAAACCTGCTAAGCAACAAAATCTCACCCCTTCACTGTTGAGGTCCCTAAATGCCAGAAAGCTTTCTACTCTAATAGCTTCTTCCCTCAAACAGCTAGACTTTGGAATTCTCTTCCTGCTACCTGTTTCCTTGATTTTACTGATATGCAGAAGTTCAAAGCAACATCTTGTTAATCTTTCTTCGGCATGATCTCATCAAAACACCTTGTTCAGGATGAAGATGAGTAAAAAAAAAAAATATATTCTTATATATCGTGAAAAAATAAATATCTTCACCAAAAATTATGAAAAATTACCAAGTAGAATTTTAATTAAAAATAAAAATCTGTTTTCGTATTTTGTTCATCTACTAATCATTATTACTTGGCTAAATGACAGACAGTTATTTCCCCTTGCTTTATGAAGTTTCCATTCTTACAATGGCTGATCAGCAAAATACAATAAAACTGATTTTTATTTTTAATTAAAATTCTACTCAGTAATTTTTCATAATTCTTAGTATAAATACCTATTGTTGTCTCAGACATAAGTATATCAAAGAGTTTTTCAAATGATTTATTCAGAACTGAGATTTTCACGCCTGCCCCATACTGCATAAGCACGAGAAGTTATAATTGAAGAAATAAATCTGATTCACATCTCCAATGTAATTACAACATACACATCAAATGTCCAAATGTGGGAGATCTTTATGCCCAACCCTGCATATCTTAATTTTTATTACAAGGTGAAACGATAAATGTCACCCTAAAGAAAACAATGCTAGAACTTCTTTTTTTTAAACTTTTATTGAAAAAATCAATTCAGGTAACTTATGTAGTAGAGCTGACATCTTTTAATGTAGCTGCCCTCAGTCTCAATCACTACAGGTCTGGAACTGGGAGCATGCCTTTTCCACAAGCACTGATGGGAGCTTGACGAATATTTGGCGGACACCGGTGACCAGACTGGCTTTGGTGTTGTGGGAGGTCATGTTCGTGATGTTCTCAACGTATGACCAAACAAAGTAGTCCAGCAGCTTCAGGTCAGGTCAGGGGGGGGGAGCAGTGAGAGATGGGTACAAAGTTGTAGAACTTCTTCTGTAGCTAAACCTGGGTCTCTTTGGACTTGTGGGCTGGTGCTGAATCCTGTTGTACACAACTGGCTAACTAGTAGATGATCTGCACCAAAAAAAAACAAAACCAGTTTTCATCAAACGGAAATGGAATCATGGCGTCTTTTCTAGGGCGATAATTTTATTGTTCCACCCTGTCTTTGTAATTTTTCTTTCTTCTTCACTGATATATTTTCTTTCTTTTTTTTTTTTTTACTTACATTAAAGAATTTTGCATCTTTTGCGTTGCTTCAAGAACAACGGAAGAACTTAGAAAATATAATTACCAAGTTTGACCAGTTGGAGAGTTGCATGCATGCGGATCTTACTCTTTGGAGGAACAAACAACCGCAAGCAATAAACACTATTTTCACACGGGTAACTAATTTGTCATTTGCTATATATATTTATATGTATACTAGCAGGCTGCCCGGCGCTGCCTGGTCATAAAATATGCATAAATATTATGTTTTAATTCATACAAAAACTGAGATATGTGCATGCGAGTATTATGTTTTATCCAAACAGTTCACTTCTTGTAAGTAAAAAATAAATGCTCGAGCTGAGATCAAAACCAAAACCTAAAGAAAATGAGTCAAGTACGATAACCATTAGACCAGCTTGATACGATCTTTAAAAAGTGTTTTCAAACTTCATGAAATGGTTAACAAACAGATAAAAATTCAATAACTCTCAAGTACCAATTTTGCAATTTAGACCCCTTAGGAGCCCTTTTTACCAGATGAAAACTGATTAAAAAGTTTTTCATGTGTCTGAATACCCTATATACTAAACCAAGTCTGTAGATCAAAAATTTGTTGAGAAGTGCCCTCTCATACATCCACATTCTCACTTTTCTAGGTATATAGAAATATATACATATATTAATCTCACTGTTTTTATCGATACTGATTGTTCATCTCAATCTATTATCATGGATTGATAAACATATCCCGGTCTCAATTATCTATATAATGCTCCCTATTCTAGGTTGAGCATATTGGGAAGTGATATACAAATTACCATTAGCATATTAAGCAATGCTCTTTGTGTAAACAAATTGAGCTTAGGTATTTGGACAATGTCAAAACATTGTTAATTCACTGCCCAACCGAATAGCGCAACAGTTAGAAGTTCCAACTGTCGCTTGGGCAGTCGGGTTTCAATCCTGGCTTGAGGTAGTTGCTTGTCTAGCCACACTGATGAGCTGTGAAACAGCGAAATAGTACTGTACGTGGATGATATATATATAAATATATATATATATATATATATACTTTTTATTGATCTGTCATCATTTACTGACATTTTCTTTCTTTCTAAAGTCTGAGGAAGGAATTACTAATGCTTCGCTGGATGCAGCTTCCCAACCAAACTTTCATCAACAACCAAATATGAATTTGGAACCAGTAGATGATGAAGATGAATCCTCATCCTCGGATGATGACAGTTACAACAACTTGATCAAATGTAAGTTCCAGACTCTGCATCATCTCTGCATCAAATTAAATTTCCCCCTTTTTGATTTTTTTCATGTCAAACACTTTCCTTCCATCATGCATTTTCAATCCTTCAAGTCTTCACATCTTACCCTCACCCTAACCCTAACCCTAACCCTGTCTTGCATTCTTTTAATATTCTCTGTTTCCTTCCTTCCCTGTTGAAATCCTAAAAATGATTGCATTGCTTCAAGAATATGGTTTCTCTCTTTTTTGTTTCGTTTTAATTCAAAGTTCTTAGAAACACTTGATCTCTGTATGAGATACATAAATATTTGAATATTCCATTAAATTTCTTTACATGTCAGACATTAAAAACATTAAATTTTTTCTTCCCAATTGACCAGTAAACTCTAAACTATTATAATGTATCTTTTTTGCGGTTTCTTGGTGTTACTGGATTCTAAGATACGAATGCATCCAGTCTGATGGAGTATCCAGCTAAGTGCTGTTTCTTGAGGTAACATCATTGTGAGGTGCACCATCCCTCCTATGAACCAGCGTATAGTTGTGCCAAGAGTATTTTGGCCACAAATACTATGTTATTTGGAATATTTGTTCAGGGTTTACTTGTAAGGTAAAGTATCGTCATGTTAAGTTGTCCTGGCAAACCTTTGATGAAGCACTTGACACATTTGTCCAAACCAAGCTTCATTTCAATATCTCTAGAGAAGTTATGTATGACCTGCAAGAGTCTGCCTAAGTCAGCATCAGTTGGCGTATAGGCTCACAACGTCTCTTCTGTGAGAAAGAGCTTGCAGAGAAGAGAAAAGGGAACCCCCCTACTAGTACTGCTACTACTACTACTGATCATCTAAATGTGTTGTGTACGTGTGTGTCAGACATAACATAAACACATACATGTAGTTCGACTACACATACATTAACTTCTCAACTGTGTTGTTGGTCTTTTGGTCCACCTGGAATTCATCTGTTCTTGGAGGGAAGCTGGAACCTGTTTAAATGAATGCATTTTAGTCCAAGACGATAGTTGGTTTTATATAGTTTTTACTCACTTTCCAGGTGTTGATCACAGAAGAATGGAAAGTGAGTAGCTTTGCTTGGGTGGTTAATTCTAGTCTCCAATTTTGAGACACGTCAGCTTCATCCCCAGTGAGGGGGAGACGACCTGTTAAACCGTCTGCTTTGCTCAATGTCAAAATTCCAACTCAACTCTATGTCCAGCCAACCTGAACACGTGACAACAACACGTCCTTCCGGTCAGCTATTTTTAGGGCTTCCAGTGCAACTTGTCCATTTTACACCTCAATATGTTTTGACAACTTTTATCAAAACATAGCTTCACATCTCATCTCTTGTTTATCGCACCAATTAGATAGATAAGTAGAACGAGATAGATAGATCAACAGAGATAAATAACAGATAATTTCTCATGTTCCACAACTACATAACAATATCTTATACATATAAGATGAATATATTGAAATCATAAAAACACTATTTTATAGAGAGAGACACTTGGACACGTTATTTTAGATGAGTGATGAAAATGTATGACAAGATGATATATCTGTTATTTACTCATTCAGAGGACAAGGATCATTCTAGATTGAAAAAGTTTTGTTTTTATCTCGATCTAGAGTGCCTCTTTTAGGGTAGCTGCATTTTCACCCACTTTAAAACCATGTGTCTAATTTTGCTTGTCTGATGGACATAGCCTCTTTTTTTAAAAATGCTTGGATGCATTTTATTGTAGATGTATTCAATTTGTGTATTTTACAATGAAAATTGATGTGCGATGGATCAACTAACAAAGCCTCTACTACTGATCAGAAAATTTAAGATAGCAATGATATTAATTTTAAGTGTAGAGCCATTCTTGTAATTAAAAATAATCCAAAAAGGGGATTGCGAAAGAAATAACTCTATCATAGAGAAAAGAAAATTATTCAATTACGAATATTAAATGTAATTTTCCCAAGCAAAATTTGTGCAGCGTTGATCCAGAAGTTTTGAATTGTAAAGAATTCCAGGTAAAAAAATGGTAGCATTATCCAGTCAGAATCAGCAGATCTTAGTACCCTAGTTCCCTTCTCATATCAAGACGAAAAGCTGTGACTGAAAAATGCAAAGAGATTCAATATATTTTATACAACGATTCTGGTACCTGATAGGGTTGTTCTTATCACCCCTGGCTATAAATATAATTGTTCTAATCTTTGTGATCATACCATGATATTATGCCAAAAAATATTGTGACACACGGCTTCATAGGAAAAAAAAAAAATATTCATGATGGAAAACAAAAAGATACAAACGCTTTGATTCTTTGCCATTCGTTTCTAATTTATTTAATTTTCAGTGTTAAAAAATGCTCAAAGTAATTCCCAAACAAGACCTGCATCGAAGCAAAATGGTAAACCCGAAGTGTATACACCAAACGGCATTTCTCGACCGGACGGTGTTTCGGACAACCAAAATCTGCTGAAGATTATTGGGGACCTTTGTAAAATCATAGAGAATGGATCAGCTTTGCCCAACAAACAAACTTCAGGTTTGGAAATAAAAATTCATTTCTTTTTCATTTCTTTTCTCCTTTTTATTTTTGTTGTAACCTTGCAGGCCTGTAATAATCAAGACAAACACAGCGCTATACTTAACTATAAAGTGAATTAAAAGTATGTACAGAAGTGCTCGTCATGATTCTGGGGCCATAACTGCCACAAATCACTACCCAATAATGTGTTAGATGTAACTATGTTTATAGAGTTTGGATAAGTCCATTATTCTACAAATAAAAATATATAAACATTGTAGGGAGACTGTTCGGATTGATCAGTGCTCCAACATTTTTATGAAAATGTTGATCGAGCCACATAGACCTTTTACAATGTTTATATAATTTTATTTTGAAAGCTTTACACTTGTATTAAGCTTTTTTTCAAAAATATTGTTTTTAGTTTATGTTAACAATGTACCTGAACTTAATTAATCAATATATATATATACATATTAATGTGTTACCTGGTCAATGCATTATTAAGGCTCAAATGCCACTCGAAGATGAGGAGATTGAAAACTCTTGTGGCCTTGCAAATATATATTAGCAAAAGTATCTTACCCAATAAATGTAACTAAATTTATAGTTTCTAGTTTAAGTCTGTTATTTTTTAAATAGGTATATTAGCTTACCTCATAACAAAAGCCGATTCAGCATCTCTAATAAGTAGTGATTTATCAGTAAAAAATATATATTTTTTTTATTGGTTAACCGAAAAGCGTTTTATTATTATAAACTTAACCTTGTAATAGGTCCAATAAAATCCCTTTCAAACTTGGTAAACATTTGGAGATTTGATGTTTAGTAGAGGAAGCCCATCTTTTTTGCAATTGTTTGGTGTTTTGCAAACAAGTGATAATCAAGATAAACACACTGGTGTAATTACAAAAAGTATGTTACAGAAGTATACATCATGATTCTGGGGCCATAACTGCCACAAATCACTTCCAAATAACATAAAATGTAACTATATTTGTTTCTAGGTAAGTCCATTATTCCACAAATACATATATCAGCTTACCCCCATAACAGTTTTTCAATTTTGTGATTTTTAAAGATGCTTACGTAAAAATAACTCCCTCTGCCATGAAAACCCAAGAATGAACTAGAAACTTTTAGATGTGTTTGGTTAAATAATTCTGCAAATAATTTAATTTCTTCAGTTATACCACCTTGTCTCCATATTACTGTTTATCTATAGTAACATAACAATATTGTTTCATATTGCGACTAACACGTCTGCAAGATTATGTTATTGCTGCATATTTAGTCACATACTCTTGAGATGTTTACCTTTTAAAAAAACTTATAAACTTACATGGTTCATGTAATCAACACGGTCTGTCATTCCTTCTCATTTCGAAGATTATCTATTCACAATTATATTCATAGTCACCAGGTGCAAAACACCCACAGTGCATTGCTTGCCGAATAGCCATTTGCAAGAGGTCAAAGCATCTGGGTTTTTGCAGGTTTCAGTCATTTGCATATATGGACACCAACCCATTTGAAAAGGTAAAATGCGATTACAGAGGTAGAAGAAAACTTAACTATAACTTGATGGACAAGTCAGGCATAGATTGAAGTTTATTTGTACCAAAAATCGCAAATATTATGAAAGATGTGTTTCGTTATGGTGCTGAAACCCCAAGAATGAACTAGAAACTTTTAGATGCGTTTGGTTAAATAATTCCACCAATAATTTTAATTTCTTCAGTCATACCACCTTGTCTCCATATTACTGTTTATCCATTATTTGACCATTTTTAAGTCTAAATAGCACCTAAGTTTGTATAATCACTCATATTGTAGTCACACAATTCTAGGTTCATGTCCATGTGCAGCAATTGTTTCCTTGCAGCAGGTGCATGCTAATCGTGGACACTTTTTCCTCAGTCCCTTTGTATTGTCACCCCAGAATTGTGAATTTTATTAAAGATTCTGTAGGTTGTAAAAGCCATTACATTCAATGCAAACCATCTGCTGAATACTCTACATATTATTGGACTAGCGGGGCTACTCGGCGTTGCCCCGGTGTTTCGAGATGTGTGTGCTCTTAAATAAAAAAAAACAAAGGGGGAGGGGTAAAAAATGTTTTGGTAATTATGTAGAATCAAACCTGAAGCCCTGAGGTGGAGTTGAAAAATAAAATGTGAAAAAAACATGACACGTTAACCGATAGGCCAGCAAGAATGAGTTACTGAAAGAAGTTTAAATTTATTTAATTAAGAAGAAAATTGGCAGGTGCCTGCACTACATGTTGTCAAGTGGAAGTCGTAGAGTTAACATTTTGTGCAAGCGTTACGATGACCACGTAAGCAATAGCTATTCAGCAGTTAACATTTTCTGCGGGACAGTCTTTAATGAGGTCAATAACTCGGTTTGTTTGTTTTTACCCAACTTTGGGGGAAAACAACTCCTCGTTTATTAGGGAAGTGTCCAGACGAAAGCAATTGTTTGATATGACACTAAAAAAAAACGACATTGACCAAACGTTTACATTGCTTTCTGGAGACCATTGAGAAGTGCCGATTCGAATCTAGTTTCGCTTTTTTTTATACTGAAAAGCGAAAGATACATGCAACGATCTAAAATTCGGGAAAAAATAGCGCGTGAAAGTCAGGCAAATTAAATACACACCCGACTCTCATTCGTAACTCTTAGATATTATCACTTAGACAGCATATAAAAAGTTTTAAGAAGGAATGAGCCAACCAAGAAGTCCAGCGAAAAAAGCCTTTTGCAGACATACACAAAAAGCGGACATACATACACACATTTTCGCTTTTATATATATAGACTAGCGAGAGGTACCTGACGTTTCCCGGGTGTTTGGAGGTGTGTGTGGTTTTGGGTAAATCAAAACTCCGGGGGGGGGGGGTAAAATAAAAAAAATTGTTTTGGTAGGTAAGTATGAGGATCGAACCCAAACCGTTGAGGCAAAGTTGTAAATTAAAGTGTGAAAAAAAAAAGTGCGATGGTTTTAATCATTGGGCCAGCGAAATGCTAACAGAAAGACGTTTGAATTTATTTAATTACTTGGATTTGGCAGGTGCACGTTTTAATGACTTAATGAGGTCAACTTTTGACTGCGAGGTAGCATTTCATTTAGTGCGGGAATGCGTTTTTTTTTTTTTAATTTTTTTCCCCAAGATGTTGGGGGTAGGGGGAAACATTATAGGAAAAGGCCTAACCTACATGCGGCGAGCGAAAACTGTTGAATATTTATCTTCCCGAAGTCGAACAAATTAAATAGACAGGCGAGCTCCATTGTTAAATCTGAGATATTGCGATTTACATGTGATAGGCGACCGACTGCTTCTCTGAAAAAAGCCTTTCTTGGACATACACAGAAAGCGAACATACATTTTCGCTTTTATATATATAGACTAGCGAGGGGTACCCAGCGTTGCCCGGGTGTTTGGAGGTGTGTGTGGTTTTGGGTAAATCAAAACTCTGGGGGGGGGGGTAAAATAAAAAAAAAATGTTTTGGTAGGTAAGTATGAGGATCGAACCTGAACCGTTGAGGCAAAGTTGGAAATTAAAGTGTGAAAAAAAAAAGAGTGTGACGGTTTTAACCATTGGGCCACCACGAGATGCTAACGGAAACATGTTTGAATTTATTTAATTACTTGGATTTTGCAGGTGCAGATTTTAATGACTGAATGAGGTCAAGTTTGACTGCGGGATAGTATTTCATTTACTGCGGGCACGCTTTTTTTTATTTTTATTTTCCCAAGATGTTATAGGAAAAAGACTAACCCACATGCGGCAAGCGACAAATGATGAATATTTATCTTCCCGAAGTCAAACAAATTAAATAGATAGGCGAGCTCCGTTGTTAACTCCGAGATATTACGATTTATATGTGATATAAAAAGTTTTAAGAAGTTGTGAACCGACTGATCGCTTCTCTGAAAAAAGCCTTTTGTAGACATACAGAAAAAGCGAACACACATACACACATTTTTGCTTTTATATTTATAGATGACACTGTTTCAGCCTATAAACCTTTCCCAACCTGGACAAAATCTTCCCCAACCGTCAAAGAATCCTTCCACTGATTCATTTCACTTTTACTCCGCTCTTTTTAAATGACCCAATTCTATTTTTACGTGTGATTTTATTCCATTTCGCTGCCTGTCACTTCTTTTGCATGTTTTCTTTTTACATTTATTTTAAATCCGAAGGTGGAATTGTTTGAAGTATGTGACAAAATACATGCACCACCACAACCACCACCCAAAAAATGTGAAAATACCTGTTAAATAAAACACTGTTGTTTGCAAGGTACAACAAACATCATCTCTTATTTCTAGGATGTGCTTCATGCAGCATTTCATTCTTGATCTTCAAAAATCAAGAGCTCTTATTTTTGTATATTTTTTATTTCCATTCCTATTTTTCATTTTCTTTATTTCTTTTTTTTTCATTCATATTTTTCTTTTTTCCTTTCTTTTTTTAATTTTCCTTTTTCATTCATTTTTTTTTTTTTCATTTTTTCATTTACTTTTCTTAATTTCTATTTTTCATTCGGATGTTTTTTTCTTTTCTTTCGTTCTTTTTCTTTTCATTTCTTTTTTTAAATTTCTTAAAAAAAAATATTTTTTTCATTTTCAAAATTGTTTTTATGAATTATATAACCTTTTTTTTTTCAACAGATTTTTTTTTTTATTATTCAGCCATCAGGCTAGGATCAAGGTGTAGTATTTGTTCTGTTTTGGTCAAAGGAGGGGGTAGGATTCTTCTTGACTAAAGAAATTTTTTATTTTTGTCTCAATCCAGAGTACCCATTTTTGGAAAGCTATTTTATTTAACCTTCATAAAGAGGCAAATAAGGATTTTATTTTTATTTTATTTTATCATCATCATCATCATCATCATCATTTCTACTATGTTTCTTGATGTATTCATTTATATTTGATGAATTTTTTCCTCATATTTAAATACTAGACTGGGTGCCCAGGTGTTTGGAATTGTGTGTTGAGCAAAAAAAAGAAGTGGTAGTAGGCAGGCAGGCTCGAACTCATACCGCAAAGGAGGAAAAGAATGTGGAAAAAAAGTGACATCTTTGCTGTTGCACCCATTGCCAAGCCGGAAGTGACAAATTAAGGCTAGTCAATCGAAAAGAGGGGATGACTTTCGAAAATATTGGCGAAAAAAGCGACCCCTCTCTGTAGAAAAGTGCCCAGTTGAGGGTGAAGGAATTAATGTTTTTAGCCAATTTTTCAATATTTGTTGTCCGAAGGGTCAAGCTTCAAAACGATATCGATCTCATGAAAATCCGTCACCTCTGTCAAAATTTTAGGCAGACATACATATATTTAAACAGACAGTTGAGATTTATATCATAGACTGGGGGGGGGGGGTTACCTGGAATTGCCCGGGTGTTTAGAGGTGTGTGTGTGGGGGGGGGGGGTAAAATCAAAACAAAGCGAAGTAATAACCCTGTTGAAATATAAAAAATACAATGCTAAAACTTCTGCAAAACAAAAAAACAGCGAACGTGATGGGAAAAAAAAGTAAAAAAACGAATGCGATGCAATACAAATGGTCCGGCGTTGCCCGGGTGTTTGAAAAAAAAAATGAGGAGGGAGGTAGGCTCGAACCCGAATCCTTGAGGCGAAAGCGAAAAAAAAAAGCTAAAAAGTGAATTGACAGATTTAATGAGGTCAATCCTGCAGTTAGGTTTGCCTGCAAGGCTGTTGTTTCCCCAAGATGTTGGGTTGGGGAGAAAACCAGCTCCCCATAAAAAATGGAGGTGTCCAAATGTTGTGATGGCACCCACTCATTTACATACGTGGATAATATTATACATAAATAGCAAGACTCGGTTAGTCTGAGTGTGTGTTAACCAGAAGCCACCGAAGGCCGAGCCGAGAGCAGATATGTTCTCCAGCCAAGACTCTCTTACTTGACAACCATTATGTAAATATACTGTAAATATACTTTTCCTAATACACTTCTTACTTTGTTTGTTGAGTCTTCATTTGTATTGCCTTATACGTTATTTGGTTCAACCTGCAAACATAACAGTTGGCGACGAAGATGAACGTCAAATATAATAGTTGGCGACGAGGATGAACGTCAAATATAACAGTTTGGCGAAGAAATGGAAAGAACTCACTAAAAAAAAAAAGTACAACGCAACGGTTGACCTTTTTAAGGAATACACATTTTGACGAACGAAATAGTCATAAAAACGGATTTCACGCTAAAGAGAAGTTCGACTCAAGCAGAAAAAATTAGTAATTCAGCGAACATTGGAGAGCGGTAAAATATTTTCCTCGCGGAAGTACAACACTAAAAGAAAGAAACAGTTGTTTCCTAAGTTCCAAGAACAAAAACTGCATTCAGGTTAAAAAAAAAAAAAAGTAACCTCAATTAATTGCAGTCACAAAGAAAAAAAAGAAAAAAAAACTTGAACGTGGCAAAAGCGACAATTTATGCCGTTTCTCTTGGAATCCATCTTGAGAGAAAAAACAACAAACTGTAAAAGTGAATTTTTGTTTTGTTGTAAAACGACAAACAGATTCGTATGACTAAATTACGAAGAGCAAATGTACAAGAAAATAACATACAAAAAAAAAAGTTCACCAGTGGATTTCCTAATTGCTGTTCTCCGTTAGCAAAGCATCAACTAAATACTTTTTAGTAAACCAAATTTTTTTTTTCTCTTCGGTATTAAAAAATACCACAGTTAAACTAAAATCAAGGAAAGAATTTTTTTTTAAACTGAAGTTGTCACTGAATAACGGATATAAGACACTAAAACGTCACGTAAGAAAAAAAAAACAAAAGAAAGAATTAAATGTAGTCCATACATTTTATTTTTTTCAATTGTGACTCGAGTTGAAAAACATTTTGTTTTGTGGAAAGAGTTGTACTTAAGTTCTGCTGTTACTTATTAGGAAGTGCCTAAAACGGAAAAGTCAGTCGTATTTGGTGGTTTCAGTAAAAGCCTCAGTTTTTTTATTTTGGGGTTGGATGAGCTTGACTTGCTAGCCAAGTTAGAAAATATTATTCGAGCAGCGATATTATTATTTATTGAAAACAGGAACTCTGAACAATTTTTGTTGTAACACAAGCCATTTTATATTTTAGCATACACTAAAAAAAAAAAAAAAAAGGAAGATTTATCTAGAATGTTAATGCAATTTTTGCAGGCGCAACAACAGGCACAAGCCGAACGAGATGAACGAAGAGATGAGAAATTATTGAAATGGCAACTGGAACAAGAAGAAAGGCAGAATAAATTACAATTTGAATATGAAGAAAGGCAAAATGAACGTTTTGCTAAAACACTGGAACTACTAAAGAATAATCGAGAAAATGTCGACAGTGCTAATTTCTCCCATACAACTATTTTTAATAGTATGGACACATTTAATTATGTGCCAGAGGAAGAAAAGAATTTTGAAACATACTATACAAGATACGAGGATGTCTTTCAACTGGACTGCAAAAGTTGGCCAAATAGCCAAAAAGTGAGCCTCTTACTCAGAAAGTTGGGTGTAGCAGAACACAGTAAATTTGTAGATTACATATTACCTAAAAAAAACTACGGAATTAGATTTCATGGAAGCTGTAAAATTACTAAAAGAATTATTTTATCCGAATATATCTCTTTTTCATTTTCATAAAAGATGGTTGTGTATGAATCTAAGGAAGATGGACAACCAAGATTATTTGGCATACGCATCAGTTGTCAATAAAACTGTGATAATTTTAAGCTAGCGGAACTAACAGTAGAAGATTTCAAATGCCTAATCTTCACACAAGGGTTAGTTTCCACGAAAAATGCAGAAATACGCAGACTAGTGTTGTCCAAGCTCGAATCTGAGCAAGATTTAACACTTCAGAAATTAGCAGAGGATTGTGAAAGGGCCATTACACTAAAAAAGGATTAAAAAAAGATAGAAGAATCCAGAGTGGCATATGTAAGAAAGGTTAGAAAACCATACACACCAATCAAGAACTATACAAATAAAAGCAGTCAAAATGGAACGAGATATTCCAAATATAATAATTATAGTAAAGAATATAACAAGTCTCTCCCTAGATATAACCATAAGAGATGTGCAGAAAGACATGGGAATCAGATTACCCTTATAAGAAGAAAAAACGCTACATTTGCAAGAAAGTCGGACACAAAAGCGATTGTTGCAAATATATAGGATAACACCGCACCTGTCAAACATATCACCAGCTGATTTAATGTTTGCCAGAAAGGTGAAATCGGCGTTTGATAAACTATTGCCAAGACAGGTAATTGTCCGAAACACAACACACATGATAAGAAAGAAATATAACTCGGGAGATCGAGTATATTTCAAGTGCTACAGGAATAACACCTCTTACTGGGAATGTGGAGTAGTGAATAAACGCATTGGTGATTGTACATACATGATTAAAGGTCCACAAAATATACATAAAAGGCACCTGAACCAAATAAAAAAACGCCACATTCAAGATGGTGATTATACAACAGCAGTCGAAGAGGAGGAAACCATGGACATCATATACGAATCCTTTCATTTGGAACCGCCTCAATATACACTTGAGCCCCGAAGATCAGGTAGAAAAAGAAAGTTTAATGAACCATTAATGTTAAATCCCAAGAGAAAAAGATATTGAAATCTGTGTGACTTCAAATCTTGAGAGGAGGGTGTCGTGGTGGCACCCCCTCATTTACATATGTGGATAATATTACACATAAATAGCAAGACTCGGTTAGTCTGAGTGTGTGTTAACCAGAAGCCACCGAAGGCCGAGCCGAGAGCAGATATGTTCTCGAGCCAAGACTCTCTTACCTGACAACCATTATGTAAATATACTGTAAATATACTTTTCCTAATACACTTCTTATTGATCTACCTTTGTTTGTTGAGTCTTCATTTGTATTGCCTTATACGTTATTTGTTTCAACCTGCAAACATAACGGTTGGCAACGAAGATGAACGTCAAACATAACACCAAATGAAAGCAATTGTCTGATATGATGGTTTTCACCGCATTGATCAAAGCTGATTTGCTTTCTGGATGCCTCCGGCGCGAAACCCTAGAACACACATCATTTCAATTTAGATTCACTTTATTTATACTAAAAAGCCAAACACACGACAGAACGGAATCGCGCAAATTTGGTAAAAGTCGATCAAAATAAATCTAGACACAATGTCCCTTTGAAAATTGTAGATATTATGATCTAGGGGGTATATAAAAAGTTCTAAGAAATAATACCCTCCCCCCCCCCGGAGAAACTCCCCCCCCCCTCAAAAAAAGCCTTTGCCGGCTATACAAAAAATGTGCACACACATTTTGCCTTTTATATATATATATATATAGACTAGACAGAAGCCATTATAAACAAGAACAATTCCATTTCAATTTCTGCGGATTTGCTCTTGTTTACAATGGCATCCATATGCAAGATTAAATTAGAGTTGAACACACATCTGAAGAAGGGAAATGTTCCCAAAATATTATCTGAAACTTACATCAAACCACACTGACTCTAGTAAGAAAATAATGCAATGTTATAAAAATATTTAAAAAATATGTACATATCTATTTTATTAATAAAAAGATGAAATCTGCATAACTCATTCTTCCATATCTTATATCTTAATTTGTTTCCGGTTGTGTCTATCTTTTACATCTGCATTGTATTGCCTTCTATTAATTAGCTTTATGTACACACTAAACAATGTTCCAAGCAAACTACATTAATCTTTTATAAATATAAATGTTGATGAAAACAATAGTCCAAAGAAAAAAAACTGTCTTTATTTACACATTTTGGTCCATTGTTTCTTATATTCATTATGTTTCAATCATTCTACTCTTCAGCCTCCATCCCATACTTTTTATCGTAATTGGGAATCTGTAACAGAATATTTTATTTAATCCATTTCAGTTATGTGAATGCTCAGCTCATAAATATCATCAAATATTTTCATCCTTATTTCACTTATTATTATAATGGAGATTATGTGTCTGTAACTGAAATTATGCAACTACAGTCCTTCATCTTCTTTTGTATGGAAATCTCTCCAGACAAGGCATAAAGCCACTTGATGTAAGGCTATTTGATGTAAAGAGCTTAAAAAAAAGAGGGAATTTTACTGCTTGTCTGGTTATTTGAAGGTATTTACATTGAGGGAGCATAAAATACTTGTAAAATCAGCACAGAGATGTAACATTGCATCGATGAGGCAGGGGTTGGAGCTTAGTTGATAATACGGGACCTATTAGATTGGAAAATCTTTTTCCGGACCATGTTTAAGAGGGAGAGACTAGTGGCAGATGCACAAGTCCAAATCATGCATGATGTAATGGTGGCTTTGTAGCGGTACAGGATATTATCAGGTAGAGGAAGCCCACCTCTCTTGCAGCAACCTTGGCACTGTCTTCAATGTATTTGTTCCGATTCATGTTGCTTGTAAATGTTAAACTGAGGAGTTTGAACAATGTGCTTTCAGGTAGCATATTTTTAGTCATAGCTATCAATGGTTGAGACGGTTTCTTGTAATTTTTAAAGGAAAGAAGCTTAGTCTTAGTAGCATTAAATGTTACTATACATTTGTTTCCCATTCCACTCTGATTCAAGTGGTGTCCTGCTTGGTATACGCCTTGATGGTTATGGCTCTCCATCTATTTCTCTTTCTCGAGGCATTCATGAATTCATTGTTGCTCATCATTTTTGATGTTGCCCAGGTGTTCACACTGTCAACGTATGTTTTTCATTGTCATCCTCTGCTTCTTTTATTCAAATTTTTCCCCCATTTTTCTTTCCTGGTTGTCAGAGAATAGTTTGATGACGATCAGGCACCACCTGTCTAGCATGGTAATCCTTATCAAGTGAGATGTTCTGATTCAGAATCCTATTCACACTGTTTCTCGAATAAAGAGTTTGATGTATTGCCATAGCTTTCTTTGCAGTTGTACAGACGGTAGGTTGCAGTTTCTTTCTGTCCGAGCAGTGCCCATACTGGGTGATTGTCCTGATCAATGTACCCAGAGGGATCTTCCGCTCAGCACAACAAAATACAAAACTATGAACAGAATTATTTGTTTGCTTCCATATTACGTCAGTCATCTGCTTTCCATGACCTCATATATTACCCTGATCGGAGGGCTAAAGTGGGTACTCGACCATGCCCAAGGGTCTCCCACAGACTAGCGGAGAGAAGGAGACGTCTTACTTTTCCTTTGACAGTAGTGCTGTTCCCTGTTTTCTTAATATTTTACTTCACACCTGGCTTTTCTGTATAAACGTTTTTATTATTTCATTCCATCCTTATTTTCAGAGGTCGACTATTTTGTTCCTTTGTATTCATTGGCACGTAAAGAGTAAATACAGGTTGTGGTCATGTTATAATCTGTGTTAGGTTTGGATCAGAAAAGGTATCCTTGTGAAGTTTGTTTCTGGATGTTGTTCCAATGTTGCATGGACCAAAGAGCTTTCGGGTCTTTTCTCTTTGGAATAAGAATTCCTTTGAAGTTTTTTTTTCTTGCTCTTAATTTCAGTAATGTATGTTTTGCTTGCTTGTAAAATCTGAACTATGCAATTTACTTTCTATGTTTTTGTGTTGTATGACCCTTTAATGTTGTTCATCTTTGAGGGCCCAAAGTTGGCAATGCCATCTGGATGTCCATCTTTCATGTGGTAGCTGAAAGATTTTCATATGAGATGATAGTCGTTTTTAACTTAGAATATAGATTTTATTACCTTTATAAGCACAAAACATTACATTCTTAAAAACTGAGATACAAGTTAGAAAAGTATTTCTTGCAAGGCATTAAAATGTTTAAAATGTTTTTATAAATTTAAAAAATTAAGGTGAAAGATTTAATGTGAAATCTATCAATTTTCAAAGTGTACTTTTATAAACTTTACAAATTAAAATAAAATACAAAAATTTAATTTAAATTTTATCTAAAAATTATCTTGGATTTATTTTATGTTAGGTACATTTTGTTGCACTTTTTTTTTAAATATTAGTTGAAAATTATATAATTAATTGCAAAATAATAGATATTTTTTCCTAATTTTTGCAGACTTTATTAGCTTAAACACAAAAATTATCCCCTATTTTAATGGCTATTAATGTAACTCTAAGTCTTCATTTTTAATGTATAACATTAATATGAATTTATTGTAATTTTATGAACTAAAGTTTTATTTCGATTATCTTCCTTGAAAATTGATGAACATATCTTTAAGAAACTAATTTATTCGGTTTTTGTTTATTTTTATTAAATTATTATAATTACTGTTAATATCAACAAAACTATTGCATTTACACAGGAAAATAGGACAGTAAAATTACAAATGAATAACACTGAATGTTAATTTATCATAAACAGTTTTAAAAATGATTATGCAAATTAGGGATACAAATAGCTGTATCTGTTCCTTTTCTCTGTGTTATACAGTATTTCAAAAGATTTTTTGTACTATTGATTTTAATAATTGTAATATAGGTGTGATAAATTTAAAAAAAACTTTCATATTTATACATAAGGATCTATGAATCCATTTTCCTTCGGACTCAATAGTTTCTGGAAAGGTCTAAAGTTTCCATCAAACAGCATATCATATTACATGTCTTTCATCAACAACTATTTATATCATTTAAAATCCTTATGTCTAGTCACATGAATAAATTCAACGAATGAAACACTTCAAATTATCTATGAAGACAGCTAACCTTTAGGGTTAAACCTAGTCAATCATCTGGTGTATAAAGTCAAATATTCCAGCTAAAACTTTTAAAATACACATTTTGTTTGTGCTAGTGAACAGTCTGATTCGCTTGCTTTTGGTGACAGATTTATGAAGACGTCTATTAAGGGGAGTTAAGCAGTAATGAAATTCAAAATGACAATGATAATGACGGTGAAATTCCAGCTACAAATAAATGTAGAATTTCATAAATAAAACTCAACTACTCTATTAATTTCCATAAATTTTGGTGAACAGTAATTTTTTCATCACAGGTAAGTACTTCATAAAGACCGTATATATATATATACTGTATGCATGCTGACAAGCAAAACGATCAGATTTTAAGTAGAGAATAAAAATGTACATTTTCTACTCATTCACATCATCATTACTACAGAAATTTTTACAATAAAATTTTTTTATACTGTCAACAGTCTTGTTTGATCTTTATTTCTAATTCTTCACTTTGTATCAATATTGTGTCTCAATATTGTGTATATGTTTAAGTGTTTTTGTATGTGTGGTTCATTTGTGTTTGTTCGTACAGAAATTAATAGTCAACAATTAATAAACTAATAATTGGTGACCCCCCAACGTGATTTAAATCTTATTTTTATTTATATTTTATATTTCTGTCTCTGCTATTTTTTAATAAACTAATAATTGGTGAACCCAACGTGGGTTAAGCCCTTTTTTATTTGTATTTTATCTTTCCGTCTCTGCTATTTTTTTAAATAAACCAATAATTGGTGACCCCAACGTGGTTTAAGCTCTTTTTTATTTATATTTTATATTTCTGTCTCTGCTATTTTTTAATAAAGCAATAATTGGTGACCCCAACGTGGGTTAAGCCCTTTTTTATTTGTATTTTATCTTTCTGTCTCTGCTATTTTTTAAATAAACCAATAATTGGTGACCCTCAATGTGATTTAAATCTTATTTTTATTTATATTTTATATTTCTGTCTTTGCTATTTTTTTAATAAACTAATAATTGGTGACCCGAACGTGGTTTGAATCTTATTTTTATTTATATTTTTTCTTTCTGTCTCTGCTATTTTTTAAATAAACCAATAATTGGTGACCCTCAATGTGATTTAAATCTTATTTTTATTTATATTTTATATTTCTGTCTTTGCTATTTTTTTAATAAACTAATAATTGGTGACACCAACGTGGTTTAAGCCCTTTTTTATTTATATTTTATCTTTCTGTCTCTATTTTTTGATAAACTAATAATTGGTGACCCCAACGTGGTTTAAGCCCTTTTTTATTTATATTTTTTCTTTCTGTCTCTGCTATTTTTTAATAAAGCAATAATTGGTGACCCGAACGTGGTTTAAATCTTATTTTTATTTATATTTTATATTTCCGTCTCTGCTATTTTTTTAATAAAGCAATAATTGGTGACTCCAACGTGGTTTAAATCTTATTTTTATTTATACTTTATCTTTCTGTCTCTGCTATTTTTTTAATAAACCAGTAATTGGTGACCCGAACGTGGTTTGAATCTTATTTTTATTTATATTTTTTCTTTCTGTCTCTGCTACTTTTTTAATAAACCAATAATTGGTGACCCCAACGTGATTTAAATCATATTTTTTTATATTTTCCTTTTGCTGGTTATCTTTTCTTTTTCATAAACCAATATTTTGTGGCACCCTAACATAATTTAAACTATTTTTTATCTATTAATATATGTATGTTTAAGTTCTTCTGTATATTCGTGGTTGCTATGTGTTCTTACAAAAGTTAATAATCAACAATTAATAAATCAATAATTGGTGATCCCCCACATGATTTTAAAAAAATTTTTTTTATTTATATTCTATATTTTTGTTTCTGCTATTTTTCTTTTCTTTTTCATTATTTCAGCTCATACCAATCCCATTGATGCAGCCAATGCTCTTTTGCAGTCTAACATGCAACTCTCTGATCTACCGAACCACATCTCAAATGATATGTAAGTTCAATAATTTTTTTGCTTTGCACATCTTTATTTATGTTAAATATTAATGACCCTATGTTAATGGCGATTAAGTTAGCTAGTGTGGATTTTGACAAGGGTCACACTTAGTGCATGTCATGATAACCCAAATTGCAAAAACAGAAACATTCCGAGGATTGAATATAATATGGCTGACATGTAACAACTAAGCTAAACAGCATAGACAAAAGTATAATAATGTAGAAAACTTTGATAATCGCAAAGTGTGAAATGTCATTTTGATATCTCTGTATTTGTGTCACTCATTTCAGTTAAGTTAGAAAGTTAATTAAATAATTTGCTAAGATAATGTTAGTCTCTATCTCTTCAGTCAATTCTCTCCAAAATAAAACCTTTAAGAAAACGCTCAGTGAATATCTCTTTCCCTAAATGAAAAGAAGCTTATTATACAGCAACCATTAGACAAAACTGCGATGTAAAAAAAAAAGAAGCGACTATAAAAAAATAGAGAATAAGAGGTCATATATAAACCTCATACATGTAAAAAGTTTTATGATTGAAAATATATAGAAATGCTGGGTTTCTAAGGATTATCATCTGTAAAACATATTACCATAGGGATTGCTTCCCTGCAGGCTGCAACACAGTCATCTTCAAATCTAATACCAATAAATACTTGTCATAAATCATTCCCATAAGTAATCAAGCTTTGTTTATACCATTCCTGAATTTTTTTTAGATGAGGGTTGATACTTCGTATTATTTGGATCATCCACACTACTGTTCCCATCTTGAGTGTTATTTCCATGTTTCAGTCAATGTAATTTGGTAAAAGTTAAAATTATTCCCAACTCTCATTTAGGTAAAAATGCACTTTCGTATAAATAATTGAATTCATTCAAAAACATATCACAAAAACAAATAAATAACATCTATCGATATATATACACTGCATGTCGAATTATTAAAGAGATAACATTTTTTTACCAGTTTCAGAAACTTACCGGTAGTTTTGTATCAAAAGCTTCAGGAACATTGCCAAAGCTGAGCTACGTGTACTGTGAATTTTTTGTACTGTTCAGCGCAATGTAAACAACTTGCCATCGTAATTGCTGAATCCACGGTATTTGCGGTGTGTCAAATTATTAACAAGGCAGTTTGTTTCATCAATAAAATGGGTCGTAAAGGTGCTTTGAGTAGATCTGAAAAGAGTACTATTACAGAACAGTTAGGAAAACGTAAAACTACCCTCGAATATCGAAAATGATAGGAAGGTACCATCAAACTGTGAAGAACTTTGCCAAGGACCCTACAAAAGTACATAAGAGAGCTGATAAAGGTAAATCTAGAGTTGTTTCACGCCGTTCTTTACTTCAAATTAAACGTGAAGTTGTTAAGAACCCTGAGCAGAAAAGTCGAGAAGTCTTTGACCAAGCCAGATTGAAGAATGTCTCAAAAAGTACTCAATGTCGTTTTCTAAAAGAAGTGGCAAAGTCTGTTAAGCCTGTGACAAAGCCTCCATTATAGCAACATCACATAAAAATCCAATTGAAATGGGTAGAGAACAACATGGAAATGGGTTTTTCCAAAGTTTTGTTCACGGATGAAGTGCGTGTCACTCTGGATGGCCCAGATGGCTGGAGCAAGGGGTAGGTCCTAGATGGACGACATTGCCAGGTGCCAGCAAGGTAGTGGTGGGATAATGATTTGGGCTGGTATTATCGGAGGTACTTTAGTTGGCCCATGGAGAGTCTCAGAAGGCGTAAAAATGACGTCAAATGCTTACATAGCTTTTCTGAAGGAGCATTTTGAACCATGGTTGAAGAATCAAAGGTTGACGTTCAGAAGAACCATTATTTTTATGCAGGATAATGCTTCCTCGCATGCAGCAAACAAAAGTAAAGAGTATTTGCAACAACTGGGGTTCTTTGGACGACGGAAGATGGAGTGGTCTGCGAATTGAGAACCTTGGAAATATCATGAAGCAACGCCTCTATGCAAGTGGACACCAATTTAAGAGCAAATATGAGTTGTGGGATGCTCTCCAAGAGGTATCGCGAGGAATAACTGTTGACGAAATCACAAATTTGACTAATTCAGTGGACCAGCATCGTTTACAAATCATTCATAAAAAGGATCGTATATCCCCTACTAATTATGTCAACATAGAAATTGCTATGTAGTTATTGTGTTCTAAGCATTTTTCCTAGTTCATTTAATGTTTAAAAATTATTTCAATAAACAAGTTATGGGTGTTTTTTTCTCAATCTCGTTAATAACTTGACACACTGAAATCAACATATATTCCTATCTTCTGCCATAGTTTCGCTAATACGGCTTTAAATACTTTTATTTTCTGACTAGAGTAGCTGAATAGTATTGTAAGCACTTTCTCAAAGTTTCATGGATTTTTATTCACTCGTTCCTTAAATATTTAAAAAATGTCAAGTCGTTAATAATTTAATACACAGTGTATATATAACGAGTTCCTTCAGCTATAATCAAATCCAAAACTTATGAGGAATTCTTGGTAAAATTACAAGAAATGGAAGATCATAAAAATTAAACGACTCTCACTCGAAAGAAAAAAATATGTAAACATGACACACAAAATCACACATTGTTTTACTATACATATGATTGTTGTTAAG
Organism: Euprymna scolopes; assembly: GCF_053919585.1. NCBI lineage: Eukaryota > Metazoa > Mollusca > Cephalopoda > Sepiida > Sepiolidae > Euprymna > Euprymna scolopes. The sequence goes on along the minus strand of NC_136487.1, from coordinate 157,615,645 downwards.
TGAGTTGAACTTTTGCATAGAGCTCATAAAGATTGTGCCTCAGGATTCTCTGGTCTGCATGAAGTCTTCGTAGATATTTATTAACCTGCAATGTTACCACCAACATAAAAAAACAGCAAGGCTCAGCTGTTGCATGCAAAGTCAGAGAACATTTGACTCCAAACATAAAGGATTGTCGCAGAAGCAAAGTTACCACTTCTACTCCATTGATCTGCAGTTCCACGCCTGACATGTCTTTACTTGCAGTTATGACCAGAATATCATCATCATCTAATTTCCTTGAGATTGGTTAGCTAAGTAACTAAAAGTGGCTGAACAAATAAAAATGAACACAGTGAACTGTGTCAATAGATATTCACAAAGCATCCACGATACATTGCTATTTTCAAAAGTTACAAGGGCATTTCCAAAAGTAATGACTCCTTTTTTTTAACTTAAAAAGTTAAAGAGCTACAAAGACAGGAGTAGCACCATTAAAATTAACAACTTTTTTTGCTCCAGAATATATTTTTTCTACATAGTCACCAGCATTTTCAATGCGTTTTTGCCTGGAATTTAATGATACATCTCTACTTCTGATGCGTGTCCATGACAGAGGTTACTTTCTTAGTTTCACATTGTCAATATCTACAACAGAGAGATGAAAATTTCAAATTATGAATGCATAAGTTCAGTTACCATAACAATGCAATTTGCAATCCCCCTCTAATCCATTTAGGTGGAATAAAAATAGGAAGCATTATTTTTGGAATGTCCCTCATATTTGTGAGATGTTAATTTGTATTTTTTGTTAACATAATTTAAATGCGTGAACAAAAAGCCTTTTTTTTTTGAAAAGCACATAAAAACAATGAGAGAAAGAAATGGAAGTAAAAAAACAGACGAGAAAGAAAAGCATGTAAGGGGTTTGTGTAATTGTTCAAAGAAACAATTGCAACAGATATCAGTGTTAAAAGTTACAATTATTCTTCACGTTAATGAAAATCTTGCTCTTCAGTTGGATAAGCATTTTGTTAGTTTTATTCTATTGTTTTCTGAACAAGACTTGGATTTTAGATAACCATGGTTGGTTACATTTTACTATGCCACCAAATTACATTTTTTTTGTTCTAGAAACATCAATTAGATGTTTTTTGTTTTATCAAACAAAACAAGATCAATATTTGTGAGAACACATGAAAAAGCTTAATAGTTTCTTTTTTTTTATTAAAATAAAACATTGAAAAAACTTTATTTGTATTTTTTTCTTGTAGGTCCAATGTTAATCTTGTCCATCATGCATACAATTCCAAGTTTGGTTCCAGGTTAGAAGGTAAGACCATCTTTTATGACCCATGTTGGCTTTGATTCTAGTATGAATTATATGTATCAAATTTTATGCTAACATTCAACACTAGTAAGCAATGTTAATTGTTATGCTGACATTTAATGTCATTGAGTAATTTTATGCTAGCAATTAATATTGTCGAGCAATTTTTGTGCTGACATTTATCATCCAGCAATTTTTATGCCAACAATTTATGACGTTAGATAATTTTTATGCTGATATTTAATGTCATCCAGCAATTTTTATGCCAACATTTAATGTCATCGAGCAATTTTTGTGCTGATATTTATTGTCATCCAGCAATTTTTATGCTGACAATTTATGACATCAGGCAATTTTTATGCTGATATTTAATGTCCTCGAGCAATTTTTATGCTTACAATTAATATTATCAAGCAATTTTTATGCCAACAATTAATATTATCAAGCAATTTTATGCCAACAATATCATTGAGCAATATTTATGCCAACAATTAATATCAACAAATTTTTATGCTAATATTTCATGTCACCACGCAATTTTTATGCTATTATTTCATTGAGCAATTTTTATGCCAACAATTAATATCATCGAATAATTTTTATGCTGACATTTAATGTCACCAAGTTATTTTTTCTGAAATTTAATGTCATTGAACAATTTTATTGCCAGCATTTAATATCAAGCAATTTTTATGCCAAGTAATATCATCAAGCAATTTTTTATGTTAACATTTCGTCCTATCAAACAGATACTTACAATTTTTGAAATTGAACTTTGTTAAAAGCTACAAAAATAATCTTGTAATATTTTTGACTGTTTAAATTTTGCGTCTTTTCATTTCAAAATATTCATACTTTATAAATAAGAGTGAAAAATAAGTTTGATTTTCTACGTATTCTTTTTTTAGAGATGTATTTGATAATAATGGGTGATATTTGAAGAATAAAATTTTGTTTTTAGTAATTTACAAAATAACACTGTCATTGCTTTCATTTACAAAAATTAGGTAAACACATAAGCACAACAGAAATGATGCGAAAGTCCCACAGAAAATTCCGATTCGATAATTATATTTAAATAAATGACCACATTTTTTATACATAAACTCTTATCATATTTAAACAACCCTTAGTATACTCCCCTACTCTCCTCTTGCTTTCCCCTCCAAAACATTTGATCATCCAATTTCTAGCATTTTAATATCCTACATATGGATGACCTCATTTCCTGTTTTTCACTTTTTCTGATCTTGCCTGATGAAGAATGCAAGGTGTTTGGAGTAAAATAAAAATATATTGAAAAAAATAATCATTGTTGCTTCATTACAATAATTATCAATATATAAATATATATATATATATATATTTGTGATACAGCAAAAATACTGTATATGGATGACATATATATCTGACACCAAGCTTTTAATACAAATAAACATTCATTTCTTTTTTCAAAGCCGCAATGTTTTTCTCAAAATAATATCTGCCAAGAAGCAAATATGTTATAAAAATTTAAGCACCAAACATTTTTGTTACATTAAAAAAATGCAAAATATTAAATAATGAATTTTTTTACTATTATTAAATGTTAGTAGCTCCACTTCTTTAAATATACAAATTTCTCTCGTTGGAATGACATTTTATATATGTATATGATCCACAATCGCTTGAACCTATTCGCCTCCAAAACAATTGATGATCAGTTTAGTGTTAACAGAGTTGAAGCTATTTTGCATAAAGAATTTATTTTTCTCAATTTACGATTTTCAGCGTTTTTGGTTTAATTTACAAATATGTTTTAATTTTCAGCTCCCAAATTAACTCCTTCCAATTTCTCTTTTCAATATGTTCCAGCAAAGTAAGTAACACTTATCTCAAAATTTCTTTTTTTTTTTTACTTACCAAACTATATTATTATCATACTCATATTGAATATTATAAGTTTTATTAGAAAACAAAGGAAGCATTGTTTGATATATTAGTGTTGGGACGATGATCCGGAATCGGGAATTGAAAAAAATCAGAACTTTTAAGGATATCGGTATCAGAATCGGAAAAATTAGTACCTATTTTCCAATGCCAATAACGATTCTTTTAATTTCTTTTTAATTTTTTAAAAGCAAATTCTTTAATTGCTGGTAGTAATGATAAAATAATAAATATTTATTGATTTTAAACTACCAGTAAATCTAAAGTCCCCGCCCATAAGTGTTTTTTACGTTCAAGAAAATATCTGCATATTTAACATGTTTCTACAGTCATTGGGAGAAAAAAAACTACTTCATAGTTAAATACTTAGAGATTTATAAAGAATCGGAATCAGCAATTTAGTAAGGAATCTGTAATTGTATCGGAATCGGGGTGGGGGTGGGAATATTGGAATCATCCCATCACATATATATACTAGCAAAAGTACCTGTCGTTGACTGGGTTCAAAAACAGCCTACAGAAAATGGACTCTGATTTATGAAAGTATGATAGGTTATGAAAAGGAAGGGTTGTAAAGATATAGCTTCGAATTTGGGGGTATCAAAACCAAAGCAAAATATGATGAAAGTAAAAAATAAAATAGATAAACTCCATAATTTATTATACCATACCTGTTCACACTGAAACACTTATCACAATATTCTGTGGATCTATATTAAAAAACCTTGTTAAACTTTGTGACATATTTCCATTCTATGGAGGTCAGGCGCGAACGAACACCCCATAATTTTATTATACCATATTTCTTCAAACTGAAACATAATTATCAAAGTATACTTACGCAGATAGATATGAAAAGTCTTTATTAAAGTTTGTGCCTATTTCCATTCTATGGAGGCCAGGCGCGAATGCAGACCTCACAATTTTATTATACCATCCCTATTTAAGTTAAAACATACTTATCAAAGTATTATTATGTACATCTATATCAAAAACACTTGTAAACGTTTTTTTTTATTTTTAAATTTTTTATTTCCATACTTTGTGGATCAGGCGTGTACGCAGACCCCACAATTTTAATGAATCATCATTATGCCAGATCAAACATACCCATTCCTTTGTCTCGATACATCTTCTATCATTATATGTTATCAGTTTTCTATAATAGTCAACCATATAGGAGCCTATTTATGACCAGACACACACACAGACGTCCAGCTTTATATTATATATAACAACAATAACAAATCTAAATTTATAAGCGATAAAAATAAACAGTATAATTAATCTAGGGTCTGTGGCCTAACGGTTAAGGCATCGGACTGTGGTAAACATGGTCTGAGGTTCGATCCCTAGAAACAGTTAAACTACGCTGACGAGAGGTAACAACCTCGAAACACGCGTGTACGTAGATTACTGTTTTAAAAATAATAGATAAATAAAAATGTTATATACGTCCAAATTAAAAAGGGCGACTTTCTAAGTAAATAAAAAAATGAGCTCCGAGGCGGCGCCAATATTAACCGTATGTATCGCTTGAAAAAACAACAATAACAAATATATATATATATATATATATATATATATATATATATATATATATATATATATATATATATATATATATATAATAGTTGTGTAGTTTGGTTTCCAAGATGCGGATCCACTGAAACCCATGTATCATGTATTTATTAAAAAGTGCTCAATGGAGGACAGAGCATGTATATAGTATGTTTATTGTACAAACATTATTGGTTACAAATGTGCATACATATTTCAGCGGAATCTTAATTTAAAGAGACTCACCTCATCAGACTGAGAAAAAAAAGGGACACTGAAACAAAAATCAAGGTTCATTCATTTTCTATATAAAAAAGATATCTGGGTGTGACCTTGGAAAAAAAGGGTGGTGGTGTTTGGTTTGTGAATGCCTGAGGTTAGGAGGTAGGGGTGTGGCAAAAAAAAAAAAATTATTTATTCCCTTTCTTTGCCACACCCCTACCTCCTAACCCTTCCGTTTTTTTATAGGGTTGAAGTCCCATCCAGATATTTTTTTTATATACAAAATGAATGAACCTTGATTTTCAGTCTGATGAGGTTTCTCTAAATTGAAATTCCACTGAAACATGTATGCACATATGTTTGTATAATGAACGTACTGTGTATATCTTTATATATACATTATTTTTGTTAATTGTAATAATAGAAATTTTGAGAAAAAAGCTTTACACTAAAAAATTACAGCTCAAATAACTAGAAATTATAAATCTCTTGGATTTAACATTAAATTTGAATGAAAATAATTAAAAACTTTTTAACATAACCAAAATCTATACTATACAGACAATAACTCTAACCATCCGCAGTCTATGAAAAACACACTTATTAAAAACATTTCTAAGAGAATATTCTCTAATGAACAGATATTATATTGAACATTAGTAATATCTTGACATAATAAAGAAATTAAATTTATTACAAATGCATCAAAAAGTATTGTAGATGGAAAAGTGATATGCAAGAATATATCATATGTGGCCACGAAAAACACAAAAATCAGGAAATGATAAAAATTTAAGAAAGGGGATAAAAGTAAACGAAAAATTCAACAAATCATTTGCATACACTCTCCTCTGATCTTGAGCGCGTGGTACAATGGGGGAAGAGGTGGCTGGTCACTTTTAATGCATCCAAAACCAAGCTTCTATCTATCAAATCTCCAATACTAATGATTACTACAATACTATCTCATTGATTACTGTACACACAATAACCCTTATCCCTGAGTGGCCTCCAGGCCTTGATAAGTGGTTACCCCCATGTAAAAAAAAAAGAAAAAGATACACATTATAAAGAATCTAAATGCACATCAATATCCCTGAAACCTCTATCTCACAGAAGAGATGTTGCGAGTTTGTCTCTGCTTTATCGTTATTTTCATGGAAAGTGTTCGACTGAGCTTCAGTCTATGGTCCACCCCTCGCCAAACTTTAAAAAAAAATACTCGTTTAGCTGAAAACACTATTAATAATCCCCCCCACTCTTTATCTGTGACTAAACCTAAACGTAAATTCCATGAACAAAGCTTCTTTCTTAGCATTGCACGCCTGTGGAATTGTCTTCAGTTTTCCTGCTTTCCAGCTGACTACAATATGGTTGTCTTCAAGTCTAGCGTAAACAAGTTCTTGATTAGCCGTTCCACCTGTTAACAAATTTACCGAATTTCCATTTACTATCGATTACTATATTGTCCAATTTTTACTGTACGCTCTTTAACCCTTATCCTCGAGTGGCCTCTTGGCCTTGATAAGTGGTGCTGCCTATGTAAAAAAAAAAAAAAAAAAATTCTAGCAGCAAAAATTTACACAAATAAACATCTCAAAATGAGAGTACAACGGTCCTGGATATGACGTTAAACTATATCCGATGGTGAGGCCCCAGCTTGCAGGCCTTAAGGAGTGTGGAGCCACTCTTTAATTGCCATTGCTCCCAGGTCCACTCTGACCCGGAGTAGTAGCACCTGTTAGGGTCCCAACTATGGGGTAAATAGAATACGACTTAAAAAACAAATATACTATATTAAAAAAATCGTTCTTCAAAATCACCAGATTCGGTATTAAATAACCTGAAAAGGGTTGATATGCCATAAAACAAAACAACCAACCAAAATGAGAGTAGTAATAAGAAGAAAAATAAACAGCATAATTCCATATGGTTCAATCCAGCATACAGTAAGCACATTTTAAATAATATTCCTAAAGAGTCCTATCAAATTATGGAAAAGAAATTTTCTACGGATTGTAGATAAATGAAGATTAATGATAAAACATTGTAATTATCATACTCAATGGTAACTTAGTTTCAACTATTTATTATAGCTTCTAGTATTGCAAAAACGAATAAGAAAATAAATGTTGAAGTATCAAATTACTATTTTAACCACCCAATTAGCACCTCAATGTAAATGAATGTCTACTAGGCAGCAAATGCCTAACTCCAAATATAAAATAATAATATAGACAGAAAATAAAGCTAGAACATTATTGGACTGACAAGTTGTAATTTTAAATCTTGGTAGAAATTGTTTATCAGTGATGTTATACTATGTTTAATCTTATTATTTTATACATATATATAAAGCAAAGACTGATGGACATTCTTAATTGAAACTTGGTGGACAAGACAGGCATATACTAAAGTTTATTTGCACCAAATATGACTGAATTGTAGAATAGCTTGTGAATTTTATTTATATGAGAAACGCTTGGGTTGCCGATGGATTGGGTACGATTTAATATTTGAAACCTGCAATGAAACCAGTTCGTTACTGATGATTGGCCTCAGAATATCATCAAAATGTTTATTACAATTAAGTAAAATTATAGAACTTTTGTTATTTGGTTATTTGATTCCGCCATGGCTATCTTTGGTGTTGCTGTTTTTCTTTATATTTTAGAGAGTTGTTGCGGGATTTACGAAGGATTGGAAACAGCAAGCCTACCGTCTCTGCTGCAGATTGGTTGCCTGAACAAAGAAATCCTCTTCCTCGACAAGAAAAAACCCCAGTCACCAATTTCACCCAACTTCACACCACAGACTTGTCAAATTTTACGTATCCTTTAACGTGGAAATTTAAAAAATTTAATTTCTTTTTAAACATTGTCTATTATAACGCTATTATAAGCAAATCCATTCTGACTTGAAGTCGATAGTACCTGTAAGACAGCGATATGCAAAAGTCAGTGGGTGAACAGGATGGGAAGAGGATTTGAATCCAGTCATATTCAAACTATCTCCTTTTCTCATAACATCTTTCAGTACTAGGACTTATACCTGAAATTTTTTTAATTTCATTCTTTTTAAGTCCGACTATTATAATCTGTCCTTGGTATAGCTTGAAACTACATCCAGTTATGTGACCCATAATTTGGGATGATGGAATCACCTCATGGAGATGCCATTAATTAGCCATTCTGACCTATAGTTGATAATATCTGTCAGACAGCAATGGACTCTGGTATACAAAATGGGAGTCTGGATGTGGGTGAGGGGGGGGGGTCATCCAATCATATTCTTATAATATTTCTCGGTATTAAAACTTATATTTGAGTCTTTGGGGCATACAATCAAGGAATGGTGCCATTGTTATATATTCAGGATTCTACATCAAGTAGCTAGTGTGAATTTTGACAAGGGTCACACTGAGTGCATATCAGAATAATCCAGATCTGCAAAACAGAATCGTTCCAAAGGTTGAATGAATAATTGATAAGTCAAGTTGAATGAAAAACATGTGATGTAAAGTTGAAGTAGAGGGTAACAGATAAAACAGTAGACAAAACAGAATCTAACATTGACGAATAATGTTTTAAAGCTGAGAGAAACAAAGGATTTCAAATCAGTCTCTCCGTGGAAGCTATGTAGATGAGACACCACCAATAATGTAGGAAACTTGATAATCTAAGCAAAATATTACCCTGATGTCTGTCTGTGCACATCACTCATTTCAGTTAGGTAAATTAAGAAGTAAATAATAAGCTTAGATAATATTGGTTTCTCTTTATTGCAGTCGTGGCCTTTGGGCGTAGATCACAGTGTAGTATCTGTTCTGATGCTGCACTTAACTTTTTATGTGTTTGGTCAGTTGAGGAGAAATCCTTCATGACTGAGAAAATTTTTACTTTTGTTCCCATCCAGTGCCCCTTTTTGGAAAGCTGGATTTTCCCCAACCTCGTGACTAACTCTACCCTCGTGGGGAGGCAAAGAAATAGGAACAATAGTCTCTCTCAGTCGCCAAACTAGTTAATCTGAATGAATATGTGAAAAGTGTTACCAAAATAACTTTGTTAGACATTAAATAACATGAAAGATGGTTGAAATGATGTAAAAAATGTAACTAATGAGTCATGACTTATCAAGGCTAACAAGCCGCTCAAGTATAAGGGCTAAAGTTATTAGCATTTATTTTTTTGATTAAGACTTAGCCCTTCGCTGGGCTGATCATGCCCTCCACTGTCAAGGGTTTCCAAATCAGTATTGGGTATTTATATAATGTATTTATATCATGTATTTATTTAAAATATTTATATCATATATTTATTTAATGCATTTGCATAATGTATTTATATAATGCATTTAATATATTTATATCATGTACTTATTTAATGTATTTATATCATATATTTATTTAATATAGTTATATCATGTATTTATTTAAAATATTTATATCATGTATTTATTTAAAATATTTATATCATGTATTTATTTAAAATATTTATATCATATATTTATTTAATGCATTTGCATAATGCATTTATATAATGTATTTATATCATGCATTTAATATATTTATATCATGTACTTATTTAATGTATTTATATCATATATTTGTTTAATATAGTTATATCATGTATTTATTTAAGGTATTTGTTGAATATTGTTTGCCATTTTGATAAATCTCTCTTGTCATCCATGCCCAAACACTTTCAATTGTGTTCAAGTTCGGTGAGCATGCAGGATGTCCCAAGAGATGAATTCCATTTTCTTGTAGAAAGCTCAAGGTTTGTCTTGCAGTGTGGATTGCAGCATTATCCTGTTGAAATAACCATCCATCCCACACAAAACGATGACCCTCCATCATCAAAGATGCTTTTTGTAGCATGCTAACATAATCACATAACCAGCTGCTGTCTGATGACCCTGCACCACCTGGAGCTCCATCGTCTCTCTGTAAGAAAAGGCACCCCATACCATTACGGACCCTCCACCACTACGTCATGTGGAAAAAATTTCAAAGGGCATGTTTTTGTCATGTCAATATCGCTGGAAGCCATCATGACCATCTAAATTGAATTTTTTCTCATCAGAAAACAGGACTTTCTTCCATTTCTCAACGTCCCAGGTTTGGTATTCACAACCAAATCTGAAGCATTCCACTTTGTGACGTGGAAGCAATTGAGGAATTTGTTTACGCTTTTTATTTACCATGCCTTTTTGTTGTAAGTGTCGTCTGATGGTTATTCGACTGCAATCAGCATATGTAACCACTTTAATTTTACTAGATTCTCCTACCCAATGCAGGAGAAATTTGGAGGGGGCCTACCAAAGGATTTTGCTTTACCATAATTCTCAGTGTTCTTTAGAAAGTTGCAAATAACAGTTTTACTGCGATTTACCCTAGCTGCTATCGCCCACTGTAACACATCTTGCTTATGGAATCCTAGAATTTGAGAATGCTTAACTTCGGTTACTTTTCTTGCTTTGGGCATGGTAGCACCTTTACACAGTGATTGCTAATCTCTAATTGAACTAAAAACGTTAGAATTACCATAAATCTAACAATTTATACACTTGGTCTTATAATTTTGATCATGTGTAAAAAGCCTAATTTAATAAAAATGCAAATTTTTAAATAAAATTTTTGGAATATACCTTTTAGTTTCGATAACCTTTTAGATTTTAGTATTAGTAATTTTAAGTCGGAAGAGTTTAAAATCTATCCTTAAAAAAAAAGGTTTCTTTTTAAAGATTTTTAAGTGGTCTTAATTTTTTGATCAGCAGTGTATTTATTGTATTATATCATATATTTATTTAAAATATTTAAGGTATTTATTTACTGTTTTTTATATTATGTATTTATTTAAAATATTTATTGAGAGTATTTATCTTCCTTAACTGATTTTTGTTTCACTAATCATATAAACAGTGCTCCTTCTGAACCTCCGATGAGTTCAACTCCTCTAAAAAGGACGCGGCCACCTCGACTTAAAGTAGACAGTGACAACAAAATCAGTATTCAGTATCCATGGTCATCTACACTTCACTGCTGAGCCAACACTCATCATCAGTTAATTTTTTAATTAAATTATCTTGCAAAAACTTTCAAATGTCAAAAGAAAAAATGATGGTTGACAGAAAGATTAAAAATTAAATAAAATGTTTCCATTTTTTTTTTTTTTTTTTTAGAAAGTTATCAAAAAAAAAAACTAAAAAGAAAATATTTTTATATATTTTTTTTGGAGACAGATGATTTTACTGATATTTTTTTATTTGTCAGACATTCTATGAGTTGTGTTGAAATACTCATTTCCATTGTTGTGCCAATTCACTTACTAGTGCGAATATTCCAACCAAAGTGCCTCCACCTTTATTCACTTGTGTGTACAACGATTTTGTCAGCACTTCTCACTCTGAAACTGAAACTTTTATATAAAACAAAATGACAGTTCAATCAAAAATTACAATCAAACCAGGCGTAAACTTAACCAACAACAAATAACAAAACCAATTCACCTCCTCCCTTGCATTCATGAATATCCGCAGGCTTAGAACTAATTTAGATAATGTTGAATCATTTCTCTTAGCAAACTCCCTAGATATCTTGGCGCTAAGTGAAACTAACCAACACTCCTCCATCTCCACTGACCACTTTAACAAGCCTGGTTATCTCCAATTTTGCTGTAAAGACTCAGACAGACATATGCATGGACTTGGAGTCTATATTCAAAACACCCACCCCTTGACTAGAGAATCAAAATTAGAATCAGACGACCAGACCTTCATGTGCTTTAGACTTAACATGCAACATAGCATTAGCTACTTATATTTTGTCTACCTCTCTCCCTCGACCCAGGAGTGTACCTTAATCAACCAAGTCTCTGACAGCATAGATTCAACGGTCTCCCTAGATACTAGCATGCAAGTACATATATTTGGTGACTTTAATGTCCACCACAGTAAATGGCTTGGTTTCTCTACTTACAGAGACGCATCTGGTAGCATAACACATAGCTTCTCTATATCTCATTCCCTATCACAGACAGTTACATTTCCGACCTGTCTCCCAGATCAACAATACCAACAAGTCTCACTTCTGGATCTATTTCTGACCAGTTCCCAATGATTGTCTAACAAATGCCCATAGCTCACTTAGGAATGATGATCACGTTGTGATAATGGTAGAAATCACCCTAAGCTCTCAACACGAAGCTGATGAGTCATTGCTCAAAGCAACAAGATACTATAAGAAGGCTGACTGAGAAGCAATCAGGGAACTCATCAAAGACACTTCATGGAGTAATATCTTTTCTCTTCCTCTGGAATAGTGTGCAGATGAGACTACTGAATGGTTTAAAGCAGCAAGTGAAGCACATGTTCCTACATAGAAGTGCTTTATCACTCAAAGGCAGCATGCATTCCACAGACTTAGCCGACATAAGTCCAATACAAATAGACAAAAGTTTGTAGAAGCTAGAAATAATTGTAAGTCGCAGCTAAGAGAAGGCATTCTTAAGTCATCAGAAAATGCATAATCGTACAAACTAGGAACACGTGATTTATGGAAAATTTATAGCAGTGTAGTAAAGAATGGACAATCGACAATTCTCCCATTATCCAACAACCTTGAGATTGTTTGGACAGCAACTGAAAAGGTAAATCTGCTTGCCCAACATTTTGTCTCCAATTCCATTTTTGACCCAGAAGCCCCCCCCCCTCAATTTCCCTTTGCAGACATACTCGACCTGAAAATTACCCTTTTTATATTATTAAATTCTCTTTCTATATTATTAAATCATCTTTCTATATTATTAAATCACTCTTCTATATTATTAAAAAAAAATGCTCTGTTGAGGTTGCTCTGGTACTCTCCAAACTCTACAATAAATGCCTTAACGAATCTTGCTTTTCCAACTGTTGGATATTGCTTCTGTTGTACCAATTAACAAGAATTCTGGGGAAAGAAATGACCCAATTAATTATCGCCCCAATAGCCTCCTCCCTCTCTTTGCCAAAATCTTTGAATCCTTAATCAATCACATACTAATTCGCCACCTCACGGACAAACTTTTATCCTACTGACAATATGGATTTAAACAATCCTGTATTACTGCAGATATTCTAACCGTAATCTCTGAACATACAAAGAAATATGAAGCACAGGATAAGGCAGGGGAAGCTAGGGCAGTAGCCCTAGACATATCTAAGGAATTTGACAGGGTTTGGCATGATGGTCTTCTCATCAAATCAAATCATATAGTATTGCTGGACATATACTTAACATAATCAAATCCTTCTTAGATAAGAGAAAAATCTAACTTGTCCTCGATGATCGTTCATCAAAACAATATGATATAAATGCAGGTATGCCACAGAGGTCAATCCTTGGACCTTTATTATTCCTGATATTCATGAATGACCTTCCTGATAAAATTTTCTCTGAAATGGGGATATTTGCTTATGACACCGCTTTCTATAACAGACACGAGGGCTAAAAAAATGAACACATATCTAAGGAAATTGCTAAACCTCTAGAGGAAGACCTCCAGTCTGTACTGAAATGGGGCCTTAACTGGTTGGTAATATTCAATTCTGCCAAGACTAAGCTTATTTCTTTTAATAATTACAAAAATCTTCTTAACCATTTATTTCCATGGTTAATGATACACTACCTGAAAGTACTTCCTTTAAACTTCTAGGGTTAACATTCACAGACAACATGAATTGGAACAAATACATTGAGTCAATTGCTTAGGCTGTTGTAAGGAAGATGGGCTCTCTCTACTGTGCTAAAAGGCTACTTACACCTGTATCTCTACAAGGCCACGGTTCACTCATGCATGGAATATTGTTGTCACATCTAGGCTGGTGCATCTGTCACTAGTCTCTTCCGCCTAGACAGGGTTCAAAAAAGAGTCACAAACCTAATAGATTCTCAACTGGTAAGTAAACTTCAACCTCTGTTCTATCGCTGAAACATAGCATCCTTGTACGTGTTGTACTGGCAGGTGCTATGACCAACTCCGAGCACTAGTAGCCCTTGATGACAATATCCCCAACAAACCCGAAAAGCAGCAAAATTCCACCCCTACACTGTATAGATCCCTAAATGCCGTAAAGCCTTCTAATCTAATAGCTTTTTTCCTTGGACTTTTGCACTTTGGAATTCCCTCCCTGACCGAATGCAGAAATTCAAGTGCTCAACTCCATAAATAGTATCCCTGCAAACCTAGTCCCAAATAGTAAATCCTCACGACTAAGTGGCCCTGTGCCTTGTTTGGGGTGAAACATCAAAAAAAAAATGTTATTTTTTTTTAATTTCATATCTTTTACTTTTTCATCCAACGTAAAAAAATAATGTCTATAAATTTCTTGCGCTGTTATATGAAAAGCTGTAATTTTAATTATATTACAGCCATGACAAACACATTCGGTAGAGCAGTGTTCACATTATAACTTGTCAGCTGTTTGCAAAAACTTATTTTTTCAAATGCTAAAATGTTAAGTATAGAGAAAGAAACCCTATAAAAATAATTACACACACACACACACACACACACACACACACACGCACACACACATTTATATGCAACATTCACGACTTCCAGACGTTAGAACACTTTCTTACTGGTTTACTGTTGTGCCAACATTTAGCATTTATAGGTGTTTAATTTCCCTTAATTTTCGTGTTAATTGATGCTGATCCAGGAGTAAGATCCTAGCAGATAAAGTCAAAGGTTGACTGTGTAACTGAGTTTGAATCCCTCCACCAATAATTATTATCATTTGTTACACTGATGATTGCAAAGGCATGAAACACTAGTGTCAGTAGATATGAAATAAAAAAAAAATATATATATATATATGGAGAGAGAGAGAGAGAGAGAGAGAGAGAGAGAGAGAGAGAGAGAGAAATAAAAATGTGTTTAGACGTTTCATCTTTATTTTAAGACTTCCTCTGGATGAAATAAATAAAGACGAAACCTTGATGAATACATAACTTGGCTTGTTCCTTTTTATTTCTCTATTTCGTCGGAATACTATTTTCATTATTCTCATCATACATACAGGGTGACAAAAAAAAAACTGGCCCCGTGTACACTTTATGTGATATCTCCATTATTTATTCACCAATTGCCCTTATTTTACAGGACATGGCAGAATCAACGACTGTGAGTACACAAAGAATACACTGTGTTAAATTTTACTACAAGACAGGCTCATTTAAGAAAACCCAGGATAGTTTCATGCGTCAGTTCAAATGTGAAAAGGCTCCATCCAAAAGCAGAATTCAGAACTGGGTGGACCACTTCGAGAAATATGGAACCGTGGAGAACCTCAACGCTACCAGAGAGAACCGTCCAAGCCACTCGGGACGTCCCAAGAAGCAAACAGCCGAGCTCAAGATGCTCAAGAAGATCGAGGTGACACCAAGTTTCCTTAACTTCCTTTGGACCTCAGATGAAGCCCACTTCCATCTTGATGGAAAGGTGAACTCCAAGACAAATGTCTTCTGGGGGTCATCCAGACCCAATGAAGTAGCCACCAAGCCCCTGCAATCTCGGCCAGAGGCATCATCGGACCAATCTTCATCGAAAAATCTGGTGCAGCAGTGACAGTCACCAAGGAGCGGTGAGTGAGCTCCAGACCATCTACCTGTTGCTCATGAGCAAGTTCTGGTTCTAGCAGGACAGAGCAAGTTCTCACACCTAAAACCTGTCCCAAGATTGGCTGAAAGGGAACTTCGGAGGCCGAGTGATCAGTCTCAAGACTGATTTTGTGTGGGCACCCCATAGCCCGGACCTAAGCCCCCCCCCCCCCCCCGATTTTTTTCTTTGGAGCTATCTTAAGGACAGAGTCTACACAGGGAAACCCAGAACCATCACGGAACTCAAGGAAGCCATCAGGGAGGAGATGAGAGCCATTACCAATTCAGTCCGTAAGAACGTCATGAACAACTTCGTGCTGCGCCTCAAGAAATGCACGGAGCTAAGTGGAGGCCATCTATAACATATGATGTAGAACGGAGTAAAAAAAGGCGAAAGACCCTAGTGTTTTGATGTGATGTTTTGAATATAATAAACTAGTTATGAGCAAAGTTTCATTTCATTCGGACAAAACACTAAGAAACGGGGCCTAATTATAGTTGGGGCCCGTTTTTTTGGGGGGGGTAGTCACAATGTTTATCTGTACAAACATTGGCTACATATGTGCATACATGTTTTCATTACATTTACTTTAGTGAAGCAGCGTTATCAGGCCAGATCTTTTATGAATCTCTTATTGTAAAAGATCTGACCCGATGATGCTTCTTCTTTACAGGAATTGCAGCAGAAGCGTGTGCACATATGTAGCCAATAATGTTTGTATAAATAAATATACTATAATCACGCTCTGCTTGTCATTGAGCACTTTTTGATAAACACCACAGTTTCAGTGAATTTACATCTAGGAAACAACAATAGAATATATATATATATTTATTTATTCGAAGTAAAAAGATATCCAAAAATTAAGAATAATTGAATTTCAACAAGGGTTGTTGATAGTGCTCAATCAAAGAGAGCAAATTATATTTTTTTTTATTATTCTTTATGTAAATACAGTCATATCTTGCTACGATGTGCAGACCGTTTTAATCATATTTGATTTCATCAGGCAAGAAAAATTAAAAAGCTTCCAGACCTTTTCAAATTTTGAGGAGAGAAAATATGCCATGACTGGCATATATATATATATACAGGGTGGCCGAAAAGTCCCAGGACACTATACATGTATTTTTAATAAAACACAGTATTCTTTTATGAAACACACAGAAAACATATATATTCAACAAAAAAAGAGAACTTTATTAGAAACAAAGCAGAAAACAACTAGAGTAATTTAGTGGTAATTTAGTGGTCTAGGGAATCAGTATGTTGGCCCTTGTTGTTCTTGCACAATTCCATTCACCTCCAGGTTCTAATACCAGAAACTTGACCTTTAATTAAACCCCATAATGAGTTGTCTGGACTTTTCGGCCAGTGTCCTGAGACTTTTCGGCCACCCTGTATATATATGGTAAAAAGCCAATGATCCTTCAACTACACACACTTGAATTTTGCGCTGAAGAGATGTTATGGCAATTTCAGTTCTTTCAACATCACACTGCTCTCACTTAGCCAACACTGTCAGTTGATCAGGCTCAAGCACACTCTCCTTCTGTGCTATGCTATGTGACATTGACGTATATCTCTTCCCATTCCCTCTTTATTCTCAATACAGACAGGTACACTTTGGACAAGCACATGTCATTCAGGTGATTAAAACTGCGCTGTAGGAAACTATTACTCCTCCCTCACCAAAATAAATTTCCTTTTATTTCCAAAGTTAAATACATGTGTAAATTATTGTTGAGAAGAAATACATTTAATAACTGGATAAAATGGTAAAATTAATTTAAGATCCCCACCCAGAGAAAAAGAGAAAATTAATTCATAAAGCTAACATCAAGTGCACTCGTAAGTCTATAATCAAAAGAAAAAGAAGAAAAATTAACATTACCCTGAAACTGTGCTGTTTAATAGATTCAAATTAAGTGTACATGTGAACTACAGTTCACATAAAATACATATATATATATCGAAAAAGTTTTTCTTTGTAATCAAGCACTTTGTTGGAATTCTTTCCCCCCAAAACAGTAAACAAATATATATATATATATATATATATATATATATATATATATATATATATATATATACACACACACACACACACACACACACATGTACATATATATCGTTTTAAAATTTGCTTATTATAATTCTTGAAAATTCTTCTCCTCTCAAAAAAAACAAAAAACATAATAGTTAAAGGAGTACAATAAGCTGTGTTTTGTTTAACATATACGAGCATGGGCATATGAGAGAGGAGAAAAAAATGAAAAGGCAAAAATCGAAAAAGAACATGTACAAATTAGAATTCTCCCGTCCGTAAAATTTATATTTTTCAGAATAAAATTGGATACTCAAATCAATTAATCGTTAAAATAGGAAAGAAAAACAAAAAACATATAATTCATTTAAAATAATACTTTATATTTTTATTTTATTTTTGAATATCAAGTGACTGACCTGATTAATATGTGCTGTGAATTTTTTCCCAATTTTCATTACGGACTCTACTTTTGTATGAGCAGTATCGCCTGAAGAGGTCTTTAGTTACTTGTAACTTGCTGACCGAAATCTGCTCATGAATGTGTAATGATATAAATGCTTATGTAAAACAAATAAAAAATATATCTTGCCCTATTTCGGCATTGAGTATTCTTGTATTAACCTTGTTGCTTCACCTCTAGAAAATATAAACCTGGAAAAATTATATTGATAAAATTCACTTTTGAAAAATTATATCGATATAATTCACTTTTTAAAAATTATATCGATAAAATTCACTTTTTAAAAATTATATCGATAAAATTCACTTTTGAAAAAACATTGATATAATTCACTTTTGTAAAATTATATTGATATAATTCACTTTTGAAAAAACATTGATATAATTCACTTTTGTAAAATTATATTGATATAATTCACTTTTGAAAAATCATATTGATATAATTCATTTTTGAAAAATCATATCGATATAATTCACTTTTGAAAAATCATATTGATATAATTCACTTTTGAAAAATAATATTGATATAATTCACTTTTGTAAAATTATATCGATATAATTCACTTTTGAAAAATCATATCGATATAATTCACTTTTGAAAAATCATATCGATATAATTCACTTTTGAAAAATCATATCGATATAATTCACTTTTGAAAAATCGTATCGATATAATTCACTTTTGAAAAATATATAACAAATAAATGTTATCAAAAGCAAGATAAGTTACTTTTCTACCAAACTGGATATATTTTTCGTGTTTTTATTCAATGTAACATGTTTATTCAGCTCGAAAAGCATACAGTGTTTACCGATGTATTGGAAAATTCAAAATGGCGCCCGACACTCTCTTTAACACGGTAAGTTCAGGAAAAGATGTTATAAATAATAAACTAGACAAAATACTGTTAGAAATTCGCTCATATGTTACCGTGATATAATTTGACATATATTCGGTGTTTTTTTAATAGTATTTTGTCTAGTTTATTATTCATGACACCTTTTCCCAAACTTACCATGTTAAAGAGAGTGTCGGGCGCCATTTTGAATTTTCCAATACATCGGTAAACACTGTATGTTTTTCGAGCTGAATAAACATGTTACATTGAATAAAAACACGAAAAATATATCCAGTTTGGTAGAAAAGTAACTTATCTTGCCTTTGATAACATTTATTTGTTATATATTTGTTTTTTTGACAACTTTTTCGAATCTATGTGTACAGTAATACAAACCCATGTTTTCTAGTTTTTTATAGCTAAACATGTTTCTACTGAAAGAAGATGACAGCCGTTTCTAAATTTTAATTAATGTGGCCCAAAATAGTAGCTGACTTTGAATAAAGTTGCAGCTGAAACAGGTGTAGCGTAGCCCATAATGTTTGTATAAATAAAAATAATGTGTGTGTGTGATAATTTGAAATGATGAAAAATAAAATTTATGTTATTAGTTCAAGTTCATCAAATGTTCAAAGGAAATATATAAAAAATTAACAATTAATCAGAAGTAAATTTTCCAGGGCATTTTGTAATGTTAAAACTTATTTATATTAAATAAAGTAGTTGAAAGACAAATTTTTTCTTACAATTAGGCAGAAGTGAATTTTCCAGGGCATTCATCATTAAGCCAAAATATCGTTTTCATCAGCAGCATCATCATCATAATAATAATAATAATAATAGGTCTGAAATTAGTGTCCCAAATTTTCCTATGAAAATCTCAACGAATCGCTTAGTAAAATAGTTATGAGCCAATGAGGATGATTGTATAAGCAACATTTTGTAATCTGTTTTGTTTTTGTTTTTTTTTTCGTTTTGTTTTTTTACCATTTTTCGCGTGTATTAATTAATACGCACCAATAAAATTTTCCAAGGGAAATAATGCATAAACGCGATTTGTGAGTTATCTCCCTTAGACCAGCGAACGTATTACATTTTTATAAATTTTATTCGGATTGTTTTTCTTATGTTTTTCTAATATTATAAATTTTATTTTATTCCACATTCTTTTTTTTTTTTTTTAATTAATTAATTAGTATATAATGTAAACCGCGGGCGTAATTTGTTCATCCGTTTTTGAAATAAAATATAAAAATCTAAAGAATCAAGAATAACGACAAAATCCAAAATACTAAAAAAAAAACATTAAAAAAATGCTTTGTTTTTGCCTTTTTTGAGCAAAATTGTTACTCAGTTATCTTATTTAAATTTAAAAAGAAAATATGGTGAATATCCAGATACGCTACAACAGAACACCGACCACTCTAATTTGTTTTTTTTGTTGTTTTTAGGTAATTGAAGTCGTTGACAACGAATCTGATAGTCAAACATTGGTCAAATTTACCGTTTGCATGGTATTAACCCCCTGAACCCACGAACTACTTTCCACCATTTTGCAGCTTCCGTTTACACTACGCGCGTGCGCTGTAGCATAAACGATGGCTTCACCAAGCAAACTGCCTTCTCACATAATAATCGTACAAATCTTCTGCGGAAAATTTTAAATTAGATAAAAAAGAAATAAAGCAAGAAAAGAAAAGCTCACCAATGTAAAAAAAAAAAAACAGTAAAATCTTCGAAAAATGTTAAATGGTGTTCTAATTGGTAAATGTCGGTGCGTTACTTTTTGAAAATTCTATGTTCCAAGAAAAAAAAACAATTAAATTAACCTCCCCCTCTCCCCAACGTGGTGTGCTTTCCTTTTCTTGTTTTATTTCTTTTTCAACTAATTTTAAATTTTCCACCCAAAAAGTGCTATAATGTATTTTTGAAAATTAGAAAATTCTATGTTCGGGGAGGGGGGGGGGGATTAAATCCAACTTGGGGAGCAAACCATAGTAGCGACTTGTACGAATAGAACCCGAAGGTCTGATTAATTTTGAAATGGTAGCAGGAAGGACTCCACTTTTTACACATTTGACCAGACACTTTTGGAACTTGGTTTCTATAGATATGGTGGAACCATGTGTATCTACCGGACCTTACCAGACAAATTTAGAGGTGTCGTCCAAAATGGTCATAATTTTATGAACATAATTTTGAAGATTAAGTATGATGACTCGAGAGTCTTTGTCAGATATATATATATTATTCCTTAATTGGAATTTTTTTTTTTTTTTTTTTTTTTGAGATTAGCATTTTTTATGTTAATTTTATTTTTATTTCGGACTATTAGTCTCATTTTTATTAGTTGTTTTTTTTAATCTTTTTATTGGTTCACAACGTTTCGGCCAACTTCCTTTGGCCTTCGTCAGGTGGTAACCGCGACGGATAGGAACTTCGAATCTCCTAACTGCATTCTCAACCATCACTGCCATCCGTAGTTGTTGTCGTCTCACCACATTTTTTACCAATTACCTCTGGCATGCTTTGGGTGGGATTGAAACCGCTATCTTCAGACAATGTTCATCTGGAACCGTAGAGATTCAACGTCTCTATCAACTGCGCCACGGGCCCCGAAGGACGATCAAGGTTGGATTCTTTGATCTTATAAATCCACATTTATTATCTGATCTTCCATAGTCGGGTCCGTACCGATTGGTATATATATATATTATTCCTTAATTGGAATTTTTTTTTTTTTTTTTTTTTTTTTTTTTTTTAATTTTGAGATGAGCATTTTTATGTTAATTTTATTTTTATTTCGGACTATTAGTCTCATCTTTATTAGTTGTTTTTTTTTTTTTTTTTTTTTAATCTTTTTATTTTATTTTTTATTTTATTTATTTATAAAAAACAAAAAAAAAAAAAAAATTCCAATTAAGGAATAATATATATATATATACCAATCGGTACGGACCCGACTATGGAAGATCAGATAATAAATAAATGTGGATTTATAAGATCAAAGAATCCAACCTTGATCGCCCTTCGGGGCCCGTGGCGCAGTTGATAGAGACGTTGAATCTCTACGGTTCCAGATGAACATTGTCTGAAGATAGTGGTTTCAATCCCACCCAAAGCGTGCCAGAGGTAATTGGTCAAAAATGTGGTGAGGCGACAACAACTACGGATGGCAGTGATGGCTGAGAATGCAGTTAGGAGATTCGAAGTTCCTATCCGTCGCGGTTACCACCTGACGAAGGCCAGAGGAAGTTGGCCGAAACGTTGTGAACCAATAAAAAGATTGAAAAAAAAAAAACAACTAATAAAGATGAGACTAATAGTCCGAAATAAAAATAAAATTAACAGTCTTTGTCAGGTTTTGTGATAACTAAATATATATAATATATGGGAAAAAATACGTTTTCGATTATATTTCATCCTTTATTTGTACCGATCCTCTTATTTGTGAAGCTTGATGCATATTGAATTTAACTACAGAGCAAATATAAATAGATGACAAAACAGTTATATTCAAGATGTTGTCCATCTTACAGTTTATTTATTTCAACATGTCAAAACCTCTACTTTTTTACAGAACCTGTCTCATAGCGCAGGAACAATCATAATCATTGTGTCAATATTTTCCACATAGACTAATAAGAAAAATACGAACTATTTAACATGAAAAAGGAAATTGTTTAAAATGATAACATAGATCAAAAAAATCCAAAGAATATTTGCCTCATATTGTGATATTAGATCCATGTTTAATTTAATAGGAAAGCTATTCATGCCTTATTTTCTGCATTGTTTTAATCAACAAAAACTTCAACCAGAACTAGCACCCATACTTACAAAACTGTTTAAACGTTGTCTTAAGGAAAATAGCTTCCCATCACCCTGGAAAATCTCATCAGTATGCCCTGTATTTAAGAATTCAGGTGATCGTTCATCCCCCTCTCAGTACAATCTCCTGTGCGTCATGAGTAAGTTGCTGGAATCTGTGTTAAATAGAGAAGTAATCAACCATCTCAGCAAAAATAACCTTCTTAGTGACACACAATATGGTTTCCGTTCTACTAGATCTACAGCAGATGTGCTTACAGTTATATCTCATAGGATTAGCAAATCTCTCGACAGAGGCAACCTTTCTAGGGCAATTGCTCTTGACATATCAAAGGCCTTTGATAGGGTATGTCATAAAGGTTTACTTCACAAGATCTCCAGCTATGGTATAGCTGGAAATGTCTTCTCAATTATTAAATCATTTCTCTCTGATAGGTTCATAAGAGTAGTAGTTGATGGGCAAAAATCAGAAGCTCACAGTATAAATGCTGGAGTCCCTCAGGGGTCCATCCTGGGCCCAACTCTTTTCCTGATCTACATTAATGATCTTCCAAATCACATCCTTACATCATTCGTAGACATTTTTGCTGACGACACTACCATCTATGGTAGCACATCTAAGACAGTAAACGACCAAGTTCTCTCCGATTCTTTCTCCTCTGATCTTGATCACGTTGTACAATGGGGAAAGGAGTGGCTGGTTACTTTTAATGCATCTAAAACCAAGCTTCTATCTTTACATCATCAACGTTCTGATCCCCATCTGGCATCAATTAAAATGAATGGCTCTTGTCTTGGGGAGGCCTCGAGTTTTGACAGGCTTCTGGGCTTGACCTTTACTCCTGATCTTAAATGGAATACGTACATCAAATCTGTTGCCAAGGCCGCTGGAAAAATGGTCGGATCCTTCTATAGATCCAGTAGATATCTCACTGCTGATGCAATTCTCTATCTATATAAGAGCCAGATACGTCCAAGGATGGAATACTGTTGCCATATATGGGCAGGAGCTGCTAGAAAAGACTTGTCCTGCCTTGATAGGGTTCAAAATAGACTTCGCTGCAACCTCTATCTCACAGAAGAGATGTTGCGAGTTTGTCTCTGCTTTATCGTTATTTTCAGGGAAAGTGTTCAACTGAGCTTCAATCTATGGTCCCCCCTCACCAAACATTCACAAGAAACACTAGACTAGCTGAAAACATTATCAATAATTTTCCACACTCCTTATCTGTGCCTAAACCTAAACATAGATTCCATGATCAAAGCTCCTTTCTTAGAACTGCACGCCTGTGGAATTGTCTTCCGTTTTCCTGCTATAATATGGTTGTCTTCAAGTCCAACGTGAACAAGTTTCTGATGAGCCGTTCCACTTAAGTTAACAAATTTACCGAACTTCCATTACTATCGATTACTATATTGTCCTTTTGACTACTCTACACTCTTTAACCCTTATCCTTGAGTGGCCGATCGGCCTTGATAAGTGGTGACGCCTATGTAAAAAAAAAAACAAAAAAAAACACTGAAATTATCTTCTACAATATTTTTTTTATTCATTATTTCAAAATAATTAATATTTATTATCAAAAATTATGTTAACAGTGGTTAAATCTACAATAAATGTATTTGGGGTTTTAATACGAAACTAACTTTTATTTTATAGATCATGTTTATGTTTTTTTTTATTTTATTTTAATTTTTTTTCTTCATATAAGCTAAAAATAGGTTAGTCATTAACCTAATCAGAACTTCCCATATAACGAACTCTGAAGATTTACTCAACAAAATTTTAAAAAACATTAATGTACAAAACAAAACTAAATACAGCTTAGATATAACATGAAAAAGTGATTTCTGTGTGCGATGGCAGCAGCACATTCTGGGGAGAACCATGGCTGGCTGTTAGGTTTTTGTTGGAATTTTTTTTGGATGGTATGAATCGGTCTATGCCTACAATTAACCATTCGATCAGGTCGGATACTATGGAGGGCACATCTTTTTTAAACATGGAATGCAGGAGTAGATCAGATATAAATGTATGGAAGCTATCCCAGTCAGCCATAGAGTATCAGTATACAGTACGGTGGAGAGGTACGTCTGAAGATTTATTGTATTTCGTTTTTATCTTAACTGATACAACCAAGTGGTCAGAAGATCCCAGTGGAGATAGAACGGAACATGAACATATCTCAGGGGAAGTTGTGAGAAAAAGGTCAAGAAGGCTAGCGTACTGACTGGAAATATCGGCCACACAGGTGGGTTCGTGAACAATCTGGGTGAGGTCATAGGCAATGACGAAATCATGACAGAACCTCCCCTCATCATCTGTCTTGTTTGAGTGGGTCAGCTATTCCACATTGTGGACATTGAAGTCACCACAAATGTGGATGTTAGCCGAAGGATGAGCAGACAGGATGTGGTCAATTTTCTCAGATATGCTCTTAAAGAGAGTAACTGCTGTTGTGGGGGCGATAGAGGGCAAATATAAATGCAGTGGTGTAAGCAAGTGCAACTCAGACTCACATATAAGGTAAATTAGGGTCTTCACTGGAGATATCCCTACCACATGGAAAGCCATCTTTAATGTAGGCACATATTCAATGCCCTTGGGGGTCGGATTAAGATGTTAAGTTAGAGCATCCTTTAATTATGAACTCATCTAGGGAAGTGGTCGGCCCTATGCCAGTATCGCTTTGGAAGAATATGTCCGGTTTTGTCTCTTGTAATTAGGTTTCAACCACTGGAAGGTTGGAACGTAGACCCCTGATGTTGGAGAAGGAGACATGGTAGCAGAGGTCTACGTTGGAGGATGGGGTTCTAGGTTTATTCATGTTTTTTTTCTGTAAATATTTCATGTTTAAGATTTGGGATTTTTGAAACAGATCGACAGACTTGGTTAGAGCAGGACAGAGATGGAAAGCAGGAGAGAAAAAGACAGGATTTTTTTTTTTTTTTGTGGCACATGATAAGGTAAAGCTGTAACAAGTACCCACTAGTATGGCATCGAGAGGCCCAACCAGAAACTGCTGCATGGTTCAGAATCCATTCACCAGATGGCAATACAGCAGCCCCAGTACTTTGCACCTGCTGATAGGACAGCGTCCTTAGTGGTTAATCCAAGGTTCGGGTCCCTGACTATCAGACGGATAACGTCAGCCCAGATGAAACGTTTACCTCCAGCACCCTTACTAGTTACATGGCCACAAGGATAGACATAGAAACAGAAGATTTCCGGCATCTCAGGCTACTGTTCACTAAGTACTGCCGTCCTGGAAAGCAGCTTTTTCTTAACCCTTTGTCAGAAAAATCACTCATTGGAAATGAGGACTGAGGGACAAATAAGAGGAAGCGAGAGTAATGAGAGCTGCCGATAACACATCCACAATTCGTTGTCTACTCTCCATTAAAAAAAAAAGTGGAAGTTGAAAGGACTTATTAACATTTACTTAGTAAAAGTTTGTAGCTCTAATTCGAAATTAGAGATATTTGAAGATAAATCCCCCTCCCATATTTACGAATGAAATAAAAATGGAATACATTGCTGTAATTTCCGTTTAAAGATATTAAACTTTTTTCTTCTTATCCAAGAGACACCTCCAACAAAAGAATTATAATAACGACAATTTAGCACTAAAATATTTTTAAAAATACCGTAATGCATCGTAAAACACCCACCATCTTGTACGACACATTATGTTGGTAAATAAACGTAATATTATTGAAAATTCACTTTAATATTTTCATTATTCTTTCATATACTAACTCGAGTCCATGGTGTTTCCCATGAACGACATGGATATAGCCATCAAACAACTCCTTTCACATTTGTTATTTTTGTTTTAAACTTGTGTTTTTTTGTTTGGGGGTAGAATTCCTTTGTTACAAGGCTGATTGAATTGAACAAGAACTGTGGACTGGCACATCAAGTGGAACAATCCTGTCATGTGTAGTGAATGTTCATACTCATTAACAAGTCAGACTCTCCACCACCTACAACACTACTTGCATATGTTACAACTATCACGGAGAGAAGTTGCCACCAACATCGATCCTGACTAACTCGTCAGTCTATCATCAACTGCAATTAACGAACTCTTATTCTTAACGAACTCTTATTCTTTCTATCTCTTTCTTAATATTTCTCATGTATATTTATGTAAATAAATTGCATTCCTTCACTGATATATACCGGTATGTTTTTGCCATCATTATACGACCTTTTGCTTATCAATCCTTCTATCATCCAATACATTCACCATGGGGACGGGATCGTCTATCACACAAGCAGACCATCCTCTCCCTCCACAGTTTGAACTCCTATAAGAGAGGTAAAAGGGGGAGGTAACTTTTCCTGAAGCAGAAAAGGAGTTAGATCCTCTTGGTTATAGTTCTATCATCCTAACAATGAAGACAACTTATGTTGTCTGGGAATGAAAGTAGTGCTTATATATGAGAAGACAAAAGCAAAAAATCCATCTACCATACAAAGCTGTCTCATCAGATTTTCGAAGATAGGTTAAAAGCTATTTGAGTCTTACGAATCAAAATTTGATTCTGACTAGCCACTTTTCATTTGATAGTTATTGGCAATATAATAATATACTTCATTACGATTTATCTTTTTTTTTTTAATACGTATCCTGACCAGGAAACTCATATGAAACATTTTGAAATAATTACAAATAAAAACTTTCAAGGGGGACAACTCATTTTAATTTGAATAATATGAGTTTTCTACCTTACAAAATTTTTTCTGTATAATTTTTTTAAAATGTATAAGCAAATAAAAATTCAAAACTAAAATGATTTCATTGCATCTCGGACAACACCGAGTAGGAACAGCTAGTTCAATGATATAAATTTCTTGTTTTAAATATTTATAGATGGCAATATTAAAAACATTTAAACAGCAGAGTAGGAAGATCTACAAGGTGGAGCATGAGTCCTATTACAAAATTTTTTCTGTATTTTTTTATGATAATATTGGAATAAATTTACTGTTTTATTGTCACCATGTTATAGCTTAATATATGATTTTATATTTCAGAAACAAAAGATACTAATTTTTAACAATGTCTGTTGAATAAAAAAAGAAAATTCATCATAGAGTAGCATCCATTATAAATATATAATTGAAAAAGGTAAAAACCTCAAAATCAATAATTGATAAAAGGACGATTGATCATTATCTGGAAACTTCATAAATCAAAGATAGACAATGATCAGGCCATCCCTACACCTCTAGAGCACCTAAACTCATAAAAAATGTGAAGGGAACAAATCAGGCGAAATCCAAGAATACCCATGAGACAAAATAGCAAAGGAAGCACAAACATCACCAAGGACTATTGGAAAAATATGTCGAAATGACCTACAGATGTCACCCTAAAAGCTCCAAAAAGAGACAGCTTCTCTCTGCAACCACAACTGAAAACAGACTCACTAGAAACCGGCTTTTATTGAACCCTATCAGAAATGGCATGCTCATTACTAGCATTTTCATGGATAAAAAGTTATTCTCATTTCAACAATCCCACAATCATCAAAATTATAGTCCTTGCGTGAAGTTGTGTTACTGTGGGAATGCAGGAAAGATTTTCAGAACGTATAATTCAGCATCAGTGATGATCTTGGCAGCCATTTCTATAAAAAAGAGAAATGTCCCCTTGTTTTTCTCCTTTAAAAAGTCAAAGTTAACAAAGAATGTTACAATGGGGACATTCTTGAAGGTGCACTGATCCTATGGTGTAATTCTATGTATGGTGATGAAGTACGGATTTGTCAACAAGATAGGGCAGCAAGCCACAATGCTCAAGTAACACAGCAGTGGTGTCGAGACAACTGTCCATAGTAAATCAGCAAAGAAGAACAGCCTCCTTCATCACCTGACCTTAACACACTTGATTATTATTTGTGGTCAATCCTGGCTAGTGAAGCCTGCTCTACTTGTCAAAATATTGAAACTTTTAAGATACAATTGAACAAACGCTGAGTGAAAATACCCTTAGATTTTGTATGTGTTGCTATAGACGATTTCCCTAAAAGACTTTGTAGTGTAGTGAAGGCTCAAACGAAACTTTTTTAATATTGTTTTTTCAGGATTTGCTAATGATTTTCTGTAGTTGGGTTTTGTAATATATTATTTTGTTAGGATAAATCTGAATTTTATTTGTAACAACAATTATGTTCCACCATATATATATATATATATATTGGATGTGCTGTTATAGATAATTTCCCAAAAAAGACTTTGTAATGTAGCGAAGGCTCGAGGGAAACATTTTGAATAATACTTATACCATATTGTTCCTTCAGTATTTGCTAATCATACTCTGTAATTGGATTTGAATAATTTTTTTGTTGTTGTTGGGATAAATCTGACTTTTATTTTGCAACAGTATTTATGTCTCACTTTAAAGTGTGTACTGTGCAGTAGGCTAGACTATCATTTTCATAATATAAATTTCTATATGTTAGGTGGCTACATACCACCTATAAATAACAAACATTTATATTCAAAAAGGAACTACCTCTTTGCCCTTTGAAAGTAAGCATGTTAAATATATATTAACTGGAAAAAAAAAAAGGATTTTCTTTACGACTTTGGAAAAATAAAAACTTGTCAAGCAGCAAAAAGCAGATGGTGACATTCGTCTATTGTTTGCAAAGATGACCATTTTTCTGTGACTTCGGAGATGGTTTGTTAAAGAGATTCAAGCTCTGAAGTATCTCCCGCCTGTGAGACACCTGTGGATGATTCTGTGGGAGAGATGCTGAGTTCTTCAATGTGTCCAGATTCAGCAACTCTAGCCTCTTTGCGGCTTGCAAGTATACTGACAACATCGGTCTTGGGTTAGGTTTTCCCTAAAATCGGAACACCAATCAAACGGTTTGAGGGAGACCTTGAAGCTATGCTTAAATTGTTTCTTCTGTCTTCTTACGGTTCTTTTCATTTGGACAGCTCACCTTAAAGGAGCTGTTTTGAAAGTCTTGAATCTGACATGCGGTATATATAACCTGTCCAACGAACCTGACAATGCTGCACCATGGGGTGTACTGATGAGAGGTTTGACTGGACTAAAACCTCTATGTCTGGTGCTTTATCTTGTTATTTGACTTTCATCAAATAGAGATGCACAAAACACAAACAGCAACTTCCAAAAATCATGCCAATCAGTATTTAACTGGTGCTCCCAAAACGATTTTAATTCTTTCTTTTTTTTCTTCTTTTTTCCTTTTTTCTTTTTTTTTTTCCACATGAATTTCATCAAGTATTCAACTACATGCAAATTTAATGGTAGCTATGAGAATCTGGTGTTTATTTAGAATTTCACTTTTTAAAAAAATAAAAATACAGAAAAATCTTTATGTACATATTCGTCTTGGAATGAAGATGTCATATTCCAAAAATCATGAAAATTGATGAAGTAGTTTTTTTTTTTTACTAATAAACAAAATTTTATAACCATGTAGGACGTAGTGTTTTGATCAGCCATGATTTATAAATAAGGAGACAATTCGAACTATTAAGATCAAAATCTAATATAATAATTTAGTATTAAAATTTCTAAAAATTGTAAATTTTGATTTTCTAAGTTAACAATAAAGCTAGGTTTTATATGATTTTTGGAATATGACATCTTTTTTCTGTGACGAATATGTACATCATAAAGATTTTTCTGCATTTTTGTTTTTTTAAATAAGTGCAATTCTAGCTAAGTAACAAAAACATTACTTGTATCATTGTATCAGGTTGACAAAAAAGTTCTGCCGTTTTTATCTTTTAAATTCAGATGTACAAAAATCTATTGATCGAATTAAGAACCATCAGAATGAACACATTTTTGCAATGCAAAACAAGTGCATTTATGCCAGTGATGTAAAAATCTTGTGTTCTGGTAGCGATGAAGATGCTGAAGACGTTTTTGATATTGCTCAGGTTTTTGAAGCATTTCTCATG
Source organism: Euprymna scolopes (assembly GCF_053919585.1). Lineage (NCBI taxonomy): Eukaryota > Metazoa > Mollusca > Cephalopoda > Sepiida > Sepiolidae > Euprymna > Euprymna scolopes. The sequence goes on along the minus strand of NC_136487.1, from coordinate 157,584,846 downwards.
CAGAAAGTTGTTGTGATGCTTGAAAAAGTAGTAGTTGGTAGGGGAGAGGTCTGGAGAGTACGGTGGATGAGGCAGAGTTTCTTAGCCCAATTCGTTCAACTTCTGCAGGGTCGGTTTAGCAACATGCAGTCGGGCATTGTCATGGAAGAGAATTAGGCCTTTTCTGTTGACTAATACTAGGTGTTGTTGTCAAAGTTTCTGATGCATTTCATCCATTTGTTGACAGTATTTCTCTGTCGTAATGGTTTCACCTGCATTCAAACAATTGTAATGGATGAAACCAGTTGCAGACCACCAAACAGCATGACCTTCTTTTGGTGCAACTTTGGTTCGGGAAGTGTTGTGGAGCTTCGTTGGTATCTAACCACTGAGCTGAGCGTCACCGGTTGTAAAGAACTCACTTTTCATCGCAAGTCACAGCCCGATCGAGAAACGGGTAATTCTTGTTGTGTAAAAGTAGGGAAGATGACACTTCATAACAGCGTTTCTTTTGGTTGTTGTTCAATTCGTGCGGCACCCATTTATCAAGTTTTTTTGTCTTTCCAATCTCAAGTGGTTCGAAATTGTTGTATACGTTACGTCTAATTCAGAAGCAAGTTCTCGAACAGTTGTGCATAGATTGGCTCTGACTAAGGCTCCTAATTGATCGTTGTCAACAATTTGATGGCCGACCACTATTCTCATCATTTTCAAGATTCTCGTCACTGTCACAAAATTTCTTTTTTTTTTTATTCTTATCAAGGCCCAGAAGCCACTCAGGGATAAGGGTTATTGCAAGTACATTACGTTAGTGTGGAGATTTGATGAAGTGTTTACTTAAGGGGGCGGTTCATTATGCAGACCACCTAGTGGTATCAATTGACATCTCTACTTGTAGCTTCTCTGTAGGCCATTTCCTCACACAGACAGTAATGTTCCCAACTCGCCTGCCAGATCGTGAACACCAGCAGGCTTCACTTTTAGACTTATTCCTCACCACAGTCCACTTGGAAATGCAGACCACCTAGTGGTATCAATTGACATCACACTTAAAACTTAACCCAAAAGTGAGGAGTTATTGCTCAAAACAACAAGGTACTACAAAGCGCTGATTGGGAAGCCATCAGAGAACATATCAGAGATGCTCCATGGACCAATATCTTCCCTCTTCCTGCTGAACAGTGTACTAATGAGATAACTGAATGGTGCAAAGCGGATATTGAAGCACATGCCACCATACAAAAGTATTATAGCAAGCCCCATTCACCCCCTTGGTTCACTACAGATTGTGCAGTTGCCATTGCACAAAGACAGCATGCATTCCACCGGCTCATATATGTCATAAGTCAAATACAAATAGGCAAAAAATCATAAATGCTAGAAATCATTGTAAGAGAGAAATAGCAACAGTGAAAAGAAAGCATGCTGAAATAATCAGGGAATGCATAGAATCACAAAAGATGGGAACTCGTGATTTCTGGAAAATCTATAATAATGTAGTAAATAAAGGACAATCATTCCCCCACTATCCAACAACCACGAAGGTGGAACTTCTTGCCGGCCATTCACCTCCAACTCTACCTTAGAATCAACAAACAATTCCCTCCCAAATATCCCTATGCGGACTGAAGCCGTACTAGATGCTGTAAAAATTACGCCTTCTCATGTCCGTGATATCATAAAAAATTTAGACACCTCCAAGGAGTGTGGGCCTGATCTCATCCCTGCTATACTAATTAAGAATGCTTAGCTGAGCTAGCCCCCATACTTTCCCAGCTCTACAATAAATGCCTTGCTGAATCTTGCTTCCCTAATAGCTGGAAGATGGTCTCTGTGGTTCCAGTGTACAAGAACTCTGGCGAAAGGACTACCCCTCCTAATTATCACCCTCCTCCCCCTCTTCGCTAAAATCTCAGAGACTTTAATTAATTACACTAGTCTATCATCTCGCAAAAGCAAATCTCTCTGACAAACATGGATTTAGGCAATGTTGTTCCACTGAAGATATTTTAAGAGTCATCTCTGAACGCATATACCATGCACTGAATAAGATGGGCTATATAAATCCAATATTAATATAAATCCAATATTAATATAAATCCAAGGCCTTTGATAATGTCTGGCATGAAGAGCTACGAGGGGTGTGCAATAAGTAATGCCCCTGACCCACTTCCCATAGCAGTAGAGCAACGAAACTTGGCACAGTTATTAGTCTTTCTCTACATAGAAACCACCCAGAGTTATGCATTTGTTTCATCGTTTGGTGCAGCTCTGGAGACCGTTTTGTAGAACACCTCAGGTTGGTCCTCCAACCACAACGTGACTTCAGAAATCAAGGCTGCATCATCTGGGAAACACTTTCCTTTCAAAAACAAATTCATGGCTGGGAAGAGGTGAAAGTCAGAGAGTGCAAGGTAAGGAGAGTAGGGAGGATGAGGAAGGATTTCATAACCATATGCCCGTGCTTCTGATTTGGTGACATGCAAGTTGTGGACCGGAGCATTGTCCTACAGGAGGAGGGTACCTTTGCTGATCTTGCCCTGTCTCTTGATTTTGATAGCTTCCCTTAATTTCCTCAAAAGTGAAGCATAATAGGTTCCTGTAATTGTGGTACCTTTTGCCAGGAAATCTGTCATCACTACTCCGTCCTGGTCCCAGAAAACTGTGAGCATGACCTTGCCAGTGGAGGGCTGCACCCTTGCCTTCTTTGGAGGTGGTGAGTCCAAGTGCTTCCACTGCATTGACTGGGCTTTGGTCTCTGGATCAAAGTGATGGATCCAGGTTTCATCCTGTCTAATCAGTCTTTTGAAAAACGTTGACTCATCTTCTTGGCACATCTCCAAATTCATCCTCGAGCACTCGACGCGTTCTCGCTTCTGGAATGGTGTAAGCAACCTGGGATCCATCTGGCAGACACCTTATGCATATAAGCCATGAATGATAGTTTCCACACATACTAATCTTGATATCTTGGGCTATTTGGTGAATAGTAATACGCCGATCTTCCAAAATGGCAGCCTCAACGTGACGGACAGATGCCTCATCAAGGGCAGAAGGGGGGGGGGCGACCAGGTCTGGGAGCTGTTTCCACAGACTTCCGGCCATGTTTGAATTCACGATGCCAGCGTTTTACAAGGTCATATGATGGGGCATTATCACCATAAGTTTCTTTCATTTCATCAAAAGTCTCCTGTGGTGTGTCTCCTTTCAAATACAAAAACCGGATCACTGCTCAACATTCAACAGGCTCCATTTCACACCTGACTCAGTTCAATTACCTGTAAAACAGAAACCACAATTAGTTCAGAGCTGTAATTTGCCACATAACCCGTAGAGATATAAATCATTGAACATGCAAAATTTCAGCTAGATCAGATAACTGGAAGTGAGTCAGGGACATTACTTATTGCACACCCCTCGTACTAATGAAACTAAATCGTACAGAATAAATGCAGGATTCTTGGACCACTATTATTCCTGATATTCATAAAATTACCTCCCTGATAATACCGTGTCCGAGACGGGTATATTTGCTGATGATACAATGCTCTATAACATGCACAAGGGAAGAACAGATGTACATAAATCTAAGATAATGGCAGAATCATTAGAAAATGACTTCCAGACCGTAGTGGAATGGATCCGCAAATGAACGGTAACATTTAATGCTAGTAAGACTAAGCTGCTCTCTTTTAACAATTACAAAAAGCCTCTCCAACCACTGATACCCATGACAAAGAACACCCTACCTGAGAATTCTTCTTTCAAACTCCTCAGCCTAACATTCATGGGTAATATGAACTGGAACAAATACATTGAGGACATTGCGAAGACTGCTGCAAAGAAGGTGGGTTCCCTCTATCAAGCTAGAAAACTACTCATACCCGAGAGTATCCTGTACCTCTACAAGGCTTCCATTTGCCAATGCATAGAGTATTATTACTACATCTGGGCTGGTGCATCTACCACTAGTTTCTCCCTCTTGGATAGGGTCCAAAAAAGAGTTTTCAATCTAATAGGTCCCTCTTTGTCAACTAAGCTCCAACCTCTGACCCATCGCCACAATGTTGCATCTCTGTGCCTGTTTTACAAGTATTTTAATGGAATGTGCTCTGATGAACTCGTTGCACTTGTGCCCTCTTCGACAAAAAGTGATATTACCTATAGTAACAACACTAAGCTAGATACTCCACCAGACTAGATGAATTCTTGACCTGGAATCCAGCAAAAGTAAGAGACCAAAAGAAAGGTATCTATTATATATATAAAAGTGAACGTGTGTGTATCTGTGTACATTTTCCTACGCAATAACTGTCAATTTTCAGTCTACAGACTCGAAATTTGATATACAGGGTACCGAGATATGGGAAAATCGTTGTAATCTGTTTTCGGCCAGAAATTTGGCTGTTAAGGGGTCAAAGTTCAACGATTTGACCTTTGAGAACTCTACCAAACTCCTCTGACAATTTTGGGTCCAAACACTTGACATTTTAGATATAGGTTCCTTGGACATGGATCTAACTTAATAACTTGATTTGGGCCCAAAACAACAAATGTTAAGGGGTCAAAATAGGGGTCAAACTTTAAAAAATTGACCTTTTTCTTTTTGTATGTTTTTTACTCAACATACACCTCCAAACACCCGGGCAATGCCGGGCTGAAATGCTAGTATTTTAAATAATAAAGTCCACTGGCCAATAAGTGAGAGAAAAATTAATATTCCTAACTTCTTTACCAATTCAACGTTTGAGAGATAAGAGTTGTAATCGAATATCCAAAAAATCTATGCATCTCATTAAGAGATCAAGTGTTAATCTCAGGAAGGGGCTCCTTGAGTTTTGAGAACTTAGATTGAAATAAAAATATAAAACGATTGTATAGCTGTGGTTTCCTAGATGTTAATCCAATGAAACTTCAGTGTTTATAAAATAGTGCTCAAGAACAAGCAGAGATATATATTTAATTGGAATTTTTATTATCGCGACGAGTATTATTCGCATAATTTTAGCTGTTATTTCACGATGTTTCAGTCAACTATTCCTCTGACCTTCATCAGGTGGTTAACCGCGACAAGATAGGAACTCCGAATCTCCTAACTGCATTCTCAGCAATTATTGCCTTCCATAATTGTTGTCGTGTCACCATGTTTTTGCCCAAGTAAGCCTCTGGCCAGCTTTGGGTAGGATTGAAACCGCTATCTTCAGACAATGTTCACCTGGAACCGTTACCACCTGACGAAGGCCAGAGGAATAGTTGGCCGAAACATTGTGAAATAGCAACTAAAATTATGAGAATGATAGTCTGCAATAAAATAAATTAAATAGAGAGACGTTTTGGCTGTGATTTTTTTTTTTTTTTTTGAAATGCAACATTTTTTTTTTGAAATGCAACATCAAGCCACTAAGTCTAAACTGGCTTCAAATGCAAATGTACGATTTTTTTTTTTTTCTTTCTTTTTTAAGAGAAAATACAAATCGTATGTTTTCAATCCGATAAATGAATCAATAAAATACCAGAATAACAGGATTTTTCCTACCCCTCTCCCAAAATGAAAAACAAACCTCTTACAGTTGCATTTAAAACCAATTGTGACTAGTGGTTTGATGACACTGTATTTCGAAAGAAATCACAGTTTAAACATATACACACATATGTAGCCAATAATAAAAAATTATATGTGTGTGCGTGTGAATACAAAGTGACTTTGTCTGTGAGAGGAATGGTCTCTATCAAACTCCTATCAATTTTTTGTCTACAGATCTGAACCTGTGGAACAAATTCAATTTGGGTTTTAGCCGTTAGAATAAGGGGTCAAAATTGAAAGAAATTGGAACTTTGTAAGTGTAAGTTGACTAAACATGTTAATGGATGTGCAAATATACATTTATATGTTTAACGTCATTTTTTTAAAGTTTTTGTATGCATATGAATTTAAAAAAAATTTTTTTTTCATTCCATTTTCACTCCAAACAAGGCACAGCGCCACTTTGATGTAGGGGGCTACTATCGGGGATAGTAGTTGCAGGGATACTATATCAGCAGTCGAGCAGCAAGCTGTCTATTCACATTACACTTGAACTTCCACATGTCAGTACAGTTAGGAAAACATGAACCTGGAAAGGAGTGCCAGAGTCTAGCAGTCTGGGGAAGAAACTATTACTTCTTACATCTAGGGATCTCTACTCTGTAGGGGTGGGACTTTGCTGCTTGTCAAGTTTTTCGGGGGGTATTTATGTTGAGGGGGTACAAAGGCTTGTAGTTCGTCAGATGATCCACCATTAAAATATTTGTAAAACAGGCAGAGGGATGCAACATTTCATCAATGGGACAGAGGCCGAAACTTATGTGACAGTTCATGACCTATTAGGTTGCCGACTCTTTTGAACCCTTTCCAGGAGCGAGAGACTAGTAACAAGTGTATCAGCCCAAACCTTACGACAATACTCTATAAATGAGCGAATGGTGGCCTTGTAGAAGTACAGGATACTTTCAGGCATAAGTAACTTTCTAGCATAGAGAGAGCCCACCTTCCTCGCAACGGCCCTGCAATGCTCTCGATGTATCTGTTCCAACTCATGTTCATGAACATTAAGCCGAAAAGTTTGAAAGAAGTACTTTCAGTTAATGTATCTTTAGTCATAGCTATTAGTGGTTGAGAAGGTTTCTTGTAATTATTGAAGGAGACAAGCTTAATCTTCACAACATTGAAGGTGACCATCCATTTTTGTCCCTATTCTACTACGGATTGGAGGTCTTCCTGTAGTGTTTCTGCCATTTCCTTAGATACGTGTTCATTTGTTTTCCCCTCGTGCCTGTTACAGAGTGCGGTGTCATCAGCAAATATACCCATCTCAGAGACAATTTTATCAGGGAGGTCATTTATGAATATTAAGAATAATAAAGGTCCAAGGATAGACCCCTGAGGTACACCCGCATTTATATTATATTTTTTAGATGTATGACTGTCAAGGACAACCTGGATTCTTCTCTTATTTAAGAAGGATTTAATTATGTTAAGTATTTGTCCAGTGATACCGTATGATTTGATTTTCCTGAGAAGACGATCGTGCCATACCCTGTCAAAACCCTTAGATATCTCTAGGGCTACCGCTCTATCCTCCCCTGCTTTGTCCAGTGTGTGGTATATATGTTCAGAGATTAGTTAGAACATCTGCTGTAGAACGGGCTTGCCTAAATCCATATTGTTGGTCGGTCAAAGGTTTAGCAGCTGTAAGGTGATGGACTAGTAGAGCTTGGTTAATTATGGACTTTTTTTTTTTGCGAAAAGCAGGAGGAGGCTAATGTATAAGGCTGGAGAGCTATATATTTTAGTTTCAATTCTAGTTGATGGCATCCAAATCATTTTTTGTTTCTTTTGAAATCACTAATATATATTGGGTACAATATAATAATTAACAGAGTATTAGTTCTATAATAATAAATACAAAATCTGCATGAATTAAAATATATTTACAACAGGACAATGCTGGTTGGTCTGCTAATATATATTCATATTAGCCGCACCGATGAGTTGGGATATAACAGTACTGTATGTGGATGACAATTAAAGCCCCCTCTTTGGGTTGAGCACTTTGTAAATATATTTTCACCTGATGCGTATTTAAGCTATTAAGCAAAGCCTACTATTAATTTGTTTGGAAACAAACTGATGGTGTGAATTCAATGCACACTCAAGGAGAAATATTTACGGCACTGATTTGTGGTCTGATGGTGAGAGCTGCCGACTGTCAATGCGACGGTTGTAGGTTCGATCCACAGCTGAGGAAAGGTGTATGTTTAGCTGCACTGATGAGTTCCGATACGAGACAGTACCATATGTGGATGATATATATATATATATATATATATATAAATAAATATATATATTAGCCATTAATGAGTTCAGAAGCAATAATATTTGATTAAGTATAGATTAGAGAATATCATCCAAGTCAATAAATTGATAAAAAAAAAGGACATTAAAATAAAGAGATAAAATAAAGTTTCAAAATTTTTTAGATGGGGATTGATAATTTCGATTATTCAGACTACTATTCACATCTTGGTTGTCGTTTTCACTATGTTTTGGCCGATAAAATTTTGAACAAAACTATTTCATTCACTGACGTAGATTGTTCTGGTTTCATCGGACATAACTGGACCATCATTTTCGGTTTAATACCTGTTTTAAATGCTGGTATGTGTTAAAGAGTTTCTCAAAATTGGATCAGGTTATTCTTCATTATCGCCGATTTTTACAGCCTACCAGTTATCTAGAGGTTGATGGTTCAATCCTTACTAGAAGTGATAACCTAGAATAAAATAATACCAAGTCAGATGTAACATCGGATGAAATGTAAAAAATAAAAACTGCACGAGGGATAATCCAAATTCTATGCGTCCAACATTCAAAACAATAAAACATGTTTTCATTTTATCAGGTTGATAAGAAAGTTCTTGCGGTTTTAACCTTTGAAATGAAGATGTACATATCTCAGCTCAAACAAAAATTTATTGATTGAAATAAGCGCTATCAGAATCAAAACACTTTTGCCAACGCAAAACAAGTGTATTTATGCCAGTCATATAAAAATCTTGCGTTCTGGTGGTGATGAAGTCACTGAAAGCGTTTTCGGTATCGCTTAAGATTTTTTTTTTTTAAGCATTTCTCACACAGAAAGTTGTCGCAATGCATGAAAAAATAGTCGTCCATAGGTGAGAGGTCTGGAGAGTATGGCGGATGAGGCAGAGTTTCTTAGACCGATTCATTCAACTTCTGCAGGGTCAATTTAGCAATGTGCCGTTGGGCATTGTCATGGAGGAGAATTGGGCCTTTTCTGTTGACTAATGCGGGGTGTTATTGCCGAAGTTTCCGTTTTTGCTCATAGTACTTCTCTGCTGTAATGGTTTCGCTTGCATTAAAAAAAAAAAAAGAAGAAACTAATGGATGAGATTGGTCACAAACCACCAAACAGTCAGCATGACCTTCTTTTCGTCCAACTCTGGTTTTGGGAAATGTCATAGAGTTTTATTGACATCTAACCACCGAGCTGAGTGTTGTTGGTTGTTATAAGAAATGCTTAAAAAATCTAAACAATATCAAAAAATAGCTTCAGCGACTTCATCACCACCAGAACGCAAGATTTTTATGTTACTGACATAAATACGCTTGTTTTGCATTGGCAAAAATGTTTTGATTTTGATGGTCCTTATTTCAATCAATAAATTTTTGTTTGAGCTGAGATATTTTCATCTTAATTTAAAAGTTAAAAACTACAAGAACTTTCTTGTAAACCTTATATATATATTTTTTATATTTACAGAAAGTTTAGATGAGAAGTTATTGGTACCGTCGGTTTCAAACCTGATAATCAGAAACTGTTTTAGATACCCATATCAAGCTCTCTTCAGCCGATACTCATGAGAAGAGATGAGTATCGGCTGAAGAGAGCTTGATATGGGTATCTAAAACGATCTCTGATTATCAGGTTTGAAACCGACAGAACTGATAACTCATCTAAACTTTCTGTAAATATAATACGCTCTTATTTTCGGAATATTTTCCTTATAATAGAGCACATTTTAAAAAAATATAACTAAGGAGATATGCATACACGCAATACCTAAAATGTATCGTTTTTAAGCATGTTTCCGAGATGAATTACCCCATCACATTAGTTCAATTTCAGCTGTCAATCTTGAAATTTTACAAAAGTTTTTTTTCATTCATTCATTATATAAAAATGCAATACTTGAGATTGAAATCTAGTTTCAAATAGATTCAAAATTTTTTTTTTTTTTTTAAATATTTATTTATCTTTTAACATTTCCTTTCTGATAAAAGTAAAACCAAATAATGAAAATTGTTACCCTAAAAATAGAAGATGGCTGCCAAAGCAAAAAAATAAAAAATAAATAAATCTAGCAGATGATTTTCATAATCATAATTGGTGAGGAAAAAAAATACAAAATTTATTAAAAAAAAAATAAATGAATGAAAGTATCATTCTTTTAAAATAATTAAAAAAAAAAAAAACAATTTCTTTTTGCTCCAAATTTATTCCAGTTTTAAAAATTGAAAAAAAATTAGTGGAGAAAATACTATTTTGCTGCAGAACAGCAAAATAAAGTATACTTACAAATAATTTATTAAAAAAAACAAAAAACAAAACATAAAATAAATAAAGAATACAAGTTTTCTTTTTGTCTTTCTTGGAAAAAAATTTTTTTTAAGAAAATCATCAGAAGAATCAAAGAAAATGGAATAAGGCATTTTTGCAGAAGAAATATAGGTTCTTATTTAGAATTCAACCTAATTAAAAAAAAAAAAATACAGAAAAATCTTTTTTATATACATACCCGTCATGGAGGAAGATATATCCTGAAACTCATGTAAATTGATCAACTTCTTTTATTTTTGACTAAGAAAATCAAATTTTATGAATAAACAAAAAGAGACTGTCTTGAGTTGCCATCTTAAAAGAAATAAAAATGGGCAAGTAAGCCCACAATAATTCAAACTTGCAAGATAAGTCTTGTAATGCTACTAATTTCACATTAATAGCCGTAAATCGTTTAAACATGATTTTCTTTATATAAATAAAACTACTTGATCAATTTACGTAATTTTTGGAATATGACATTTGTTCCATGACACGTATGTATATTAAAGATTTTTCTGTATTTTTATTGTTTTTGAACTTTAATTCTAAATAAGGACCAAAATCTATTTTTGAAATCAAAACTGAAAACAAAAAAGGTGCTGATCCATTGTCACCCATTCTCAACATACAAAATGGTTCTTTGATACGACAGGCTCGCAAGACAATATTGAGAAACACAAATCAAGAATCAAAATACTTTACTGTTAAGCTTTTAATTAAGCTCAATGGTTTTTATTATGATAACATGGTATCCATTTTGAAAATCTATTAATAGATTAAAAATGGCTGCCTTGCATTTACTATGGTCACATTATCAAATCTAAAGCCTTTAAACTGTCAAATCTAGATAAATAAAATAGTAAATGTATGTATGTATGTGTGAAAATATTTAACCAATAAACTCTAAAACTACTGGTCACATAACACTGAAATTAATAGGAAATAGTAATTGTACACCAAGGATGGTTTATAACCAATAAAATCTTTGTTTGGATGGATGAATAAAGTGTACAAAAATATGTTGGAAAGTTGAAATGCAAAATTTTCATTTCAACTTGCCGACATATTTGTACTACTTTATGCATGTGTAAATTCATTCATAGCTTGAAGTGGTTTGATTTTAAATCTTTTAACTTTTGAAATCAATAATATATATTAGGTACAATATAATATTCAATAGAGAATTGGCTCTGTAATAATGAATACGAAAATCTGCATAGATTAAAATAATTTACAACCAGGCAAGCCCCCCCCCCCTGCTAGTAGAAAGTAATTTCTGCTGGGTGCAAATCTGATTTCTATTTGTATACCATTCACAGCAAGAACTCTTAGTGCTACCAACATCATTTTCTTTCTTCTCCTGGGTGTCTAACATTAAACAGTATTTCTATGAGGAGTTTCTTTCTAAGAATTTGCTATATATGAAACACATAGCCACAAGATTACTTCCCTGCAGTTTACAACATGGTAGTCTTCACATCTAATATCACCAAATACTTGTCATAAACTATCCTTATAAGTGATCAGATTTTGTTTATTCATTATTATAAATCTTCTCATAATGTTATTCATCATTTTAAGTAGACAATCCACCTGGTTCATTAACTCTTATCCTCAAGTGCCTTTTGGTCTTCATAAGAGTTAATTCATTAGTAAAAGAAAGTTTGAAAGTGAATGTGAATTATGATTCATTTGTGCTCCTAAATCAAAGCACCTCTGTTGTATCAAAGAAAAAAATGACAATCGTATTATTAGTTTCATGCAAACAGAATCTTCAATTTTTCTTTCTCCTTTTTCTTTTTCCTTAAAGACAAAAACAAAACACAAAAAGAAACAAACAAAATGTTTCTAGAAAACAATAATAAAACTGACTGAAAAAAAAAAAAAAAAAAGACAGGTTTGATAAAAACAAAACGAATAAGAGACCAATAATGTTGTAAAATTTAGTAAGTTTGTTGAAATGATAAACTAAAAATATATCTAAAATACAATATAAATATTTTTGATATAATTGTGTTGAAAAAAACAACAAAAAAATAACAAAAAACAAAGATGTGAAACTGGAACAATAATTTTCAGGTGAAATAAAACTTTCTTGAGGAACACAAAGGAGGGGGACATAAAAAAAATTCTTTAAGGCTTATAGAATGTCAAAGAGGAGTGTGATTGGGGATGGGATTAAACGATAGTTTTTTTCTCCTCCACCCCATTGTTTTGTATCTTAGTTCTTTCACCTGTCTCTTTGAGAACTTTTTAAAATATTTTGATATAGATATATATACTTTTTAATACCTTTTCAAATACTTTCATACATATATAGATATATTTTCTTGGTTGTCTTTTATACATGTAATGCCAAGAGCAGAGGGCCAATCTTTGAATATTCTCATCGCTACTAGTGTCAGTTTCATTTTGCATTTGGTGGGAGAGAACGGGGAGGGGGACTCTCACAAATGTTGTATCCAATCGATTTTAATTATTTTTATTAGTATTATTTATTTTTATTATTTTTATATATATATATATATATATATGAGTTCAGGCGTCTTTTTTTTATAAATGTACATTACTTTTTATTTTTACAATGATTTCCTTTTCTGTACGTGTGTGTATGTGTTAAACCAGTCATTAAAGATGATCATGATTAAGGTCTTTGTTGGAAAGATGGGTGGCATTTCTCTCACATTCACTCTCTTAATTAGAGGGTGGGGGTGGGTGGGTTGGGGTTGAGGAACGCCGATTATGTTGTCAGACATGTTTTTCCTTTCTTTTTCTTGTAATGGTATTTTACAAAACAATTTTAAAAAAGAGAGAGAAAAAGAAGGTGTGGGGGGGATATATTTATATATATAAAAAAAAATGTTTAAAATCATGGTTAATATTAGAGTGCAATGCCAGAGATTTTGAAGCCAAGAAAACAAGTAAATAATAAGCACCAGCTGAGGCATGGTCAGTAGTACAATACAAAATGGCTATGTGTGTGTGTGTGTGTGTGTGACTATATTAATGTTTGCAGCGTCAAGATTTTAAACTACCAAAATATACATGTTTAAGTGTTTTTAGTATGAAAATCTACTTATGGCAAGTAAGTTACATAAAAACATGTTATTCCGAGCTAAGCTTCATCAGGCAATATCCGGTATTCCATTGTTGGATGTCGTCTGCTGAAGACAAGCCTGAAATAAAGTTATAGCCATGTTTGTATGAACAAAAAATTTAGGCAGAGATAGATCAATAACAACATCAATTTAACTTATATGGGAGACATTTTTTTTTAATCTTTTATTACTAAAGGGCTTACTCAGAAATGAAGATGTTATCTAAATTTCTTTTCTTTTTACAAACATGACAGACACGAGAGATAAAGGGGAAGGAAGGAAGAAAGCAGAAAATATAGAACAAGGAAGAAAAAGTGGGGAGGAATTCAAGTTACCTTTATAACTTACAAGGTAACATGGATGAAGAAATAAAATAGAGAGACAGTAAGAAAAGAGAGCGAGAGGGGACATTTTATGCATTTTCGCATGAATACCTGCAAAAAGGGAGGGAGACAGCAGGCGACGCCCCCCCAAAAAAACAATTTTGTACCATTTGTTAGAAATAATAAAACTAACGCCATTAAAACCAAAAAAGATGCACAATCTAACAAAAACTTTTGTATCCATAAATTAGTGGGAAAGACAAAATGCGGGGGGGGAAAAAAAAAAAAAAAAAAAAAAAAGAATTATTTTTGACATTTTCAGTGTGGATTAGAATTTTTCAGTTCTTGTCCTCAATTTCCACTAAATAAAAAAATAAAATAAGAAATCTGCATGATGTACATATTCCTGGTGAAACAAAAAAATATATTCCAAAAATCACATAAATTGATCAGTAGTTTTATTTTAATAAAGAAAATAATTTTTAAGTGATTAATAAAATTTTGTAGATATTACACAAATCTAGTAAGTATGAATTATTGTTGAATTCTCTTTTGTTGTTTTTTAAAGATTTTTTTTTAATGGCAGGCGAGACAGTCATTCTTTGAATACTCAAAAATAAAATTAGATTTTATTTAAAAAAATAAAACTACCTGATGAATTTATGATTTTTGGAATATGATATTTATGCTTTGTCATGGGTACGTACATCATATAGATTTTTCTTTATTTTTATTTTTAATATAGTGGGAATTATTTAGGTCGCATATTCTCGTTTCATTAAACCAAAAAAAATTTTTTCAATCTTTATTTTCTTGTATAGCCAAAAACATCATGACAACGCCTTAAGTGAAAACAGTCAAATTCATGAAAAGTTTTTAAAAAATCAGTTTTTCTATCATTTGTAGATTTACATCACTCCACTAAACATTATATCATGAAGAGTCTCATTAAATAAAACACTGACTATATGAAGAAATAAAAGATTTAAAAATTTTAATTGGATTTTAAAGTTCTTGTCTAGAATCCCTCCATATTAAAAAACAAAAAGGAAAATCTGTATGTTGTACATACCTGTTACCTGTAGAAAAACAAAAATATCATATTCCAAAAACCATATCAATTGATCAAGTAGTTTTATTTTTATAAAGAAACGTGATTAATGGGAATTCATAGACATTACGACATAAATCTAATAAATATGAATTATTAAATTATCTCCCTTTGTTCTCTGAGATACTTTTCAAAATGGTAGGTGAGACAGTCACTTCTAAGATACTTATTAAATTTGATTTCCTTGTATAAAAAAAAAGAAAATTACTTTATCAATTTATTTGATTTTTGGAATATATTTCCATAAACTCATGGATACGTGCAGCATACAGATTTTTCTTTATTTTTGTATTTTTAATATAGGGTGATTTCTGGACAAGAACCAATTTTAATATGTATATTAAATTATGTTGGTTTGAAATGTTTGTTCACGAAATAAAGAAAAACTACAATATGTGTGTGTGTGTGTGTGTGTAGGGTTTAGGAGCCATTTGATATTTTTTTAAACAGACAGACTGACAAAACAATCAATGACCACTCCAAAATGAAAAAAAAAAAAAATAGAAACTGACCAAAAAGAAAATCCCCACCCCCACCAAATTCATTTCTGAGTTACAGCAATTTGACCATTTCAGTGTCAATTTTCAAAAGTTTAAAATTTGGTCAGTTTTTTTCTTTCTTCTTTTTTCCGTTTTAAATTTCTATTTTATATGTATTATTCCTTTTCTTGAGTATGTGTGCATGTGTGCGATTTAATCCTGCAGGTTTTGAAGGAGTTTCAGTCTTCCTGCTTCATAATCATCCTCGTCGACATTCACCAATAGTTTAATAGCTTCGTGACCGACGGCTTGTTTGAGAGACTCTAAAAAAGAAAAAAAAAAAAAAAGAAAAAGATTAGACATTACAGAAATCTTTTTTTTTGTTTTTTTTAGATGTAATCACACGCACACATCTCTATACGAAGTATTGTTCATCCTCCTCCTGTCACCCTTCAATTTGAAATAGAATTTTCATTGCTAAAAAAAGATGGAGTGGGCATATATTATTAACCATCTACAATTTGTTGCTAATTGATTAGACTAGACAAAAGTTGATTTGTGAAAACATGTAGCCTTCCCTTCGACAAGCCACCGACCCCATTGTGTGCTGTGGATTACTACCTCTTTCTCTTCTTTGTTCTCATTGGCTGTGTCATCATCTTTTGGTTCATATTGGTGCGGGTCACAAGTGGAAGTAAAATAAGTCATGGAACAAAGAAAGGAAAAACATAAATGGCAACGTTTCACATATATTTGCCGGTTAGACTTGTGAGCGTGTGTCTTCTCCCCGTTCTATCGATGTTATGTTCGTCTGTCCGTCGCAATTTGTCTATTTCTAGTGGGACATAATGTCTCTTCAATTAAAATAAAAACATTTTTGTAACATGCAACAGCAACTTATAAAGCTTTATATTTGTAGCCTATGACAATCTTCTGTCTAATAAGACAATTGTATTCTGCATCTAGTCTGGTACACTGAAGCATCTGTTGTGGTTATACAGTTCAAAGTTAGAATTAGCTTTCCGGATGCCAGCATGGGCAGATAAGGAGACCTAGGTTTGCCCAGTTATTAGGATCTCTCTCTTGGTGTTGCAGACAAAGTCTAATGGAAAGGCAAGCCAATACAGTCGGAGCCAGCACAGCTTCAGAATTTTTTTTTTTTTATCAGCATCACCATTTATCAAAAACTAGCCGGGCTACCCGGCGTTGCATGGGACCGTTTTGTAATATATTTATTATTCTTATGAGAGAGGAATTTTGTATGTTTATTGTTTATGTATCATTTGCTATTTCGAGCAAAAGAATATTTTACCTACATAAGACGGGTATTACACATGAAATAATTGTATCTTACCTAGGGTAAGTAATTTACAGCATGTATATGCAAGGACAGGTAATATGCAACACATTTATCTCATCAAATTCCAAGCGATGCCAGGTATTTTGCTAATAGATATTCTCGTCTATTTATTCAATCCCGGGCAACGCTGGGTGTTTTGCTACTATATATCTCAATCAATCTCATGAAATCCTGGGTGACGCAAGGTATTCTGTTAGTATATATTTCAATCAATCTAGTTCAATCCAAGGCAACGCCAAGTATTCTGCTAGTATATATTTGCATCTATCTCATTACATCCCAGCTGACCATGTATTCTGCTTGCATACATTTGCATGTATCTCATTGAATCCAGGGTGACTCCTGGTAATCTGTAAGTATATATGTTAACGTATCTCGTTGAATCCCATAATTCTTGGATTGTTACACATTTCGATAATTTAACCCACATTATCGCTCACCTGTCTAAAATAATAACTTTAAGACATTGTATTGGTTGGTTTTTCATTACAAACACATCATCCAAATAACTCACATTTCATCATTTTTCATAATTTTTTTATATGTTACTAATTTCAACAACCATGTCACATGATTTAACTTACATTATTGCCTCCACTCTTACTAAAATAAAAACATTGATACATAGGCTATGGTATGTTACTAATTTCTGCTATAATTTTTCATGAGTAAATCCATATTATTGCCTTACACTCAAGGGAGGTCACTTGCATATTGTAACAATGATTGTATATTAATCTAATGGATTTCGACAATGAAGCTACATCCAAAGGAGGTCACTTGCATATTGTAACATATATACTGCACAAGCAACTTCTAAATTTTTCACATCGGATTTATACTGCACAAGCACCTTCTAAATTTTTCAAATTGGACCTATACTGCACAAGCACCGTCTAAATTTTTCAAATTGGACCTATACTGCAAAAGCACCGTCTAAATTTTTCAAATTGGACCTATACTGCAAAAGCACCGTCTAAATTTTTCAAATCGGACCTATACAGCACAAGCACCTTAAAAATTGTCAAATCAGCCTATAATCCACAAACACCTTCAAAATTGTCAAATCGGACCTATAATGCACAAGCACATTCAATATTGTCGAATCGAACTTATACTTCACCTATATCATACAATCCCAGGCGACACTCGGTATTCTTCTAGTACACATCCACCTATGTCATACAATCCCAAGTGACGCCGAGATCACTTGCATATTATAGCAATGATTGTATATTAATCTAATGGAATTCGACAATGAATCTACACCCAAGGAACGTCACTTGCATATTATAATGATTGTATTATTCTAATAGAATTTGACAATGAAGCTACATCCATAGGAGCTAACTTACATATCATACCAATTATTTTATATTAATCTAATTGTATTCGACAATGAAGCTACATCCAAAGGAGGTCACTTACATATTATGAGAATGACTATATATATTAATCTAATGGTATTCAACAATGAAGTTACATCCAAGGGAGGTCAATTACATATTATGACAATGATTGTATATTATTTTAATGGTATTCAACAATAAGGCTACACCCAAGGTAGTTCACTCGTATATTATAACAATGATTATATATTAATCTAATGGAATTCGACAATGAATCTACATCAAAGGGAGGTCACTTGCATATTACCCCAATGGTTGTATATTAATCTAATGGTATTCCATAATGACGCTAAATCCAAGGAAGGTAAGTTGAATATTATCACAATGATTGTATATTAATCTAATGGTATTTGACAATGAAGCTACATCCAAGGGAGGTCACTTGCATATAATCACAATGTATATAAATCTAAATGAATTCGACAATGAAGCTACACTCAAGGGAGGTCACTTGCATATTATAATAATTATTGTATATTAATATAAAGGAATCCGACAATGAAGCTACACCCAAGGGAGGAAACTTGCATATTATAACAATGATTGTATATTAATCTAATTGTAACTGATAATGAAGCTACATCCAAGGGAGGTCACTTGCATATTATAACATATATACTGCTCAAGCACCTTCTAATTTTTTCAAATTGGGCCTATAATGCACAAGCACCTTCTAAATTTTTCAAATTAGACCTATACTGCACAAGCACTGTCTAAATTATACTGCACAAGCACTTTCAAAATTGTTAAATGGGATCTATACTGCAAAACCACCTTCAAAATTGTCAAATCGGCCTATAATCCACAAGCAGCTTCAAAATTTTTCGAATCAGACCTATACTGCACAAGCACCTTCAAAATTGTCGAATGGGACCTATAATGCACAAGCACCTTCAAAATTTTTACATCCGACATATACTGCACAAGCCCCTTCTAAATTTTTCAAATTGGACCTATACTGCACAAGCCTCTTCAAAATTGTCAAATGGGACCTATACTACACAAGCACCTTCAAACTTGTCAAATCGGCCTATAATGCACAAGCACCATCAAAATTTTTCAAATCGAACCTATACTGCAGAAGCACCCTCAAAATTGTCGAATCGGACCTATACTTCACCTATATCATACAATCACAGGCGACACTTGGTATTCTGCTAGTACACATCCACCTATGTCATACAATCCCGGGCGACGCCGGTTGTTCTGCTAGTGTATATACACCTACTTTATCCAATTCTGGGCTATGCCGGGTATTTTGCTAGTACACATATGAAGCTACACTTAAAGAAGGTCACTTGCATATTATAACAATGATTGTATATTAATCTAATAGAATCTGATAATGAAGCTACATCCAAGGGAGGTCACTTGCATATTTTAACATATATACTGCGCAAGCACCTTCTAAATTTTGCACATCGGACCTATAATGCACAAGCACCGTCTAAATTTTTCAAATTGGATCTATACTGCACAAGCACTTTATAAACTATTCAACTTGGACCTAAACTGCACAAGCACCATCTAAATTTTTCACATCAGACCTATACTGCACAAGCACCTTCAAAATTTTCATATCAGACATATACTGCACAAGCACCTTCTAAATTTTTCAAATTGGACCTATACTGCACAAGCCCTTTCAAAATTGTCAAATGGGACCTATACTGCACAAGCACCTTCAAAATTGTCAAATCGGCTTATAATCCCCAAGCACCTTCAAAATTGTCAAATCGGACCTATAATGCACAAGCACCATCAAAATTTTTCCAGTCGGACCTATACTGCAGCAGCACCCTCAAAATTGTCGAATCTGACCTATACTTCACCTATATCATACAATCCCAGGTGACACTTGGTATTCTTCAAGTACACATCCACCTATGTCATACAATCCCGGGCGACGCCGGTTGTTCTGCTAGTGCATACACATCTATTTTATCCAATCCTGGGCTATGCCAGGTATTTTGCTAGTACAGATACCCACCTATGTAATGTATCCCGCCCGACACTGGGCATTTGGCTAGTACATACATCAACCAATTTTTTCCAATCCCAGGCGTCGCCGAGTGTTCTTCCAATCCCAGGCCATGCCGGGTAATAAGCTAGTATATATGTCATGCTAGTGCTATGTCATTCTATTACAGGTGACGCTGGGTATTTTGCTCCTACATATGCACCAACTCATGCCCTGTCCCTCCCTCTCTCCAATACGCATCTTTTTTTTTACTTGGTCGTTTGGCTAAGATCAAAGTGTAGTATCTGTTCTTCAGATGCTGCAAGCTATGACTAGCTATGACTAGCAAAGACCAGATGTGGGGGCAACCCCACATGCCTGACCTTTAACCAGCTCCCATTTCCCACCTCTCGGGAGCTGGTCCCCTTTTTCCCTTCCCCCTCCCTTCACTCCTCACATTAAAAATTGGCCTTGTGCCTAATTTGCTCGGTGGGGGAGCAAATAAATACCATCTGTTCTGGCAGATACTGCAAGCAAAGACCATATGTGGGGGAAACCCCACATATAAGACCTTGGTCAATGTAGGGTCAACCCTTCATACCAATTGTCACTATCCAGCTCCCCTACTCCCCGGGGAGTTGGTCCCCATTTCCCCTTCACTCCTCACATTAAAAATCGGCCTTGTGCCTAATTTGCCCAGTGGGGGAGCAAATAAATACCTCAAAGTGTAGTATCTGTTCTTAGAAATAAAGCGGTTTCATCTTTCGCCCCCCCTCCTCCCACTAACTCATAATATGCCTCTCACCTTCCTCAAAAATATATAATATGCATTTTATTTTTTAGTTGGTCTTTTGGCTAAGATAAGATCAAAGTGTAGTATCTGTTCTTAGAATTAAAGCGGTTTCATCCTTCTCCCCTCACCCGTCAATCAAAAATAAGGATGGCCTTCTGTGATTTTTGGAATATGGCATCTAAATATAAATTATGCATTTTTTTTTAATAGGAGATAATGCTCGGCAAAAAATTAAACTGTATAAGACGGTTACTTGGTTTTTTGGCTGAGATCAAAGTGTAGTATCTGTTCTTAGAATTAAAGCGGTTGCATCCCGCCCCCACTCCCACTAAGTAAATATAAATTATGCATCTTTTTTTAATAGTAGATAAAGCTCGGGAGAAAATTAAGCTGTATAAAGACGGTTACTTGGTCTTTGGGCTAAGATAAAAGTGTAGTATCTGTTCTTAAAATTAAAGCAGTTTCATCCTTCTCCCCCCACCCCCACTAAGAAAATAAGGAGAGAAAATATATAATACGCATTCTTTTTTAGTTGGTCTTTTGGCTAAGATCAAAGTGTAGTATCTGTTCTTAGAATTAAAGCGGTTTCATCCTCCCCCTATCCCCACTAAGTAAATATAAATTATGCATCTTTTTTTAATAGGAGATAATGCTCTGGAGAAAATTAAGCTGTACAAGACGGTTACTTGGTCTTTGGGCTAAGATCAAAGTGTAGTATCTGTTCCTAGGCCTAGGATGTAATCAAATACAATCACTCATATGTTTGTTTATTTACATTTTAAAATGCAGTAAAACGAATCTCGTTTCCTGTCTAGACATCTCTCTCTCTCTTTCTTTTTTCACTCTGTCTCTTTGTTTGCGCGTCTCTCTCTCTTTCTCTCACTTCGTCTTCCTTATCCTGAAGTGTTACTAAAAAGGAAAATGGCGTCTCGCTTTGTTTTTTTAGTAAAAACAGCGATGGTTAATATTTTTTGTAAGCGTTTTTTTTTTTTTTTTTTTTACTTCACATTTTTTGCTTGGTATTTTTCGTTTAACTATCATATCTACTTATTTTTAACGTACTAAAACTTTGGTAACGTTCTCCCAACGTGAAATTTTTGTATTTTGATACGATTTTATGATGTGTCTTTTTTACCGATAACAAAAGTCTCTATTCAATGTTTCGCCATTACAGCTTGCTTACGTCAGGGTCACGTGACATGACTCAGCGTTTAATAAATTACGTATAAATATCATTAAAATGTCACTTTTTGGGGGGGCCCCCCATGCAGAAAATCGATCAGCTGACCCACTTCTGATGGTCCTTTTGGGCTAATTTTTCGATATTTGTCATCCGAAGGATGGGGCTTTCATATGATACCAAGTTTGTTAATGTTTGTTGTGTCTGTCAAAAGTTTTTAGCAGACATACAAACATACTCACACACACACACACACACACACACACACAATTTGCCTTTTATATATTAGGCTAGCGAGGGGTACCCGGCGTTGCCCGGGTGTTTTTGGGTGTGTGTGAAAAAAAAGAGGTGGGTTTGAAAAAAAAAAAAAAAAGGAAGCTTTTCCGACGCGCACTTGGAAAATAGTGTGAAAAAAAAAAAAAAAAAACAGGTGCTCGTTTTTGATTGATGTGCGAGACAGTTTTTAATGAGGTCAATTGAAAAACCCGCTCGCCCGTCTGATATGACGAAGTCGACACTGGCTCTGGGCCTACGATTAGAGTGGAGTTTCGCTGTTGTTTATACCGAAAAGCGAATGTAACGCGTGCCGATGCAGGAAATGTGGAATAATTAAGGTTTGAAAGTGAATAAAATTAAATAGACAGGCGAGGTCCGCGGGTAACACTGAGATATTACAATTTCTGGATGATATAAACAGTTTTAAGAAGTTGCGAAGCGAGCGAGCGCTTTTCCGAAAGAAGCCTTTTGCAGACACCGCGGAAAAGCGCACACGCGCACATTTTGGCTTTTATATAATAGATAAGGGTTAAAGAGTGTACTGTAGTTAATTGGACAATATAGTAATCGTTAGTAATGGAAATTTGGTAAATTTGTTAAGTGGAACGGCTCATCAAGAACTTGTTTATGTTGGACTTGAACACAACCGTAAGGCAGCTGGAAAGCAGGCAAACAGAAGACAGTTCCACGGGCGTACAGTTCTAAGAAAGAAACTTTGTTTGTGGAATCTACATTTATGTTTAGGCACAGATAAAGAGTGGGGGAAATTATTGATAGCGTTTTCAGCTAGACGAGTGTTCTTGTGAAAGTTTGGGAGAACCAGAGATTGGAGCTCAGATGAACACTTGCCATGAAAATAATGATAAAGCAGAGACAGACTCGCAACATCTCTTCTGCGAGAAAGAGGTTGCAGGGAAGAGAGAAGGGCATCCCCTACGAGGCTACGAAGTCTATTTTGAACAGTTGTGATGGCGCAGACAGAATAAGGTCTTTCTAGCAGCTCCTGCCCAGATGTGGCAACAGTACTGCATCCTTCGATATCTGGCTCTTAGATAGGTAGAGAATTGCATCAGCAGTGAGATATCTACTGTATCGATAGAAAGATCCCACCATTTTACCAGCAGCCTTGGCAACGGATTTGATGTACGTGTTCCATTTCAGATGTGAAGTAAAGGTCAAGCCCATAAGTTTGTCAAAACATGGAGCCGCCCCAAAACAAGAGCCATTCATTTCAATTGATGCCAGATGGGGATCAGAGCATCGATGATGTAAAGATAGAAGCTTGGTTTTAGATGCATTAAAAGTAACCAGCCACCTCTTTCCTCATTGTACCACGTGCTCAAGATCAGAGGAGAAAGAATCAGAGAGAACTTGGTTGTTTGCGGTCTTTGATGTGCTACCATAGATGGTAGTGTCATCAGCATAAATGTCTACAAATGATGTAAGGATGTGATTTGGAAGATCATCAATGTAGATCAGGAAGAGAGTTGGGCACAAGATAGACCCGAGACATTCCAGCATTAATACTGTGAGCTTCTGATTTCTGCCCATCAACTACTACTCTTATGAACCTATCAGAGAGAAATAATTTTATAATTAAAACATTTCCAGCTATACTATAGCTGGAGATCTTGTGAAGTAAACTTTTATGCCATACCCTATCAAAGGCCTTTGATATGTCAAGAGCAATTGCCCTAGAAAGGAAGACTCCATCAAGAGATTCGCTAATCCTATGAGATATAACTGTAAGCACATCTGCTGTAGATCTAGCAGAACGGAAACCATATTGCATATCACTAAGGTTATTTTTGCTGAAATGGTTGTCTACTTCTCTATTTAACACAGATTCCAGCAACTTACTCATGACAGACAGGAGACTTACTGAGAGAGAGATAACCGATCACCTGAATTCTTAAATACAAGGCATACTGATGATGATGGGCCAGCTTTACTGGAATCAGGGTTTTTGATTAGCTTGGCAACATTACGTATAAATATTTGTATGTCATATAGCGTGTTCCTGATACAGGAGGAAATATTGGGGTTTGGTCGCAAAGGGTAGAATTAGCTGCAAAGTTCTTGGCAAAGTGTTTGGCTTTGTCTGATGCTGACGAGATTACCTTAGGTTCACTGATGATAGTTGAGAGAGCAGATGCTTCTGTTCAGGATTCTGTTTGCTATTTGCCAAAACTGGTGGGAATCAAGCCGCTGCTCAGCTACTTTGGACTTGACGGACTGAGCATACAACTCTCTTGCATTCTTTATTACTTCTTTACAGTGGTTGCTGGCAGTCCTGAAAGCGGCTTTAGTCTCAGTACGTCTATTACGTTGGAAGCAATGGAAAAAGTGATTTCTGTGTGCAATGGCAGCAGCACATTCTGGAGAGAGCCACACCTGGCTGTTAGCTTTTTGCTGGAACTTTGTTGAGGGTATGAAATGGTGTATACCTACAATTAACCATTCCATCAGGTCTGATACTATAGAGAACACATCCTTTTTAAACATAAAACACAGAGGCAGATCTGATATAAATGTATGGAAGCTATCCCAGTCAGCCATAGAGTATTGATATACTGTATGATGGAGAGGTGCATCTGAGGACTTATCTCATTTTGATCTTAACTGATACAACAGAGTGGTCGGAAGATCCAAGTGAAGACAGAATGGAAGCTGAACATAGTTCAGGGCAAGTTGTGAGAAAAAAAGTCTAGGAGACTTGCATACTGGCTGGCCGTCAGTGTCGGGCACATGAGTGGGTTCGTGAACAATCCGAGTGAGGTCATAAGCAATGGAGAAATCATGACAGAACCTCCCCTCATCATCGGTTTTGTTTGAGTGGGTTAACCTTTCCACATTGTGAATTCTCTAGATACATGAATGTTAGCTGAAGGATAAGTAGACAGAATGTTGTCTATTTTCTCAGATATGCTTCTAAAGATAGTAACTCCGCAGTAGTGTGAGCAAGTGCAACCCGGAAGCACATATACAATAAGTTAGGGTCTTCTCTGGAGATGTCCCTACCACATGGAAAGCCATCTTTAATGTAGGCACATATTCCATGCACATATCAATCTTGGGAGTCAGATTTGGAAGTTAAGTTAGAGTATCTTTTAACTACAAACTCATTTAGGGAAATAGACTGTCTAATGTCAGTTTCGCTTAGAAATAATAGGTCTGATTTAGTCTTCTGTAATTAGGTTTACATCTCTGGAAGATTAGAACGTAGACTCCTGATGTTGGAGAAGGAGACATGGTAGTGGGGGTCTACATTGGAAGTTGAAGATCTGGGTTTAATCATGTATTTTTTCTGGAAACTTTTCATTATGGAGTTTTGGGATTTGTGGAATAGGCCTACAGATTTGCTTAAAGCAGGGCAGAGAGGGAAAGTAAAAGAGAAAAAGAAACAATGTATTTGTTTTTTTTTTGTAGCACATGAGGTAAAACCGTAACAATTACCCACTAATATGGCATTGAGAAGCCCTCCCAGAAGCTACTGCATGGTCCAGAATCCATTCACCAAATAGCAATACAACAGCTCCAGTACTTTGCACCTGCTGATAGGACAGTCTCCTTAGTGGTTAATCCAAGGTTCGGGTCCCTGACTATCAGGCAGATAACATCAGCCCAAATAAAATGTTTACCCCCAGCACCCTTATTAGTGACATGGCTACAAGGATAGACATAGAAACAGAAAATTTCCTACAACTGACAACTGTTCACGCAAAATACTGCCAACCTAGAATATAGCCTTTTCTTTTCCCTTTGTCAGAAAAATCACTCATTAAAAAATGAGGACTGAGGGACAAATAAAGAGAAGTGAGAGTAACAGAAGCTGCCGATAACGCATCCACAATGCATTGTCTACTCTCCATTAAGAAAATTATGATTTTATTAAGTATTATACTTAAACATGTCAATTAGACTTTTATTAAGGGAAAGTATGGTGATAGATTCCCTTCTCACTGAAAATAAATAGAATTGCCTAATCTATGTATGCTATCTTTAAAATCAACTTGGTAGATATAATACGAACATCTATGGATGAGAAACTATTAAAAAAATCATTAAAAAAATAAAAATATAAATTAAAATATTGAAATAAAATGTGGTTATTAACATTTGAATATAATAAAAAGATAAAAATAAAATTAATATCGCAACAACTTATCTCGAAAAAGTTCCCATCTTCAAATGCAAACTGTTAAAGGGCTTTTAGCTTTAAAAACTTCAGCATTCAAAAGACTTTTTTTTTTTTAAAATAAAGGGTTGAAAATGTGATCTTCTTCCGAACTTTGGCTAGTGATGTTTTATGGAAAGGCGTTGTAATGCTTTACTATCTGCTTATTGGAACTCCAAACAGGTTTTTTTTTTTGTGTTTATTCCCTTAACCTTTGCCAAGCTACCATTGCTATAGCACTACTATAACAAGAAAAATACAGAACATCCCCATAAAATGATAACTAGTTGAAATATATAATAGTACCGAAACGTCATAAACACAAAATCTCTCAAGCAACATGTATTTTCACTTAAACAATCTGCCCTATCATTCAATATCCTCTGAATATAGCACAATGTTATAAACACAAGCTTATTAGTACAAACCTGCTCATATGTCTATTTTTGCTTTACAGGAAGCCAAATCAATGTTGCCTACCATTAAAAATCTGAGGTAACCCATGATGTCCTTAGAAACGAGTTGATTTTTTTTAAATTTTAATGTTTTAAGCTTTATAACATTTAAGTTGATTCTACTATTTTGCTTTTCGTGGGTGTTTTTCAAATCAAAGTTCTTTTCTTCAGAAGTAGGAGATGAGATAAGTTTATCAAAAAAATTTGACCAAGTTAATCGGCTGCACTTTCAAAAAACTGGTAACTCCAGGAAAGAGAGCATAGCAAAAATGCTTCATCGTTTAAGACATTGCTAAGAACGGTGTAACTTAAAGCTGGCATCGCATCAGCCATTAATACTTTGGATAAGGAGAAAGCAAAAGGAATCTATAAGTTGACCCATTATACCCCACCCTATACACTTAAATATTATTTGAAACTAGCAGCTGCGCCGCGTCAGCACATACAACATGGAGTCAAACACAAAATCATGTACACTCAACATCGTCTTACCATCAACGCTTACTTTGTGAACTCGGAGTATGGGGAATTCCCATATGCACAAAACAAAATCACTGAAAAAACAAAAATACCCTAAGGGTCAGGATAATGAATAAACATTGGATAAAATGGTTGGATGGTTAAAATTATTACGAACTTGACTGGAATCTTCTGATCCATAGTCAGACGTGTTATCCATTGCACCACAAGTCCTGTCCGTATGCCGAAAGATGTTATCGCGACTTTATACAGACAGTGCTAAATTCCATTTAGATGAGCAGCTAACTTTTTCGACAATTGCATGAAACGGCTCAAAAACCCTTATTTCAGTTTTTTGTGTGACCCAGCGTTGTTCGTTATGAACCATATATAGATAAGGACAATCTAGGGGCTCACACCCTTCAGGGGGAAAAAAAGAATTTTTCAATTCAGTGCATCCATTCGAAAGTTTTATTGGTATATTAGCATGGATGCCTGGCGTTGCCCAGGTGTTTGTTGAGTAAAAAAAAAAAAAGTGGTAGTAGAAAGGCAGGCTTGAACCCGTACTGTGAAGGAGGAAAAGAACAGGGAAAAAAACTTGACGTCTTTGCTGTTACGACCACCGTCAAACCGGAAGTGACGTAGGTTTAAATTAAGGTTAGACAATCGAAAAGAGGGGATGACTTCTGGAAATATCGGCAAAAAAAGCGACCCCTCTCTAAAGAAATGTGCCCAGTTGAGGGTAAAGAAATTAATGTTTTTAGCCAATTTTTCGATATTTGTCGTCTGAAGGGTCGAGCTTCAAAACGATACTGATCTTCTGAAAATCAGTCGCCTCTGTCAAAAGTTTTAGGCAGACATGCAAACATACATTTATATATTGATAGCTCAAATTTTCGACCTAAACAGATCAAAAAGCTTGCCCTATCTCTGAATACCCTTTATGTAAAATTTCAAATGTTTAGACCAGAAATTGTCTGAGTAATTTGGTAGAGACCGCAGAGGTCAAATTTTTTTTTTTTTTTTTTTTAAACTTTGACCCCTATTATAATCCCATAACATTTGTTTTGGGCTCAAATCAAGTTAGATCCATATCCAAGGAACCTATATCTAAAATTTCAATTGTTTATACCCAAAATTGTCAGAGGAGTTTGGTAGAGTTCTCAAAGGTCAAATCGTTGAACTTTGACCCCTTAACAGTCAAATTTCTGGCTGAAAACATTACAAAGATTTTCCCAAATCTCAATACTCTGTATATCAAATTTCGAGTCTGTAGACTGAAAATTGACAGAGTTATTGTGTAGAGAAATGTACATAGACAGACACTTTCACTTTTATAGATATATAGATATACACACACACATAAATAAATAAACATTCAGAATTTTATTAATAGTATAGATAATAAAAAAAGAATATTTGGCTATAACGAGATAAGTGTTGGCATCAGAATAGAAGTAGTTGAATCATTTTACCATTGCAGAAAGTACTTCAATCCTGATGAAATCCTCTACCAAAGATCCTTCTCTCTACAGTTGCGAAACCTAGCCAATGAGAACTGCAGATCTCAAACGGCTGAAAATGTTTGATCTATACTGCCATCGCCAAATTCTGTGGGTCCACTGACACCATTTTGTACACTCCAATATTCAAATTAGGACACAATGTAGGATCATCTCACTCAACCAATTTCTTTTAAAGAGGAGACTTTGTTGGTTTGGCTACGTTGCACACCACAACTCGGGAGAGTTCATCCCTAAAGCAGTAGCTCTGGAACCAGAAGCTTAAGAGTTTATCAGTTAAATATTTACACAGACACACGTTTTATTTATATACTTAGGGAGATAGGCAGCAGAATAAAAAAGGTTGAATTTTTCTACCATTACAGAAGGTATTTCACTCCTGATGCTGATGCAATCCTCTATCTGAAAAAGACTTAGATACATTCAAAGATGGAGTATTGCTGCCACATTTGGAGAGGTATCACTGAAATCACTATCACTTACTTTGACATAGTAAAAAAATCATGAGGGGGAAGGAGATGATTTCTTCTGTTCTCTACAGATCCTTTCTTTATGAAAAGAAATTGCTAGTGTCTTTCTCTACTCAACCATTAGCTAGGTATCGATGTTGGCAATGGTGTATTCGCCAACCTTAATATTGGATGACTATGCATAATTTTTGGTTTGCAATCTTTTTTAACCTAATAGGTAAATACGTAACTATTTTGTGAGATTTTCTTTTTTTACAACCCATATTACATATAGAGGTTAATCTGGTGAATAATTGATAAATGCAATACGAGAAAATTTGGAGTGAAACTCATAGGCAAAAAAGGTTGAGAGAAAAGGAGAAAAGACGAAAAAAGAGAAAAGATGAAAAAAGGGAAAAAACAAAAAGAGGAGAAGACGAAAAAAAGACGAAAAAAAGAAAAGATAAAGAAAAAAGATAAAGAAAAAAGGTTACTGACCTGTAATGAAGACACCTTTTAGAGCTTCAAGTAATGAGCCATTGATATAATCCCGCCAGAAAGCATCCAAATAGGTGAGTTCAGAGAATTTTATATCACAAATAATGGAACCCAAATCCCGAGACTTGAGGATTGTGTTTGCCTGGGCAAATTTTTCAAATTGACGTTCCAATAATTCTGGTTTATTAGAGAAGACATTGCCTTCAAGGACATTTTCATGGTGACAATATTCTGCTCGTACTCGTAACCGAATATCTGAAATAAAAGTAAACATAAAAATTGCAGGCAACACGAGTTGGAACAAATACATTGTGAACATTGCCAAAGCTGCTGCAAAGAAGGTGAGCTCTCTTTATTGTGCTAGAAAATTACTAACATCTGAGAATATCCTATACCTCTATAAAGTCATCATTCGCCCATATATGGAGTATTGTTGCCACAACTGGGCTAGTGTATCTACCACTAATCTCTCACTCTGAGACAGCCCCCCTCTCCTCTCCCAAAGTCTCCAATCTAATAGGTTCAAACATATGTTCCTTTGCTTCCTCATATCATATTTTGACGATTGAAGTCTCCCCATAGTATATATGGCTTTGGGAGTTGATTGAGCAGCTTGTTTGATTCCGTTTCACTGGGTGTGTCATTAGGTAGTATGTAAATTGAGCATATTGTTTAAGTTTTCTGTAAGGTTACAGATATGGCAATCGCTTGTATAGTTGTGTTCAGGTTAATCTGTCTTTGTGGGATTTTATTGTTTACTAGCAGGCCACCTGGCATTGCCCGGTCGTAAAATACGCTTAAATATGATATTTTGATTAATGCAGAATTCGGATTGATTATTATAATGGCATCATTATATTTGCTCAGACCCTATGTACTGTTCATAACCTTATGTGCACAAATATATTAAAAAGTTTGACTTATATCCAGGTAACCTACCTCTAAAATTTCAAGTGTCTCGACCTAAAATTGATGGAGGAGTTTGGTAGAGTCTGCAAAGGTCAACTCTTTCAACTTTGAGCTCTTGGCAGCTAAAATTTTCGCCCCAAAACTGATTAAAAAGCTTGCTGCATATCTGAATACTCTTTATGTAAAATTTCAAATGTTTAGACCCAAAATTGGCTGACTAGTTTCTGAGAGACAACAAAGGTCAAATTTTTTTAACCATGACCTCGTTGCAGCCAAATTTTTGGCCAAAAACCAATTAAAAACCTTGTCAAATGTCTGAATATACTTTTACGTAAAATTTCAAATGTTTACACAAAAATTGGTTGAATAATTAGGTAGAAACCGCAGGTCCATTTTTTTTTTTTTTTTTTTTTAAACTTTGACCCCAATTTTGACCCCTTAACATTTGTTTTGGGCTCAAATCAAATTAAAAAGTTTGATCCATGTTCAAGTAACTTGCATCTAAAATTTCAAGTGTTTAAACCCAAAATTGGCAGAGGAGTTTGGTAGAGTTTTCAAAGGTCAAATCATTGAACTTTGACCCCCTTGACAGCCAAATTTCTGGCCAAAAACCAATTAAAAAGATTTTTCCAAATATCAATAACCCTTATGTCAAATCTCGAGTCTGTAGACTGAAAATTGACAGAGTAGTTTGGTAGGGAAATGTACACACACAGACAGACAATTTCACTTTTATAAATACTAGCCTGGGTGCCCGGTGTTTGGAGGTGTGTGTTGAGCAAGAAAAAAAAATTGTGGTAGTAGGCAGGCAGGCTCGAACCCATACTGCAAAGGAGAAAAAGAATGTGGAAAAAAAATGACATCTTTGCCATTGCGTCCATTGCCAAACCGGAAGTGGCAAAGGTTTAAATTAAGGCTAGTCAATCGAAAAGAGAGGATGACTTTCGAAAAAGCGACCCCTCCTTGTAGAAAAGTGCCCAGTTGAGGGTGAAGCAATTAGTGTTTTTAGCTAATTTTTTAATATTTTGTTGTCCAAAGGGTCGAGCTTCAAAACGATACAAATTTCGTGAAAATCCGTCACCTCTGTCGAAAGTTTTAGGCAGACATATGTACACACATAAACAAACAAGTGAGATTTATATTATAGAAGACGGGTCAACAAGTAGTAATTTACATTGGACTTGAAGCATACCATATTGTAATCGGCTGGGAAGCAGGCCAGTAGAACAGTGTTTCATAAGTGGGCAGTTCTAAGAAAGAAGCTTTGTTCATGGAATCTGCATTTAAATAGTGAATGAAGGAAATTGTACATGTTAAATTAGATATAAAATTTCAACTCTGTAGACCAAATATTTGAAAATTTTTACCCCTTAACAGCAATTTTTGCCAGCTAAAAACCAAATTGAAAGTGTGCTACAGGTCCAAATAGCTTATATATATATATAGCTTTACAAGTGAATCACTACTTATCAAGACCCGAAGGCCACTTGAGGATAAAGGTTAATGAATGCAAGATGGTAGTGTAGTAATCATTAATGGTGTAAATCAGGCAGAATTTGGATTATTTAAGGGGATGACTCAACAAAAACTTGTTTACATTGGACTTGAAGATCCAACAAGAACTTGTTTATATTCTAAGAAAGAAGCTTTGTTCATGGAATCTGCATTTAAACAGAGAATGGGGGGAAATTATTGATAGTAATTGTAGTTAGTCAAGTGTTTTTGTGAAAGTTTGGCAAGGTGGGGGGATAGATTGGAGCTTGGAATACTGCACATTCTGAAAGATCTTAACTTTCTATGATCATCATTTGTGATTCAACCTCTGAATGTTGCATAAAGTATAGTTTTATAAAGATGGGGTGGTGAGCTATCTTTTTTTTTCTGTAGTGAAAAGCCTGTAGAACTACTACTCTGGAATTGTTAAGGTTGTGGTCTGTTGATATCTTGATCTGATATTCAACATAAGCAAATCCTGCCACTACTTGTCATATAGAATATCTGATGCTTCCAGATCAGGCTGTTTGAAGATACTGACCACGACTGGATAGAAGTCTGCAAGGATCCGTGGTGTAGTGAATAAAGTACCTGGTAAAAGGCAGTTATGGGTGACATTTTTCTGGATGTTGACGGTTCAATCCTCAGTGCAGGCGACACTAAAAAATATACAATTGTGAATTATTTAAGATCTCTGCTGAACGAGAGCAAGTTACCCTTGTGTAAAGGTTTCTATTCTATAATTCTGTGCAGATTCCCGAGTTCGACAGAAAGATTTTTAAATTCGACAGAAAGATTCCCGAGTTCAATAAGATAGACCTGAAAACGGCTGGAAGTTACATCGGCTGAAACGTTGTGTGAATAAGTTAACACTTAAGATGAGAACAGTAGTTCGAATAATCCAAATAACACAAATTTAAGTTTATTATTTTAATTTTGGTAAATTGTTTAACATAAAATGGGTGTCATATTCCAAAAATTATGTAAATTGATCAAGTAGTTTTTTTTATCTAAGAAAAAAATAAGTGATAATGTCATGTCTTGATCCGCCATATTTAATAAATAAAGGCAAACAATTCAATTCATACTACTAGCAATACACATGAAAAAATTGAAATAGCTTGAAATATTTCAATATTGGTATGCATAGAAAGAGCTTGATGAGCTAAGAAAGAATCTTTTTAAATTTTTAAAATATGATTAAAATTAAGGAAGTTACGGCTATTTTTGTGCCTCACACGTTTGGATATTTTTCCCTCTTTAAGACCATATGCGTTTCGTCACATTTTTTACACTACTTTTTCAGTAAAAATGTCATATCTTTGTTAAAACACAAGACTAAGAAATGAAATTTACCATATAAGTGTATTTTTGTACAAGGAATCAGAATATACAACTGAAAATCTCCCAAAGTTTATGGTTTCCAAATAATCTGCAGTAAATGTGCATAAATATGCAGCAATTCCTTAAAAATGCCATGTATCCATAAACAGAAAAGAAGTTGGAGAACTCAAAGTTGAATTGTAATGTGCTTTATGTACAAAAAACTTAAATCTAAACATAAGACCATTTAAAAATGAATATATTGCAATATTTCTTTGGTATTATTGTAGATTAACACCTTCTGTTTAACCCCACTCAACTTCTTCTGACCACCCCTCCAAAATGTGATTCTACCTTTTTAGGAAATTATGTATAAAATGCCATGAAAAACTTTAATGAAAGATAAACAAATTATTTTAGAATTGAATGTAAAATAATTTCCTAATATAGGTCATTCTAGCATTTTAGGGCAGTTAACTGGGTTTTTTTTTTTTTTTTTTTTTTTTTTTTCAAGATGATTATGTGTAGTTTTAAGAGGGTTTCTATGCAATGAGAATATGGGGAGGGTTGCCATTCGGACTTTGAATTAATTGTAGGGGCTAAGGAAAATTATGTGTGAACATACTGAAAACTTGACAGAGACAAAGCTAACAAAAACAATATTAGAGGGGGGAGCGGTTAGTTTCACAATTTAATGTAAAATAATTCACCATTTCCTGGCCATTCTAGCATTTTAGGACAGTTAACCAATTTATTTTCATGTGTATTTTTCTTTAAGGAAGGATCTATTTTTTGTTTGTTTGTTTTAGATGCTTGTATGTGGCTTACAAAGGTATTTTATTGGGGGGGGGCTTGCCACTCGAACTTAGTGTTATTGTTAGGGTTAAAGAGTGTTTTAGGAATACGAACCGTTACTTCATTTTTGTTTTGTTGTCCTAACTGCAAAATGCCGTTTCCATTTCAAATAAATATTTTACAGAAATATATATATATATGTGTGTGTGTGTATTCGACAGGTAAATAAGTCAGAAAATGTTATATTTAGTTTTAATTTAATAAGAAACTGCGTTGCGAAATTTCAAAGAAAATTCCATAAATTTGTTGATTTCTATTTTCGAGGTTGAAGGTGTTAATTCCATAGGCCGTTTATACTATGCTGGAGCAGGTTGTAAAAATATCTTTCGCTTAATAAGTAGAAAAAAAAAATAACGAAATAAAAAGCTTCCTAATTGTAGTTTGATGTGTTTTCTTTTAAAATTTCAAGAATATTGATATAGATTTTGAGGGTTTGTATTACTATACACAGATTCGAAAAAGTTGTCAAAAAACAAATATATAACAAATAAATGTTATCAAAAGCAAGTTACTTTTCTACATAACTGGATAATTTTTTAGTGTTTTTATTTAATGTAATATGTTTATTCAGCTTGAAAACAGTGTTTACCGATGTTTTGGAAAATTTAAAATGGCGCCCGACTCTTGAAACGGTAAGTTTGTGGAAAAGAGTTAAAAATAAAAAAGTAGACAAAATACTGCTAGAAACTCGCTCAATATATGTTACCGTGACATGTGACACAGGCTGACATATATTCGGTGAGTTTTTAACAGTATTTTGTATAGTTTTTTTTTTATTTTTAACTCCTTTTCTCAAACTTACCGTGTCAAAGAGAGTCGGGCCGGGCGCCATTTTTAATTTTCCAATACATCGGTAAACACTGCACGTTTTTCGAGCTGAATAAACATGTTACATTAAATAAAAACACTAGAAAATTATCCAGTTAGGTAGAAAAGTAACTTATCTTGCCTTTGATAACATTTATTTGTTATATATTTGTTTTTTGACAACTTTTTCGAATCTATGTATAAACGAGATTTTGATACTTATTTTGATTTTGAAAAAAAACATTTGTGGCTGTTCGCAGTAAAACATTGTTTTAATTCGCTGTTCAAAACTAATTTAAAGAATAAAAGTGCATGCAATCTACAAAAGTTTATTTTGTTTTTTTAACCATGTTTTTAAATTTGACGAGAAATGTGAGAAATTGCAACAGATTCAATGAATGTCCGCGTATTCAATCACCGTGAGCGGATATTTTGTCAACACGGTTTTTTAACAAATAAGAAATAATATTTTTATTATGTTTGAAACAACTTTAATAGTTTATTTTGGAAGTATATTCCATAAATAAAATAAAAAACCCACTTTAAAAACAGAAATTACGATTTTTTTATATTTTATTCGCAGTTTTGTCTTAGGGGTGTCAAATTTGCAATGGCGATTTTCCCAAAGATTCTGACACTGCTACAGATTCATAATGCCGAATTGGTTGGGATTGTTGTTATTATACATTCTGAAAACCGAATAGTTCTAAACTAATGTTATTCTGATAACAAAATAGCTCTAATTAAACATATAAGAACATTTATATTCATATTTTCAGGTTTTTCTTAATTCGTTCTTGAATAAAAATTAAAGAACGCATGTTGTTTATACACTGTGCTGTGCTATGGCTGCTGCTGCTAGTAATACTAACTTCATTTGACCAAATTCGAGAAATAGAAACAATTTTTTTTTCGGGTAGGTCCTTTTAAATTATCAATTACCGCGGTCCTACTCAACATAAAATAATACTTTTAATTGATAAAGATAGTAAAAAGATTGATTTACTTACTACTGGGTGTCCGAAGAATTTTTTTTTCAAAATGTTCGATACTAGTCATATTAAAGTCTTATTTTTAACACAACAAAAAAAGAAATGGTCAAAAATATTTCGGACACTTGACAGTATTAAGATTAACACCTCTACTGATTGGTTCCCAAATTTCATGACGAAATTCTTCATACAATCACGGTACGGACCTTTAGAAAACAGGGGGGGTCATTACAAAACCTTACCGAAAACGCCATTTTATGACGTTCACATTTTTATCTCTTTATTTGCTTAAAACTCTTAAAATATATAATGTACATTCATATTTATTAATTCATTTGAAAGTATATTCATTTCCGAACAAAACAGTAGTAATTTGAAGACTTGAAGTGCTTTGGTTTAAAAAATATGGCTATTTTAGTAGAACTACCTTGAAATCTGTGATTATCCAAAGCGTTTTTTCGTCCGTGTGTATTACTAATACTACCCAGATTAAAATCAGCGTTGTAATGGCTATGATTTACTATTAAAATCGCCATGTTTTCACATTGTATATATAAAAAAAGTACTTGAACAATTTGCGTGATTTTTATTTAATTCTGGATTTGCACTGAAGCAGCTTTTTTTATAGTAAAACAAAATTATGCTAGTATTAATGTTTAGTTGTTTATAGACGATTGCATTAGCCTCTTTATATTTACTGCGGAGAAAAATGTTTTTCTTTTTTTTTTTTGTATAAAAATGATTTATCGATTTTGAAAAAAAATTTATGTTAAAATAGTTTTTCTTTCTTAATAAAAAATAGAATTTTGGACCAAATAATTAAAAATTTTTCTTTTGTATTTAAAATGCTAGCATTTCAGCCCGGCATTGCCCAGGTGTTTGGAGGTGTATGTTGAGCAAAAAAAAAAGTGGTAGTAGGAAGGCAGGCTTGAATCCGTACTTCGAAGGAGGAAAAGAAAGTGAAAAAAACTTGACGTCTTTGCTGTTACGACCACCGTCAAACCGGAAGTGATGTAGGTTTAAATTAAGGCTAGACAATCGAAAAGAGAGGATGACTTTTAACAATATTGACAAAAAAAAGCGATCCTTCCCAATAGAAATGTGGCTAGTTGAAGGTGAAGAAATTAATGTTTTTAGCAAATTTTTCGATATTTGTCATCTGAAAGGTCGAGCTTAAAAATGATACTGATCTTGTGAAAATCAGTCGGCTCTGTCGAAAGTGTTGGGCAGACATGCAAACATTCATACATACATTTATATATTGGTAAGTAAGAATTTTCGACCCAAACCGATTAAAAAGCTTGCCCTATCTCTGAATACCCTTTATGTAAAATTTCAGATGTTTAAACAAGAAATTGTCTGAGTAATTTATATCTAAAATTTCAAGTGTTTATACTCAACATTGGCAGGAGTTTGGTAGAGTTCTCAAAGGTCAAATCGTTGAATTTTGACCCCTTAACAGCCAAATTTCTGGCCGAAAACCGATTACAAAGATTTTCCCAAATCTCACTATCCTGAATATCAAATTTCGAGTCTGTAGACTGAAAATTGACAGAGATATTGTGTAGGGAAATGTACACAGGCACATACATACAGACAGACAGACAGACACTGTCACTTTTATAGATATAGATTGGACCCAATATATAGCAATGATTTAAAAAGTTAAAAATATAAAAGAAAATGACACATGCGCACCACCGAGAATCGAAACCAAAGCATTTAGCGTATGATTTACTTTTTCTTTGGATGTTAATGTCCCAGCATACATAATTTGTAATGCCGTCGTTCACCCTTCACCCGGCAAATTCCATTTTAATTTTCGTACTTTTGCAGTGATTTTCCCTGGCTAAAATCCAAGTATAAAGTTTCACATGGGTTCAAATACCCTATATATTAAGTTTCATGTCTGTAGACCAAAAACTGACAGAAGTTTGGTCGGCAAAATTTTGTAAACAAATATATATATGCATATATAATATAGAAAAAGGTTTGTGTTCACTATAACCTTTTTACGCAAATATTACGCAAGTATAAATCATCTAGAATGTCTACAATAATATAATTATGCATGAATATAATTACACGTAATAGTTAACTAAAGATGATCATCCCATAAGAAAACTGAAAAAACAAATAGGGAATTAATTAAAATGAATGTCTAAAAGAATATGCAAATTAGCTAGATCTTTTGCAGATGAATGCAATTCCACGATCCATATATAACAAGGTAACATTTTTT
This sequence comes from Euprymna scolopes, assembly GCF_053919585.1. Lineage (NCBI taxonomy): Eukaryota > Metazoa > Mollusca > Cephalopoda > Sepiida > Sepiolidae > Euprymna > Euprymna scolopes. Next base: position 157,546,532 of record NC_136487.1, on the reverse strand, counting down.
TTTTTAAATAACTAGAAAAAAAAAAGAAAAAGAAGGCCTCAAATTTATAGGCGTATAGATTATTGCTGTGCCGCTAGATGTTCTGTGGTTGTGGGGATGTGTGTAATTGCAAGGTGTGTAGTTATTTATGTTGTTTTCTTTTAAAAAGGTTTCCTGTAAACAGATTATTGAAAGTCGATGAGATGAGTAGTCATAATTCATGGTAGTTTGCTCTTATACCTCTTGTGTTCCATTGTACAATTCTGTTTGTTGGTATGGATTTGCTAGTCATTGGGTGTTAGGAGTTTTGTTATTTGCATCCATTACCTCTGATCCGTTAATTTTTATTAGTTGTGACTGATCTTCAATTTTCAGCGTCCATTTCCTTAAATCTGTTTTGAATTGAGGATACTTGTCTAGAAGTTGAGCATAATGTATCTTTTTGGTTTTAACTTCTTTGTTGGATGGGGGTTTATTTTCTTTCCTTTCATGAGCGTCTTTTGGTGTTTGTCTTTCTTCCCTCCACCCCACCCCCGTATAGTCACATACTATTTAAGATACCGTAACATTATATACATATACTTACCACAAGTAACTTTCTTTTTTATGTCATCCGAATCTTGTGTTTTGTCAGTTGTTTTTTCTTGAGATGAACGAAGTCGAGACCTACGTCCACCACGACATCTTTTCTGTTTTTTATTAGTAGAACATGGTGTAGTTAAATCAGTCTTGCTGGTTGAACACTGTTCAGCGTTTTGTGCTCGTTTGTGTCCAATGCGAGAGGTTTCTTCGAGATATTCATCAACTGGATCGGGAGTAACTGTAACAAAAACAAATATAAAATCAAAATAATATTCATTTGCAGAAAAAAAAAAAGAAGATTTTGTTGTTATGAATTGCTGTCTCTTGGAAAGCGTTTCTTAAGAACATCCGATGAAAACAAAATATAACAGAATGTGTATGGCGGCTATATGCAAATACCGAGTCGTATACGAAATAAAGTTATGATAAAAAAAAATTTTTTTAAAGAAATACGTTAAAGATGTAAGTGACGTCACAGCCATAACGAGAAGTCACGTGTGGTGGGAGAATGAAGACTAAAGGTCCTTTCTTAAAACCTGAAACAGGAGTTCAGTTTGGATTTCTCTATCAAACATATTTGATATCTGTCTTTCTGTACTCCAGCATCTATCAATTAGGAAATTGTATTGATCTTTATAGGTCAATATTGACCACTTAAGTGACCTCCGAACATGATATATATGCAAGTCATATCAATATTTTATCTCAAGTCAGATGTACCCTGCTTGTACGATAGTGTTCACACTTTTTAAAGAGAAATTTCAAATGAATGTTTTATTTTATTTAATATTAGTTATACCTACCCGGCATTGTCTGGTATACTGTTGTAATTGCAAATATGCAAATACTGCAGTATATATGCAGTATATGCAAATACCGAGTTGTGGGCGAAATAACGTCATGGTAATGAAAAAGAAAGACTATAAAAAGGAGAGAGGTTGTTAAAGACGATTGTGTTAGAGATGTGGAGGCCGTTCAAAAATACAGAGAAGAGAAAGAAGGAAGGGGATCAGGTTAGGGACGTGGGTGATGTAACAGCTCTAACGAGAAGTCACGCATGTCGGGAGAATGAGGAAATATCTTTTCTTCAAAGCCTAAAGAACGAGTTGAAGTTCTTTTCTTTTTCCTATTTTTTGTCTCCGTTGTGACTGAATCTGCAATGTGTGGGTCCCGAGTATCTGCATGTTAACACGTGTGTGAACATTGTAATGTTACAAAAAGGAAAAAAATTTTTTTATTTAATTTGAATTCAATTTATTTTTATGGAAATCACTCCAAACAAGGCATAAACCCACTTAACGTAAGGATATAACAAGAACGAAAGATAATTATCGCAAAGATAGGAAATGCCTATTGACCTTAATCTTGAAAAGATCAAGGCCATGGGTAGGAGGATGAAACTATTACAGTAGAAGGCTTTCCAGCATCTAGGGACCTCAATAGTGAAGGGGTGTGATTTTGCTGCTTGCCAGGTTAGTGGATTGCATACAACTCACACAAAAGCTATCTAGAACTCCAACCACAACCTACAGAGAGGATCTGAACCAAGAGGACAATATCTAAACAGTGTCATTCGAGAGACACCAGAACATCTGTTAGATCCTGGCAATCAGCTTGTTCTTGGTGTTGCAGACGGTACACGAGTTGTGTTCCTCAATTGTATTCCCCACATAATAGTTGCGATCAGGTGAGTTAAAAGGCCAGATATTGGCACTGATGAAATTGGGAAAGTTGTCATTTCTTGCTAGCTACTTTATTGCAATTTTCCATCTAAAATCTCATTGCTTTTAAGGTATTCAAAGAGCATTTTTTGAATGACATGAATTATGATGCAGGTCACTCTCTTCCCATATTGTATTTTCTAGTTGTAATTTAAATGTTAAATGGTTCAAAATGAAAGGATAGAAAAGAATTATTGAATTTGTTTTAAATAATAATAAAAAAAAAAAAAAAAAAAAATTAAAAAAACAAAAACACCCTGAATAATTTAATTTTTTTTAATTAAACGTGATAGACTAAAACTTGGACTTAAGCATGATAGACCAACAGACACTTATAGATATGCTTGGACATGTCTAACATAAAGTATCTCATTGGATTTTCAAAGTCACACTCAAATAGCATTTGAGTTGACAAATCAAACTGGACTTCTAACTTGTTAATTTTTAGTTGTTACAGTGTGTGTGAGGTTTGCCTGGTCAGAAAATACACGTAAATATATTTTAATTCATGCAGATTTCTTATTATAAAGGCAATTCTCTATTGAATATACTACTGATCTCAACAAAAAACACTTGATGTCATCAGCTAGAATTGAAACCAAACATTTAGTGCTCCAGTTGCGTTCCTTACCATTTGAGCTATCAAATCAGATAGATAAGAAAGATTTATATTTAAATAAAGCTATGAATGAATTTTCACATGCACGAAAGTAATAGAAATGTCGGCAAGTTGAAATGAACTCATTCCTAAAACTGTTCATCTCTGGAACACAATGTAGTGGAGAGAAAAAGCGACAGAATAGGGAGAGAAGGGAGATAGAAGAGGAAGGGGAGGGGGATATACTAGAAAATTTGTTTTTAAACTTCCTTTTTACCTGAAATCCTTACAATTTAGACTTTAGAAAAAAAAAAAAAAAAAATGGCACTTGTGCACAGGTACAACTTTTTAGTTTTCAGTTGAGACATTTGGAGAACGTATAGCAAGGGCAGGCAAATTGTTTTATGTCTCTGCTATTATACAAGTTACTTTGTGTGTGTGTGTGTGTGTGTGTGTGTGTGTGTGTGTGTGTGTGTGTGCGCGCGCACGTTCATTTTCTATGGTCTCCGAAACTACTGTGACCTTTTTAAATTTCACACAAATGTACTTGATGTGTCGAGGAGTGTTATGTAGGCTTTGTATTAGAATGCCTCTGATAAGTATAAAAAATCAGTAATCAAATAAATCTGATTAAAGAAGGAAGACCGATTTTGATCCAATATTTTAATATGGCTCAGCATCACAAGTGCATTTTAGATTTATAACTACACAAAAGCAGAAAGGCTGCGAATAAAATCAACAGTAGTTTTTTTTGATGACGGGTGCATTCAAAATGAATGCTTTTGTTTAGAGCATAATTGGGCCATGATACTTGTATTTTTAAACTTTAATTTAAGTGATTATGTAAAAAAATTTTTTTTATAAAATCCAGAGTTGATTCTTTGATAAAACAGGAGAGCATTCAAAATGAATGTTTCTCTTTAGAGTACAATTGAAACATGGTATTGTACTTCTGCATATTTAACTTTAATTCAAGCCATTATATAAAAACAATTTTATAAAATCAACAATATGTTCTCTACAGTGCAATGTAAACTACAATGTATTGTTGATCAAGTCACCGCAGGAAGGCATGTGAAGCTTCTTGCCGTTACACCATGGTGGGTTCTTCAACAAGAGCAGGCAATCAATCAATTTGATTAAAAAATGATAGCATGCAACATTTGTTGATCCTCATTTAATCCCAGGCAATGCTAGTGTGTGTGTGTATATATATATATATTTTATTATTTGAGGGTAAACAGTTACATATGGTCACTACCAATAGCTATTTGTTTCAATCAAAGAGACTTCCTCAGGCGACCTAAAACCTCTTGACGCCAAAAAGAAAAAAAAAAACTAAGTTTTTTTTTTCTTTTCGGCGTCAAGGTTCTAGGTCGCCTGAGGAAGTCTCTTTGACTGAAACAGATGGCTATTTGTAGCGACCATATGTAACTGTTTACCCTCAAATAATAATAAAAAAAAAATATTTTGCTCTTTTTATTGAGCACTATTTAACAACCACGTTGTTTTCATTAGTCCCGACTTTTGAACACCTCAAACCTGAACATTATATATATATATATATATATATATATATATATATATATATAATGATTGCTACATCTTGACAGAAGCTTGCTATCCCTTCAGATTGATGTAGTGCATCCATGCACATGTAGATGGCTCTTTAAACCAACTACACTCTTGCAAAATTGTCCAGAGGCAACAGAGGAACTTGCCAGTATTTGGTATTGTTTGTGGTGGGACTTCATTATGCACCTTTCAGAATCTTGTCAAAACACTTGCTGAATTAGAGACAAAACCAGAGATATTACTGCAATACTTGTGTGGTCTTGGAATACACACACACACACTAGACACACACTTTATTCTAATTTGATGTCATTTGAAAATCATAAGCTGTGACATATCTTAAGACCTAACTAAAAGTAATAAGTCTCGCTACTATCCTCATAAATAAGAAAAAATAAAACTATTATTTTGCTAATTTACATCTGGTTATTTATATAAATGAGATGGTAAAAGGGTCACCCTTTCTCTAAATGCTTGCAATGTTAATCATGATCGATGAAAAATGCAGCAACACATTTGTTTATTTAAACTTGCATGATGGTTTTTCATTTTGTACATTACGCAATGATATAAAAATCTACAAGTAACCAAAACCGGTTAAGTCACAAATACTAATCCCAAACTGTTCTATTTTACTTACATTCAAAAATTCATAAACTGTGACATCCTTTTCAAAAAAATTTTTTTTGGCATAACTAAAAATAATACATTTTTTTTACTTTTGTATTATTTAAAAAAATTTTTTTTTTTTTTTTTTTTACTCATTTTTACCCCAAACAAGGCGTATTGCCACTTGGAATGTAAAAGGCTACTATTTTGGATCATGTCTATGAGGGGACTGTGAGGCATTGAGCAGTTAGATGTCTGTTCACATTACATTTAGACTTTGGCATGTTAGTAAAGTCAGGTAAGTAGGTAATTCCAAAGTCGAGCAGTCTGAGGGAATGTATTATTTAAGTAGAAGGCTTTCTGGCATCTAGAGAGCTCAACAGTGAAGAGGTAAAATCTTGCTGATTGTCGGGATAGTCAGGAGTATGTACGTCGAGGATGTACAAGTTTTGAGTTCACCTTAAGAGTACATTCCATAAAAATGCTTCTAAAACAGAGTAGTGGTAGATGGGCAGAAATCAGAAGCTCACAGTATTAGATATTATTTAATTGGAATTCATTATTGAGATGAAGCATTGTCTGAAGATAGCGGTTTCAATCCTACCCAAAGCTAGTCAGAGGCTTACTTGGCCAAAAACGTGGTGAGACGACAACTATGGAAAGCAGTAATTGCTGAAGATGCAGTTAGGAGATTCAGAGTTTCTATCCTGTCGCAGTTACCACCTGATGAAGGTCAAAGGAATAGTTGTCCGAAACATGAAACAACAACTAAAAAAGATGAGGATAATAGTCCGCAATTAATAAATTAATTCACAATATTAATACTGGAATCTCTTAGGGGTCCATCCTAGGCCCAACTCTCTTCCTGATTTACATCAATGATCTCCCAAATCACATCCTAAGATCATTTCCAAACTTTACAACAAATGCCTTAATGAATCTTGCTTTCCTGCCTGCTGGAAAACTGCTTCTGTGATACCAGTTTTCAAGAATTCTGGCGAAAGAACTGACCCAGTAAATTACCGCCCCATTAGCCTCCTCCCACTTTTCGCCAAAATATTTGAGTCCATAATTAACCAAGCTCTAGTCCATCACCTTACAGATGCTAAACTTCTGACCGAATAACAATATGGATTTAAGCAAGCATATTCCACAACAGACATCTTAACTGTAATCTCTGAACGAACGTATATACCATTCACTGGATAAAGTAGGAGAGGGCAGAACGGTAGTTCTAGATATATCTAAGACTTTTAACAGGGTATGGCATGAAGGTTTTCTTAGGAAAATCAGATCATACGGTATCACTGGAAGAATACTTAACATAATTAAATCCTTCTTAGATAAGAGAAAAATCCAGGTTGTCCTCGATGGTTCTACATCTAAACAATATGATATAAATGCGGGAGTGCCTCTATTATTCCTAATATTCATAAATGACCTCTCTGACAAAATTGTCTGTGAGATGGGTATATATGCTGATGACACCATGCTCTATAGCAGACATGACAGGAAAACAAATGAACACATATCTAAAGAAATAGCAGAAACACTAGAGGATGACCTCCAATCTGTAGTGGAATGGGGACAAAAATGGATGGTCACATTCAATGCTGCCAAGACTAAGCTTGTTTCCTTCAATAATTACAAGAAACCTTCACTACCACCAATAGTAATGGCCAAGAACACATTACCCGAAAGTACTTCCTTAAATTCCTCGGCCTAACGTTTACAGGGAAGACGAACTGGAATAGATACACTGAGAGCATTGCTAAAGCTGCTGCGAAGAAGGTGGGTTCTCTCTACCATGCTAGAAAACTACTTACGCCTGAAAGTATCATGTACCTCTATAAGGCCACCATTCGCCCATGTATGAAGTACTGTTGTCACATTTGGGCTGGTGCATCTGCTACTAGTCTCTCACTCCTTGACAGGGTTCAAAAGAGAGTTGCCAACCTGATAGGTCCTGAACTGTCATCTAAGCTTCAGCCTCTGTCCCATCAACGAAATGTTGCATCCCTCTGCCTGTTCTACAAGTATTTTATTGGTGAATGCTCTGACGAACTACAAGCACTTGTACCCCTTTGACGTGAATATCCCCCCCCCCCGACAAACTCGATAAGCAGCTAAATCCCACCCCTTCACAGTAGAGATCCCTAGGTGTAAGAAAGCATTCTGCTACAATAGTTTCTTCCCCAGAACTGCTAGGCTTTGGAACTCCCTTCCGGGATTCTGCTTTCTCAAGTGTACTGATATGCAGAAGTTCAAGTGTAATGTAAACAGACATCTTGCTACTCATCTTCTTTCATAATACTCCTGCAACTTATGCCCCTGATAGTAGCTCCCTACTTCAAAGTGGCACTGTGCCTTGTTTGGGATGAAAATTGAATATGAATATATATATATATATATATATATATATATATATATATATATATATATATATATATATACCCGATGAACCAAGCGCAAGAGAGATTTAAACAATTGCACTTAAAAGGGACGGTCAGAATCCTAAAATAATCTCTTGATTGGAATATCCGAGTTTGCAAGTGAATGCTTGGCATTCAGTAGGATGCCCCATCCCCAGCTTGAACAAACAGATAAAAAAAAAAATGTTGGCATAAATTCTATATCCATGACAATCTTGAAGGTCAGGTTTTGAGATCATATTAAAATAACCTGGAATCTTATTCAAGTCCATGATGAAAATGTATGGCCAGTGTCTGTTCCACACAGAAACAAGTCAGGTTTGGTCGCCTGTAAGTGAATCGCTAGGAGATTGTAGCTTTTTAGTTCTCTCCCACTGCAAGAACTTAGACACCATGGTCGGAAAGTGGGATTGAGAAATCAGCGCCCTTGAGGAATGCACCCTGACTTGCAAAAAAATGCTGGTTAATTGTCGGCATTCTCCAGTAAGACTGCATCACGTGATTAGCAATTAACTAACCTCTTCTTAAAGAGAAAAAGCAAAGCCTGGGAGGGTGGACTTCCTAGAACTGCACAGAACTAACATCCAATCGCAATCAACAGGAACCAGATCATTACAGGAATGCTTTAATCTCTGTTGATTTGGGGGGGGGGGGGATAAAAATCCCTAGGTTGTAATTTGATCCTTAATGGAGATCTAATAATATGGATCTATATTAGGCGTTGGATTACTATGCTTACATTTATCTTTTGTTTAAATTCTTCAGCATTGTCCAGGAAACAGTGAAGAAATTTTAGTTTTTAACTGTTTGCACATTTTTAAACTTATACAGAAAAATAAATAAAATTTTAGTTGTAAGGTAGACAATTATTATATTCTTCAGGGTAAAATGAGCTATCGTCTCATTGATTTTTTTATCTGTGAGTGTTTAAGCACGTTTCATATCAAGTTTTATATTATGCACAGGAGACAGGAAACCCTTTGTGAAAATTCAGATACTAATTTTGATAAAATTATAACTTTTAAGTATTAAAAAATAAAACTATCCAGTAGAATTTTAATTAAAAGATAAAAATCGATTTTCGTATTTTGCCAATCCACCATTCATTATTACTTAGTTAAATGACAGACCGACTTATCTCCCCTTGCTTTATGATTTCTGCTCTGATCAATAGCTGATTGGCAAAATATAAAACTGATTTTTTTTATTTTTAATTGAAATTCTACTGTAATTTTCCTTAATTTTTGGTGTAGATATCTACTTTTGGCTGGTACGTAAGTATACAAAATGTTTTTTTTATGTCAAGAATGAGAGGTCAATAGAAACGTTTTAATTTGAATAGGATAAAATATGCATCAAGTGCGCTTGAAACCAAATCAGAACGTAATATTAGGAAAATAAACAAATATTTTAAGTTTTTTTTATGTTAATTTATTTGGAATCACACTTTTCACTTATATTGTTTGAAAGCCATCAGGGATTCTAGCAACATACGTGAAAATGGATGGCAAGATTGAGAAATTTTTTTAATTTGGTCATAAAATTTGAACGCATGAAAGAGCAAGTGCTAATGTGATTGCAAAAGTTATGAGTAGATGATTTAAGTCCAGGGAACTTCTACCATTATTCGCCAGCAGAGCATTATCACTGTCAACAAAGAGAACAGTCTGATTTTACACATCAGTGGCAATATGTTTTGAATGAACCAAAGTAAAATAGAAATTTACAAATGATTTTAACTAACATCACTTTATTTACATGAAATTAATGTATAACTTTGGAGATCAACCTAAAAAATTAATATCACAAAAAACAGAAAGTGGACCTTGGGTTTACTTTCAGATATTCTGGAGGATTACCATACAGCGGGTAGATGCATTCAAAGAAGATATGGAGGATTACCATACAGTGGGTAGATACATTCAAAGAAGATATGGAGTTACATCAGCTGAAACATTGTGAGAATAGCACTCAAGATGAGAACAGTAATTTGAATAATAGAAATTATGAATCCTCATCTAAAGAATTCACAAACATTAAATCCGTTCAGATTTTGTCCTCACATTCTATGAGCAATGTTTCTGACAAAAGGGAAAATATTTCTTTTTTTACATCAGCCATTGCTTTAAGCTGATGACATACAAAGAATAAGTCCTCTCATAGTATTCATAATCATTGTACAACTCTGAATCTATTTATCTCATTAACTGGAGTGTTATTTTAGCTTTGATATTGATGTAATGCATATGAATACATCCAGGTTCCTCGCACAAGAATATGATTGGCTGGTGTAAGTCATAAATATAAACTGGTAATTCCCTAAGTACGGACAGGTAGAGCCAGGAGTACGGACAGATAGAGCCAGGAGGATGGACAGATAGAGCCAGGAGGATGGACAGATAGAGCCAGGAGGATGGACAGATAGAGCCAGGAGGATGGACAGATAGAGCCAGGAGGACGGACAGATAGAGCCAGGAGGATGGACAGATAGAGCCAGGAGGACGGACAGATAGAGCCAGGAGGATGGACAGATAGAGCCAGGAGGATGGACAGATAGAGCCAGGAGGATGGACAGATAGAGCCAGGAGGACGGACAGATAGAGCCAGGAGGACGGACAGATAGAGCCAGGAGGACGGACAGATAGAGCCAGGAGGATGGACAGATAGAGCCAGGAGGATGGACAGATAGAGCCAGGAGGATGGACAGATAGAGCCAGGAGGATGGACAGATAGAGCCAGGAGGATGGACAGATAGAGCCAGGAGGATGGACAGATAGAGCCAGGAGGATGGACAGATAGAGCCAGGAGGATGGACAGATAGAGCCAGGAGGATGGACAGATAGAGCCAGGAGGATGGACAGATAGAGCCAGGAGGACGGACAGATAGAGCCAGGAGGATGGACAGATAGAGCCAGGAGGATGGACAGATAGAGCCAGGAGGATGGACAGATAGAGCCAGGAGGACGGACAGATAGAGCCAGGAGGACGGACAGATAGAGCCAGGAGGATGGACAGATAGAGCCAGGAGGACGGACAGATAGAGCCAGGAGGATGGACAGATAGAGCCAGGAGGATGGACAGATAGAGCCAGGAGGATGGACAGATAGAGCCAGGAGGACGGACAGATAGAGCCAGGAGGACGGACAGATAGAGCCAGGAGGATGGACAGATAGAGCCAGGAGGATGGACAGATAGAGCCAGGAGGATGGACAGATAGAGCCAGGAGGACGGACAGATAGAGCCAGGAGGATGGACAGATAGAGCCAGGAGGACGGACAGATAGAGCCAGGAGGATGGACAGATAGAGCCAGGAGGATGGACAGATAGAGCCAGGAGGACGGACAGATAGAGCCAGGAGGACGGACAGATAGAGCCAGGAGGATGGACAGATAGAGCCAGGAGGATGGACAGATAGAGCCAGGAGGATGGACAGATAGAGCCAGGAGGATGGACAGATAGAGCCAGGAGGATGGACAGATAGAGCCAGGAGGATGGACAGATAGAGCCAGGAGGATGGACAGATAGAGCCAGGAGGATGGACAGATAGAGCCAGGAGGACGGACAGATAGAGCCAGGAGGACGGACAGATAGAGCCAGGAGGATGGACAGATAGAGCCAGGAGGACGGACAGATAGAGCCAGGAGGACGGACAGATAGAGCCAGGAGGATGGACAGATAGAGCCAGGAGGATGGACAGATAGAGCCAGGAGGATGGACAGATAGAGCCAGGAGGATGGACAGATAGAGCCAGGAGGATGGACAGATAGAGCCAGGAGGATGGACAGATAGAGCCAGGAGGATGGACAGATAGAGCCAGGAGGACGGACAGATAGAGCCAGGAGGATGGACAGATAGAGCCAGGAGGATGGACAGATAGAGCCAGGAGGATGGACAGATAGAGCCAGGAGGATGGACAGATAGAGCCAGGAGGATGGACAGATAGAGCCAGGAGGATGGACAGATAGAGCCAGGAGGACGGACAGATAGAGCCAGGAGGACGGACAGATAGAGCCAGGAGGATGGACAGATAGAGCCAGGAGGACGGACAGATAGAGCCAGGAGGATGGACAGATAGAGCCAGGAGGATGGACAGATAGAGCCAGGAGGATGGACAGATAGAGCCAGGAGGACGGACAGATAGAGCCAGGAGGACGGACAGATAGAGCCAGGAGGATGGACAGATAGAGCCAGGAGGATGGACAGATAGAGCCAGGAGGATGGACAGATAGAGCCAGGAGGACGGACAGATAGAGCCAGGAGGATGGACAGATAGAGCCAGGAGGACGGACAGATAGAGCCAGGAGGATGGACAGATAGAGCCAGGAGGACGGACAGATAGAGCCAGGAGGACGGACAGATAGAGCCAGGAGGATGGACAGATAGAGCCAGGAGGATGGACAGATAGAGCCAGGAGGATGGACAGATAGAGCCAGGAGGACGGACAGATAGAGCCAGGAGGATGGACAGATAGAGCCAGGAGGACGGACAGATAGAGCCAGGAGGATGGACAGATAGAGCCAGGAGGATGGACAGATAGAGCCAGGAGGATGGACAGATAGAGCCAGGAGGACGGACAGATAGAGCCAGGAGGACGGACAGATAGAGCCAGGAGGACGGACAGATAGAGCCAGGAGGATGGACAGATAGAGCCAGGAGGATGGACAGATAGAGCCAGGAGGATGGACAGATAGAGCCAGGAGGATGGACAGATAGAGCCAGGAGGATGGACAGATAGAGCCAGGAGGATGGACAGATAGAGCCAGGAGGATGGACAGATAGAGCCAGGAGGATGGACAGATAGAGCCAGGAGGATGGACAGATAGAGCCAGGAGGATGGACAGATAGAGCCAGGAGGATGGACAGATAGAGCCAGGAGGATGGACAGATAGAGCCAGGAGGATGGACAGATAGAGCCAGGAGGATGGACAGATAGAGCCAGGAGGATGGACAGATAGAGCCAGGAGGATGGACAGATAGAGCCAGGAGGACGGACAGATAGAGCCAGGAGGACGGACAGATAGAGCCAGGAGGATGGACAGATAGAGCCAGGAGGACGGACAGATAGAGCCAGGAGGATGGACAGATAGAGCCAGGAGGATGGACAGATAGAGCCAGGAGGATGGACAGATAGAGCCAGGAGGACGGACAGATAGAGCCAGGAGGACGGACAGATAGAGCCAGGAGGATGGACAGATAGAGCCAGGAGGATGGACAGATAGAGCCAGGAGGATGGACAGATAGAGCCAGGAGGATGGACAGATAGAGCCAGGAGGATGGACAGATAGAGCCAGGAGGATGGACAGATAGAGCCAGGAGGATGGACAGATAGAGCCAGGAGGATGGACAGATAGAGCCAGGAGGATGGACAGATAGAGCCAGGAGGACGGACAGATAGAGCCAGGAGGACGGACAGATAGAGCCAGGAGGACGGACAGATAGAGCCAGGAGGATGGACAGATAGAGCCAGGAGGATGGACAGATAGAGCCAGGAGGATGGACAGATAGAGCCAGGAGGATGGACAGATAGAGCCAGGAGGATGGACAGATAGAGCCAGGAGGATGGACAGATAGAGCCAGGAGGATGGACAGATAGAGCCAGGAGGATGGACAGATAGAGCCAGGAGGATGGACAGATAGAGCCAGGAGGATGGACAGATAGAGCCAGGAGGATGGACAGATAGAGCCAGGAGGATGGACAGATAGAGCCAGGAGGATGGACAGATAGAGCCAGGAGGATGGACAGATAGAGCCAGGAGGATGGACAGATAGAGCCAGGAGGATGGACAGATAGAGCCAGGAGGATGGACAGATAGAGCCAGGAGGACGGACAGATAGAGCCAGGAGGACGGACAGATAGAGCCAGGAGGACGGACAGATAGAGCCAGGAGGATGGACAGATAGAGCCAGGAGTACGGACAGATAGAGCCAGGAGGACGGACAGATAGAGCCAGGAGGATGGACAGATAGAGCCAGGAGTACGGACAGATAGAGCCAGGAGGATGGACAGATAGAGCCAGGAGGATGGACAGATAGAGCCAGGAGGACGGACAGATAGAGCCAGGAGGACGGACAGATAGAGCCAGGAGGATGGACAGATAGAGCCAGGAGGATGGACAGATAGAGCCAGGAGGATGGACAGATAGAGCCAGGAGGATGGACAGATAGAGCCAGGAGGACGGACAGATAGAGCCAGGAGGATGGACAGATAGAGCCAGGAGGATGGACAGATAGAGCCAGGAGGATGGACAGATAGAGCCAGGAGGATGGACAGATAGAGCCAGGAGGATGGACAGATAGAGCCAGGAGGACGGACAGATAGAGCCAGGAGGATGGACAGATAGAGCCAGGAGGATGGACAGATAGAGCCAGGAGGATGGACAGATAGAGCCAGGAGTACGGACAGATAGAGCCAGGAGGATGGACAGATAGAGCCAGGAGGATGGACAGATAGAGCCAGGAGGATGGACAGATAGAGCCAGGAGGATGGACAGATAGAGCCAGGAGGATGGACAGATAGAGCCAGGAGGATGGACAGATAGAGCCAGGAGGATGGACAGATAGAGCCAGGAGGATGGACAGATAGAGCCAGGAGGACGGACAGATAGAGCCAGGAGGACGGACAGATAGAGCCAGGAGGACGGACAGATAGAGCCAGGAGGATGGACAGATAGAGCCAGGAGGATGGACAGATAGAGCCAGGAGGATGGACAGATAGAGCCAGGAGGATGGACAGATAGAGCCAGGAGGATGGACAGATAGAGCCAGGAGGATGGACAGATAGAGCCAGGAGGATGGACAGATAGAGCCAGGAGGATGGACAGATAGAGCCAGGAGGATGGACAGATAGAGCCAGGAGGATGGACAGATAGAGCCAGGAGGATGGACAGATAGAGCCAGGAGGATGGACAGATAGAGCCAGGAGGATGGACAGATAGAGCCAGGAGGATGGACAGATAGAGCCAGGAGGATGGACAGATAGAGCCAGGAGGATGGACAGATAGAGCCAGGAGGATGGACAGATAGAGCCAGGAGGATGGACAGATAGAGCCAGGAGGATGGACAGATAGAGCCAGGAGGATGGACAGATAGAGCCAGGAGGATGGACAGATAGAGCCAGGAGGATGGACAGATAGAGCCAGGAGGATGGACAGATAGAGCCAGGAGGATGGACAGATAGAGCCAGGAGGATGGACAGATAGAGCCAGGAGTACGGACAGATAGAGCCAGGAGGATGGACAGATAGAGCCAGGAGGATGGACAGATAGAGCCAGGAGGACGGACAGATAGAGCCAGGAGGACGGACAGATAGAGCCAGGAGGATGGACAGATAGAGCCAGGAGGATGGACAGATAGAGCCAGGAGGATGGACAGATAGAGCCAGGAGGATGGACAGATAGAGCCAGGAGGATGGACAGATAGAGCCAGGAGGATGGACAGATAGAGCCAGGAGGATGGACAGATAGAGCCAGGAGGATGGACAGATAGAGCCAGGAGGATGGACAGATAGAGCCAGGAGGATGGACAGATAGAGCCAGGAGGATGGACAGATAGAGCCAGGAGGATGGACAGATAGAGCCAGGAGGATGGACAGATAGAGCCAGGAGGATGGACAGATAGAGCCAGGAGGACGGACAGATAGAGCCAGGAGGATGGACAGATAGAGCCAGGAGGATGGACAGATAGAGCCAGGAGGACGGACAGATAGAGCCAGGAGGATGGACAGATAGAGCCAGGAGGACGGACAGATAGAGCCATAAAAGAAATGTAAATTATGTAGTGGGCATCTTGGAGGCTTCCTATTGATAGGGAGAAGGGTAGAAGGGTTCATCCACTCGACTAGCTAAGAGACTAAAAAAACTAAGACTTATCCAAAGGGCTGGGGTCTGACAGAACCACATGCACCCTACTCAGGCAGGAAACACATGCTCAAATCCTCTTCATACTCACAAGCTCGTATCCACCTTTTCCCCCAAAACAGCAAAATGTAATCTTTTTCTATTGCATCTGATCTTGACATTCGATTGGTGCTTAAAGAACGCGATCAGATCCTGATCAGTAAAAGATTCAACCCATTGGTCATCTCTCAGACCAAACCTCCACACCATCATATGTGTTACAACCACAATCATGAGAAACACCATTTGTCTCTCCTTGTTCCATGACGGACCAACATTGTCCATTATGTTAGTAGATGAAGATGCTAGAGATCGATACGATCCATCACCTTGTTGACTTATCCCCCAGTACCACCAGGGTTTGTGGCATTCGAAGAAAACATGTTCAGGCGTGTCTTCTGCTGAACACTGTGCAAATCCACGATTCCAGAACTGTGTTGTATGGCATTGAGGGGTAATACATTTAGAGTCAATTGCCAGGTCAGAGAGAACTCAGAGTTGTTGAGATAACTACAACCTTGCGCCCAATTCCATTTGAACCCGATCCTCTCTTCTGAGCATTCCAACCGTCCGATGAGTGGGTCATCAGCAGCACCTTCTAAATCCCCTATAGAATTTGTTTTTTAAGAAATCAAAAAAAGGTCAACCTTTGAAGTGCAGCTCGGCACTCTGAGAAACAATATTGCCCTTTGGCCTACGACACTCTCGATTAAATGATCAAAAATGAGATCGGGGAAAGGCATTATCTGTTAATATATTAATGGATGCAAGGACTGTAACTCTTCGCTATCCTCAAGGGTTGTAGAACTCTTTGGTAACTAAGTGCTGAGAGGAAAAGACAGTGAATCAGGGAAGCCAGCCCAGTAAAGAAGGACCGAGTAACCGGAGCAGATAGCGTACGTTGTAAAAGAAATAAAGCATCCATTTCTAAACCCTTGCATTGTTTTTTCTTTCAATACTACGGATTAACAAATGGTAGCAGAGTGTAGTTTTTGAAGAAAACAATATTCTAACAAACTCCTTTCAAGCATACAAAAAAAGACAAAAAAAAAAAACTACAGTCAGTGTGGATAAAATAAAACAAGCAAAAAAAAAAAAAAAAACGCAAGTAAAAAAAAATTAAAAAAAAGAAAGAAAGAAAAGTTTCATTTTTCTTCTTTTCCTATTTCATGTTGGTTTTTTATATTTTTTAAAGAAAAAAAAATAAGCAAAAGGAACTTTAACATTTTCACAACACAGGAGTTCGTAAATTCCGTTTTTTGGGGTTTTTTTTTTTTAACTCTGAACACATAGTTTGCTGGAAATTTTTAAAAAGTGTTCCTGATATAAATAAATAAACAAAATGATTAAGAGAACTAGTCCTACTTTTCACAAGTTAAAATCCTATGAATTATATAAAAACGGAGATTTTGGCTTGGTCTGAAATATCAGAATTATCTAAAACAAAGGCTGGCATTACTGTTGCTTTCTCTGCCAGAGTCCAATGAGTCTATGATATGAGAAAAAGTTATTTCACAATTATCTATCGACGAGTTAAAGCAAGAAAACTGCCTGGATATTTTAGATTTTCTCAACAAACATTTAGCAAAAGATGATTTAAGTGATTGCTTTCAGAAATTTGAGAATTTTGATGGATTCTCCTGAAACGAGAATCGATCTGTGAATGAATATATCGCCATGTTTGATGATAAATACCAAAAAGTAGAAAAAAAAAATATGAAGCTTCCACCGGAAATTCTGATTTTCAAACTTTTATGAAATTCCAATATTCCCAAGAGGAAAAAATGTTAGTACTTACTGGTATGGATTATGAAAATAGACACACTGTATGAGCAAGCAAAACGGTCCTTAAAAAAAATTAAGAGTGATGAAGTAAGGAACACCAACAGCGTCAGATTTGAACTGACTTTCCTTGCTGAAAATGAAGAAGCTTTGTTGGCTGCTGGAAATGTTAAAAACAAATATAAAAGAATAGGTTATCACCCTAGAAGTGGTAACCAAGGATCTGGTTTTGCATCTTCACAAAGAGGAGCCAAACCTATAAATCCTACAGGTGTTGACGGGAATATTTTCAACTGTGGATCTTATAGACACTTGGCAGAAAAATGCCCTGATGGCTGTAATTCCATAGGATCTGATGTGAACTATTTAACTTGCAGATCATGTGGCTCTTATGGACATTATAGCTAAATGTCCTGACAGTTGGGAGAATATGTCCAAGGTAAATATTATAAAAGAAACTGTCATTTTGTTCATTGGTTACCACAAACAAAAAATATCACAGCTTGGTGTTGAAGCTAGAAACTATGCAGTCTTAGATAATGCATGTTCAAGTACAGTGTGTGGCCGAACCATGGTGAGACAGCTACATGGATTCTTTAGATGAAGTTGATAAAAAACAAAATTACTTATCAGGAGGGGCACAAAGTTTTTTTTTTTTTGGAGGTGAGGAAAAAATTGAAATCTTGTTAATATATGATACCATTTCACATGGTCGGAAATAATGTCACTATAAGAACAGATGTTGCTAATTCAGATATCCTACGATTATTCTGGGGAAAGAGGTTTCATTAAACCTCACATCATCAGGGCATTATTGTGTCCCTATTGATAAGATAGAGACCGTCCAGACCAAAGAAGTGAATTCAGTTACGCTCGAAGAACTGAATATTTTAGAAAGACAGAAAATCAACCCACCTGAAGCTCCATCATCAGTTTGCTCACCCTTCAAAGACATGGCTAGCTGCACTGTTAAAAGATGGAAGGAAGAATATGAAGATATCTTGGAGGAAATAACTTCCAAGTGCCAATTATGCCAGGAGTATGAAAAAATACCCTCTAGACCAGTGGTGCCAATGCCCATAGCAAAATCATTTAATGAAAAGGTTGCAATGGATTTCAAACAGTACAAGGGCTGTTGGATCCTGCACATGATTGACATGTGGTTCAGGTACGCTATATCGGTGTTTATTGATAAAAAAAAAAAAGAAAAAAAAAAGTTGTGTCATTGATGCATTAATGAAAAATTGGGTTGAAGTATTTGGTATTATGGAATCATTGACGACTGACAACGGTGGGTAATTCAGCTTGGAGGAAATGCGTGAAGTTACCTCAATCCTCAACATCAGAGTATGCCCCACAGCTGTAATGAGTCCTTTTCAGAATGGACTCTGAACGTGTACATGCCATAACTGATATGATGCTGCTAAAATTGGAAGCTGAGAATAGTGAAATACAGACTAGAACACTTCCAACTTGGGCTAACATGGCAAGAAACTCCTTACAAATGTACAATGGATCAACTAGTATCCGGAAAAACTTCAAATTTGCCCAACATGACGCAAGCTTGGTTACCACCTTGGGATGGAGCAACAAGTAGCAAGATATTTTTCCAGCATTTGAAAGCTTTACATGAAACCTGTAAGGCTTGCATCCAATCTGAAGCAGATGAAAGGATTAGATGTGCTTTAAGATCCAAAATCAGAACAGGTTTTCCAGAATGGAGATTTGGTATTTTACAAACGGGATGGCAAAGAATGATGGCTCGGACCAGCGAAGGTAGTTTTCCAGGATGGCAAAGTTGTTTTCATTAGGCATGGTGGAGTATTTGTGAGAGTTTCACTAAATAGATTCTGCAAAATAAAACCAGGTTTCAGTGAAACACCTGCAGAAAGTAATAAAAAAATCTATGACTAAAGACGGTCAGGTGGCAGCTGAAAAAAAAGAAGGAAGCTCCTACTGTGGTGCCTGCCACTGTATTAACAGAAACTGTGGCACCCACAAACCTGCTCACTGAAACTCCAAAGAACCAAACCAAGGATGTTGAATCCAGGAAAATAAATTTAAAAAAAAGGAGCAAATCCAATGTAAGTTATCAGGTTCAGAAAACTAGGTTTCAGCTACCATTTTAGGAAAGGTTGGAAAGAATACTGGAAAAAATAAGGACTGGTACAATGTTCAGGATAATAGCAGTGGGGAGCAGAGGAGTTTAAATTTGCAGAAAGTTGAATGGAAAGTTCCAGAAGAGTCGGATGAAAATGAACTGGTCCATGTTACAGAGGACACATATAAAGGACAACCACTGGAATGTAACTCTGCTAAACAAGTGGAATTACAAAATCTTTTAGATTTTTGCACATATGATGAAGTGAAAGACAAAAGCCAAAATACCATATCCACTAGGTGGGTGATCACCTCTAAAGACGGCATTGTTAAGGCATTTGGTAGCTCGAGGGTTTGAGGAACATTGTTTCCTTGCCAAAGATAGCCCAAGTCAGAAAAGGAACAAGGAGAAAATTTCTCACTATTGCCTTGGGCAGAAGATGGAGAGTCAAGACAACAGATATTAACTCTGCATTTCTGCAGGGAGTGGAACTTGACAGTCTTGTGTACATTCAACTACCAATGGAGAGCAACACTCCCACAGGTTTCATTTGAAAACTGAGGCATGGCTTACATGACCTCAAAGATGGTGCAAGACAATTTTTTTGGAGTGTCCGAAATGAACTCTCCTTGAGATGTACACAGTCAAAGCCTGAACCTGCTATGTTTATAAGAGTGGAGACTGGGTGCTTGTCAGGTATTATACGTTACCATGTAGATGATTTCATCCATGCTGGTAACAAATACTTTGAGGCAGTAATCAGCAAATTATTCAAAAGAGATTTTAAATATATTGGTTTCTGGATAGCTCAAGGTTGGTTGGTTGGTTGTTTTTGTTTTACGGCATATCAACCCTTTTCGGGTTATTTAATGCCGAATTCAAAGATTTTGAAGAAAATATTTTTAATAGAATATATTTGTTGTTTTCACGTTGGTTTCTATTTAACCCATAGTTGGGACCCTAATAGGTACTACCACTCCGGGTCAGAGTGGACCTGGGAGCAATGGTAATTAAAGGGTGGCTCCACACTCCCCAAAGCCCACAAGTTGGGGCCTCACCACTGGATATAGTTTAAGGTCATATCCAGGACCCCCATTGAGGGACTTTTACCCTCTGCAGGGGGGCAGTCGGCATATTCTAATGCCCCACCGACAGGGCCGGATAGCTCAAGGAGTTGATAGTATAACACTGGATATCCAATTTGGACCATCCATCGCTGGAGTCAGAAAGGATTTCTCAGAAGCCTGATCAGCTCAACCCAAAAGAGTAAACACTATACCGAAGAATAGGTGGACAACTAAACTGAGTCGTGCAAGGTTCAAAACCAGATTTAGCTTTTGAAATGGTTGACATGAGCACTAAGCTAAATCAAGCAACAGTCAGTGATCTGATGTGAGCAATAAAAATTGAACACTCAAAAGAAATCAAATCCACCCAACTGTATTCACAGCTTAAGGGAAATGAGGCTGATTAGGAGGTTTCTGTTTTTACAGATGCTGCTCTTGGAAACTTGAATGATGGAAAGGGCAGTGTTGGGGGCTTATCTGTTATGGTTGAAAGACAGGTTTGGAAATTGCTGCCTTATAGCTTAGCAGGCTAAAAAGATAAGGAGAGTTGTTAGATCAGCAACAACAGCAAAAGGTTTACAGCAGCAGCAATATACTACAAGGAACTGATAACGAATCTCTTAACTCTAGAGCAGTGCAGCCTACCAATCACAGCTTTTGCGGACAACAAAAGCATTATTGAAGCATTGCAGTTAACTAAACTAGTTGATGACATGTGGTTGTGGGTTGACATCGCTGCTCTGTGTGAAATGCAGAACAACAACTGGGTGTCTGTAAAATAGTGCTCAGGGAAGATCCAGCTTACCAATTAACTCATTAAGAGGGGAGCATATGGAACTGAACTTTTAAATGTTCTTCAAAAAGGAAAAGATGCCAGAAGAATTTATATAAAAACAAAACGATTTTTTTTTTTGATAAGAGACATAATAATCCTCTAGACCCAGAGGTAGTCTAAAAAAAAAAAAAAAAAAAAAAAAAAAAAAAAAAAAAAAAAAAAAAAAGGAAAGTGAGAGAAAATACAATTAATGTTAATATATTAATGGATGCAAGGACTAATTCTTCGCTATCCTCAACGGTTGTGGAATTCAGTAACAAAGTGTTGGGAAGAAAAGACAGTGAATCGTGGGAGCCAGCCTGGTAAAGAGGGACAAAGTAACTGGAGAAGATAACGTGCATTGTAAAGGAAATAAAGCGTCCGTTTCTAAATCCTAACATTGTGTTTTTCTTTCAATACTATGGATTAACACTATCGACTGCAAGGTTCCACATAGATTTGTCTATCAAAGTTTGACTTGGGAAGGCCAGTCTCTCAACATCTTGATGACAAGCCAAGTCGAGCAATCCCAAACCTCCCTCATGCAAACATTGAATACAGATCTATCTGCATTCCTAATGCCTCTTCCTGTCCCAAAGTGAGAACAGGAGACTTTGGAGGGCTTGTAGGTTTTTCACAGGCAAAGGAAGTATGTCTAATTGATACAGGATGATAGGAAAGATGCAAGTGGTGCATGCTTCAGCTCTACCCTTTAAGGAGAATTTCTCTCGAAGCAACAAGTTAGACATTTCGCCCTTTAACTACACCACCAACCAATTCCTTTCAAGCTATTACACTTTGATCGTCGCCAAAAAGTGAAGGAATCATTAAAAAATGTCTTTAAGGCTAAGCAATTCTAAATGGATGAAAACACAAACCCAGTTAAATCTATTATCATATAATTCTTTGATGGGGTTGAGTAGTGTAGTATCAGTTCTGTTGTCATCAGATCATCCTCTCAGGAATTACCTTATTCTTTTTTTAAGGACAGAGAGAGGGGGGGGAGTAATCTTCCCAGGTATTATATTCTTCTTTGTAGGAAGTGATAACATGTTCTGTAGCTGTGATATCATACTCATAAGCTTTACCTTCTCCTTTTATGAGGTGATCCATCCAGGTATTACATCCTATTTTGGATGAGCGAGTTTAGCATCTGTTCTCTTGTCATCCTACCAGGAATTACTTCTTCTTGATAAGGGAGGTACTATAGTGTATGTTCATTTGTCATGATAGTAATCTCCCAGACATCATCACTTTCATTTTTTTTTTTTTTTTTTTTGAGGTGTGGGGTAGAGGTTGGGGTTTTCCCATGCTTTAGAGATAGAGTAGTAAGTATTTACTTCTTTCCTACCACAGGAAGACCTGACACAAGATCGGAAGATAGAGAGTTAAGCTAGTGACCCTAAAGAAGGAGCACTCCGGCCTTTTAAAAATTACCTAGGCAGTCCTGTCAGCATTCCCTGGTAGGGGAGCATTAAGTATGCAAAAAACTTATTCCACTTTAAAGATAAGAAGCAACGATCTGGGAGGGTGGACCTCCTAGAATTACCCAGAACGACACCTCAGCCCAGCAAATACAAGGTCATTCCTTATTCAAAAGTGGCCAAAACTGTCAGGCTGTGTTGAAGGCATTTTAAAGTGGCATGACTATAACCTACTCAGGCTGTGCCAGTTCTCCAAAAAATTACCTCCTCACTGGGGTGTTCCTCATGATACCATCCTCTCAGGATTACTTGATATTTTTTTTTGAAGAGGGAGGAAGGTACTATCTATTCTATTGTCATAATATTATCCTATCCCAGGCATTAACTCCTACTTTTTGGAGGTTGATGTGGATAGTATTTGTTCATCATAATACCATCCCTTAGTTATAACCTCCTCCTTTGAGGGGAAGGGGTGTCATTGTAGTGCATGTTCGTTCAACATCATATTTTTTCCAGGCTAGCAAAAAACATGTATAAAGAAAAACACACATATACATAAAGAAAAAGAAAAAAAAAAAACAGAAAGAAGCAACTTTAAAAGTTAGTGCCCAAATGATGCTGGGTAAACAGATGGATGAAGGAGTCTCTTAACCCTTCGGGGTTGTGGCGGGGGCAGGGGGGGGGCTGCATTTTTTCATGTAGCATATCTTGAGCAAGAATAGCCTGGCGGCACACATCTCTCTCCAAGCTCCCAAGGTTAAACAGAGCCAAGAGGGAAAAGATAAAATACTGAGGTTTTATGTACAACATGAAAAGAAATTAGAATCGCCATCATTCCAATAATTATAGGAGCAACTGAACACGTGAAAAATAATTTTAAAAACTACCTGGCAAATATATCCAGTGAACCAGATGCAAGAGAGAAACAATTGCACCATCCCTACTAAGAAAAAAAAGTGTGTGTGTGTATATATATATATATATATCTCCAATACGTTTCTACGAAAATAAAACAACCTTGGTTAAAAAAAAGAAAAAAAAAAAGAAAAGATTTCTTAGAATAACAAAAAACTAAAAATAAACTTAGAATAAACAAAATAAAAAAAAACAAAATGTCAGTTGATTGAATTGATACAATCTGTATGACAATGTTTTGAAAACAAAAATAACTTCAATTATTGGAACACAAAATAATTTAATTAGTATGAGAGGATGAAATTAAAAACGCAGAGTCTAAAGTAAAAATAAACAATTTTAAAAAATTTAAAAAGGGTGGGGGTGAAATAAAAATAAACAAATTTTTAGGTGGAGAAAAGATGTCATTTAAAATGAATTCGTTGAGACACAATAATGAAGGTGTCCTCTTTTGGGAATCAGGATTCCAATATTTAAAAAATATACATTACCTTGTAAGGAGGCAAGTAAATAGGAAACTTCATTAAAGGTGTAATTCGTAATCTTCTATTATATAAAAAGCAGTTGTTTGTGTGTATGTGTATCCAGCTAAAAGTCCAAAACTACAAAAACTTTCACAAACTTGATTAGCATTGCATCAGATGAATAATATCTATAAAAAAAAAGTATAGAAAAAAATATTCCTTCTCTGGGGGTTAACTGGGCCAGGTTTCATCAGGCGAGTTTTAAGCGTTATGTACCAATTTGGAATGGAAATACCGACTCATTACTTGAGGAATCTATTAGCAGAGTGGCATGTGTGTGCGTCCTGCTAAAGAGGGATGGGCTGAACTGAGGAGAAATAGAGGGTTATAGAGAGATGGTTTTAACAGAAATAAGTAACAATTTTATCCTGGCCAATGCTGGGTAGCCCTGCTATTATTATATATATATATATATATATATATATATATATATATATATATAAAGCTGAATGTCTGTGTGTGTGTGTTGAATATTTTAAAAAACTGATTACATATGATAGAAGATGTATCGAGACACAGGAATGGGTATGTTTCATCTGACAGAATGGTGGTTCAATGAAATTGTTGTGTCTGCATTCGTGCCTGGTCCACAAAGTATGGAAATAAAAAATTTTAAAAAATCGTTTACAAGTGTTTTTGATATAGATGTACATAATACTTTGATAAGTATGTTTCAACTTAAATAGGGATGGTATAATACAATTGTGGGGTCTGTGTTCGCGCCTGACCTCCATAGAATGGAAATATGTCACAAAGTTTAACAAGGTTTTTTAATATAGATCCACAGAATATTGTGATAAGTATTTCAGTGTGAACAGGTATGGTATAATAAATTATGGGGTTTATCTATTTTATTTTTACTTTCATCATATTTTGTTTTGGTACCTCCAAATTCGAAGCTATCTCTTTACAACCCTTCCTTTTCATAACCTATCATACTTTCATAAATCAGAGTCCATTTTCTGTAGGCTGTTTTTTAACCCAGTCAACGACGGGTACTTTTGCTAGTATTATATATATATATATATATATATATATATATATATATATATAAAAAATTAAATTTAAGAAATGATAAAGTAATTATAGGTATATATAAATTTGTCAGTTCAACAAGGAAAACCATAGAAAGAAGAGTTATAAACGCTCTTTATATCTAGGCATTTTGAAGCCTAATGCTTCTCATCAGGAGAAGAGAACTAGATTGCAGATATAGGAAATGCAACATCTAGCTTAGGATACATTAGGATGAAAATGTAAAATAAAAATAAAACAAAAGGAAGATTGAAGTAAAAAACATAAGGATGAAAAAAAAATGTAGGGAGATGGAATAGCCATTATATAAGTAGGGGTTAATTTGAGACTAGAGAGCAAAAAGAGAAATGTATGAGAGGGATTTTTAAGACTCACTCAGACATATTGATAATGACTAGTCTTTCCCTATATCACCTGACCCCCCCCTCCTGTTTTTTTTATCTATCCTTTTGCTCCTCCTCCTCCACTTTGCACATCCCCTTGATGAAGCATAAATCGCTTCTAAAAAGTGAACAACTCTCCTCCTCCCTGTTAGTGAAATACTCAATCTTAATACTCCCACTCTTTCTTTTTCCATTTTCTTTCTTTCTTTCTTTCTTTCTTCCTCTCCCAATTTTCTTCTTAGATTGCTTTTATATTTTTTTAAATTTTTATCTAGCTTTTTTTGTTTTTTACACAAAGGAATCACCACTTATCAAGGCCCAGAGGCCACTCGAGGATAAGGGTTAAAAAGTGTACATTGAACTATTAACTTCTTTTCTTCCATGGCATTAAGGTGGACTTTTCTAAAGCTGCACATTTATTTTATACCCACTCATGCCGAATGTTGTCTTGTTAAATATCTTCAGAAACCATTTTTTGTTTCACAGTAGATGTCTTTACTTGTTTCATCTAAGTATATAGGCTTTGACATCCATAATTTCTGATGATATACTTTGAACTCTGAAAATCGCCCCCTTAAGACACTTTATCAAATCTCCATTACTAACGAATAACGTGATATTATCCCATTGATTACTGTACACGGAATAACCCTTATCCCCGAGTGGCTTCTGGGCCTTGATAAGTGGTAACTACCATGTAAAAACAAAAAAAAAAAACAATATTTCATTCCTACACTTGAAAACTCCTCTACCATACCGAAGCATTATAATCCCAGAATTCTTACCCATATCCAGCTGAACCAAACTTGTTAATGGATACTATCTCCCAAGCATCTTTGACTTCTGCCTGAAGAATATTACATTCTTCATTTCTTGCCAGATATGTATATACTTTTATTATAGTTATTGGATAATCTTATGTAATCAGCTTGAGTCCTAAGGTATTTATTTTTTTAAATGTTTTTTTATTGCTTATATTTGTTTTCTTCCCTATCCCATATTATCTTTATACTTTTCTCCATTATTGTTAGTTCCATTTTGACATATACTGCTATTTTCTATACTCATTTCCCCTAAGCCCACCAAAATAACCTCTAACGTATATAACAGCCACTCCATCTCCGTACATTGTTTTTGCATCCTAATGTTTTACACTTCATTTTTCTTCCTTCTGGGTTTTAAAGTTTATTTTACATTTCCATCCTAATGTATCCTAAGCTAGACGTCTCATTTCTCTATGTTCATAACCAAGCTCCCTTCTACTGATGAGAAGCATTAAGCTTTTAATGTCTGGGTATAAAGAGCATTTATAACCCTTCTTTCTATTGATGTTTCTCTTTATTGAACTGACAAATTCATATCAATATTTACTTTATCTTGTCTTAAATTTCATTTTTTATGTTATCTGCTGCATCGCCATATGTTGAGCTTATGTCCTGATAGGTTTCTAAAGAATCTATCCATATTTTTTGATTTCATTTGATGCTGAAAGTGGTTGGGTTTAAAAATTCACTAGAAAACAAGTCTGCAAAATTGTCATATCAATTTCGTTTCCTGATTTTGCTTTCTTACTAACTAGCCTGGGTTCCCAGTGTTGCCCGGATGTTTGGAGGTGTGTGTTGAGCAAAAAAAAAAAAAAAGTGGTAGTAGGGAGGCAGGTTTGAACCCGTACTGCGAAGGAGGAAAAGAACATGAAGAAAAAAAAAAAGTGACATATATATATATATATATATTGTATTTTGTGTACAGAAAATTGTTAGATGAGACAAGTCATTGGTACCGTTGCTTTCAAGCCCAATAATTAGGACCGTTTAAGATATCCATTTAAGATTTTCCTTTTAATTGAGCGCTCTGCTGGATTTATTTTTCCCAAAAAACTAATATATATATATATATATATATATATATATATATAGATAGATAGATTAAGGCTAGTCAATCGAAAAGAGGGGATGAATTTTGAAAATATTGGCGAAAAAAGTGACCCCCTCCCTGTAAAAAAGTGCCCAGTTGAAGGCAAAGAAATTAATGTTTTTAGCCAATTTTTCGATATTTGTTATCCGTAGGGTCATGCTTCAAAACGATACCAATTTTGTGAAAATCCGTCGCCTCTGTCGAAAGTTCTAGGCAGGCATACAAACATACATTTAAACAGACAGGTTATTATAGACTAGCAGGAGTGCCCAGCATAACCCGGGTGTTTGTAGGGGTAAAAGAAAAAAAAAAAAGAAAAGAAAAATGTTTTGGTAGGTAAGTAGACTCGAACCCAAATCCTTGAGGCAAAAGCGAAAAAAAAAAAAGCCTGACAACTTACCACAGCGCTAACACGGTAGAGATGTGAGAATGGTTGAAATTAAAGGATTAAAAACTTAAGTGACAGGTGCGTAAATTTAATGAGGTCAAATATCACGCTATAGGGAAATGAAATCCCGCACTTAACTTTGGCTGCAAGGCAGTTTTTTTGGTTTTGTTTTGTTTCCCCCATGTTGTTGGGGAGAACCAGCTCCCCATAAAAAAGAGAGTGCCCAAATGAATAGCAATTGTCTAATATGACGGTTTTCACCGCATTGATCAAAGCTGATAGCTTTCTGGACAACCCCGGCAGGGAAACCGAGGAATTACCTTTGCTCCATCAGTTTCACTTTATTTATACTAAAAAGCCGAACAAACATGCGAGAGGATGGAATAGCGCAAATTTCATAAAAAGTCGATCAAAATAAACCTAGACACAACGTCCTTTTGCAAATCGTAGATATTACGATCTAGGGGGTATATAAACAGTTGTAAGAAATAAAAACAGAAATCCTAAAGCTATCTCCCAAAACTTTCAATTTTTTTAATAAATGAGGATATGCCAAGAATTTAAAGTTCAGCTTAAAAATGAACTTTCTATTTGACAGGTTAAAAGCTAATAATTTCGAAGGATCACAAAGTATTTTTTTTTGTTGTTTTTTTTTTTAACTATTAGCAAAAGATTAAAATGACCGACTTATTTACAAAAAAGTGAAAATGCATTCAGGTAGATTTAATTTCCAAATTCTTTAAGTTCGATTTTTAGTACTCTCCACTATTGCACTTTTATTTCAATAAATATTTAATAAATAAAAAATGTGCAAGTTTAGTTTGAACACTTCTTGTGTTATGACAAAAAAAAAAACAAAAAAAAAAAAACTTTTTGCATTACAAATAATAAAACAAATATTTTATTCCAAATAATTAATTTAGTTTTAACACTTGTTTTCTGAGGAAAAAAACAAACTATATTAAAGAGACTTTACGGACCGTATTTGATTCTTGGTCGCCATCTTGGTTACTGATCTGAACTACGCCGCCATCTTTGTTCAACACAAAGTCTCAAAACTATTTATTTACTATTTAAGTTTAACAAGTGTTAAACTAAATTAATTTGTGTGAATAAAATATTTGCTTTATTATTTGATAATGCAAGAAGTTTTTTTTAAGTCAATTTTTTGTTTTGTGATAACACAAGAAGTGTTAAAACTAAAGTAATTTTTTTTAATAAATATATAGTTTTGTTTTTCATGTGATTCCATTCAATTCTATAATCTAGCTAAAACCATTGTCAATAATTTTCCCTACTCAACAAAACGTAGATTCCATGAACAAAGCTTCTTTCTTAGAACTGCATGCCTGTGGAACTCTACCGCTTGCCTGTTTCCCACCTTTCAACTTGGATGTCTTCAAGTCCAACATAAACAAATTCCTGATGAACCACCACCTTAAGTAATGACACTTTATCAAATCTCCAATACTAATGAATACTACAACACTATCCTTTATCCTTGTGTGGCTTCTGGGGCTTGATAAGTGGTGACCTCCATGTAAAAAACAAAAAAAAACATATCCACTTCAGGTAGCTAAATTTTTCCAAGCACTGATCTTGGACATTACTAGTTGAAAATAATCTTGACACTCATTGGAGGGGTGAAAATGAAGTTTTCTTTCTTTTTTAACATCTATAATAGAAATCTCACCTGTATGTTTAAATGTAGGTATGTAGGTGTCTGTCTAAAGCTTTCGACAGAGGTGACGGATTTTCACAAAATTGGTATCATTTTCAAGCTCGACCCTTTGGACGAAAAATTGGCTAAAAATATTAATTCCTTCACTCTCAACTGGGCACTTTTCTACAAAGAGGAGTCGCTTTTTTTGCCAATATTTTTGAAAATCATCCCCTCTTTTCGATTGACTAGCCTTAATTTAAACCTTTGCCACTTCCAGTTTGGCGATGGACGCAACAGCAAAGACTTCATGTTTTTTTTTTCACGTTCTTTTCCTCCTTCGCAGTACGGGTTGAGTCTGCCTGCCTACTATCACAATTTTTTTTTTTTTTGCTCAACATGCACCTATAAACACCGGGGCAACGCCAAGCACCCACGCTAGTTTAATATATAGCAGGCAAAATGGCTGTGAGTGTTTGTGTACGTCTGCGAAAGGCTTTTTGCATCATAGATTCCACGAGAAGTTTTCGCATACTTCCCAGATCGTAATATCTCGCATTTGTAAACGGACATCCTTTCTTTCCTTTTTTTTGATCAAGTGAAAAAAAATTCCCATCGTGGCGTCGTCTCGGGTGTTGGTTTGGTTTTTTGTATAAAGCGAAACTGTTCGAAAAAGCAGCAAAGCATTTCTTGGCCTTTGGGCCGGGACTGATGCTTCACTTAAATTGGTCCTTGGTCAATGTAGGGGTAACCCTTCATACTGAGGCAATTACTATTTATTTGGACACTACCAGAGTGCTCCTTTTTGGGGGGAGCTGGTCCCCCCCCCCAAATTAAAAACGACCTTGTGTCTAATTTGCTTTTGTGGGGAGCAAATAAATACCAAGCATTTAAATCATTGTACGTTCGATTGACTATGCTTAAATTCGACGCATGCAACTTCTGCTTGTGCGATGGCGACATTGGCTAACGTGTTACGTTTTTTTTACCTTCTTTCCCTCTTTCGCATTACGGGTTCGAGCTTGCCTGCCTACAACCACTTTTTTTTAAACCCCACCTTCTTTTCCTCCTTCGCTTCAAGGGTTCTAGGCGACTACCACTTTTTTTTAACACCTCTCTTCACCCTGTTCCTCCCCATCCACGGGCTGCTTTTTATTCTCACACCTGGGCAACGCCGGGTACCCCGTTAGTGTATGTATGTAATATATATAAAAAGTTTCCTTTACACATAAAGACTTTATACAAGAAAGGCTTAATTTATTTTTCTATCGGATTTTCGTTTCGTATAAATCCTTTTTTTTTTTTTTTCAGGCTGTAATTTCGAAGATTAAAAATAACATCTATTTGTAAATCAAAAATGAAAATCTGAAAATGGAAAATAATTTAGATCCTGTTTGTCCAAATAAATAAATAAATAAATATTAACATTGCGTTTATCTAAAAATAAAATAATATATATATAATAATCTATGGTACACAAACGTAACGTAAACGTATAATAAATTTTATTTTTACACTTTTTTTTACAAGACGCAACACAATCGTATACTGAAATTTTTAAATATATTTTTTTTGAATAAAAATAAAGGAAGGAAGGGGTGAACGAAATTTTTTTTTTTTTTTTTTTTTTTTAATGTGATAAACACTAGACATCCTATACGACAATTTACTTCTTTTATTAACTACAAGTAATATCTACTGAGCGTTGCTCGGGAATTATCTTTGTTTCGTCTTTTTTTTTTTTTTAAAGGTTATCTTTACGATTACTGTTTTCACTTTATTTCCGGTTAAATATTTTATTTCTAAATGATAACATTATTCAGAAAAGCTCACCTTAACATGGGGAAAGGGTGGGAGAGCTTCATTTATCTATTTTATACTTTCACTGAACAATAAACAAAACTGTAAAAAATAAATAAATAAATAAAACGAAGGAGCAACCGGAAGTGAAGTGGAAACAGTAATCGTATAGATTATCTTTTTTTAAATATTTTATTTATTATTTAATTATTATTATCATATCGTTTGGTCATTGAAATATTTGGATGAAATGGTTATAAAACTATTTTTGCTAGAGTAATGTATTTAATCTCAATATAAAAATATTTTATTAATGAACGATTGTTTATTGAAATAAATTTCTTAACACTTTAGTACGCTTGTCGCTTGTACCAAAATAATGAATGTTAATAGCTTAAAAACCGTTCTTAACATATTCTTATATTACAAGAAAATTTGCTAAGAATTTAAAAATTAGTTTGGTACTTGTACACTTTTTGTGCTGTGCTGAAATAACATTACTTAGAAAGTCATTCTTAACATGGGGAGGGCGTTTTCTATTTTGTACTTTCACTTAATTAAAAAAAGAAAAAAAAAGATCGTCAAAACTTGAAAATACTATTTATTAAATACCATTTAATAAATAGTATTTCAAGAAAGCTATTCCTAACATGGGAGGGGGCTTTGTTAACTATTCTACACTTTCATTTCACAATTTAACAAAAAGATACCGTAAAAATTGAATTCAACTTTAAAATCCCATCTCTCTGCACAAGTACCATCTAGTTTTGTAAAAGTCGGTTTCGTTTGGTTCAAATTCTGTAGAAGCACTTTTCTTTCAACTATTAGGATTAAAATGTCCGATGTGTTTACGAAGAAACCAAAATGTATTCTGATGGATTTAAGTGGATTTATTTTTTTTTTTAAATGTCCTTGTTTTCACGTTATTGCAGTTTATCATTTTTATTATTATTAAAAAATAATCGATTAAAACAAAGAGATAATGATAATGTGCAAGTCACATCTAGACGAGAAGCAGTGCTTTGCTTCTCAGAAGCACATACACACAGAGTACCGACCCAGTAAAAATGGTCCCACAATTTTATTAATATGGTGATAAGTGATTTTTATAATACAATTCAAGTTAGTTTTTTTTTAACGATCCTAACTCTGACATTGACCCCCATTTAGTGTCCAGTCCGCAAATTTGGAGATAAATTCTTTAAAGTTTATTTACAGTTTTTTATTGAACTCTAAATAATCGATTTCAATATCTTTATTGGTTCCTTAATAATATAAAATGTCAATAATAAAATCGCCATTACCAAATAATCAACTCTACATGGTAAATAATGATTGTTATTAATTCTTTTGTAGTGGACAAAAAAAAAAAAAAAAAAGAAACGTTTTTATTAGTAATTGAGTAAGGTTTTGTTTTTTAATAATTAATAAAAGAAAACCTGGATTTATACTCAAAATATCAAATTATGGTTTCGTGAAAGATACAAGATTTATAAAGTTCATTAATTTTTTTTCTGAAAAAAAAAAAAAAAAAGTTTCCGCCTAGCGTTTATACGTTTTATTACTTAAAAAGCTAAAAAAATTTTTTTTTTTTAAAATGCATTTTATTTTATTTATTCCCACAAACAAAAGGTACTCATGCAGAATACCGACCGTGCTGAAATAATAACGTTATTATTTGGAAACCCATTAACATACAGAGGAGAGGGCGTTTTGTAATTTCTGTACTTTCACCTAACAATTCAATAAACAAAAAGATACCGTAAAACTTTAATTTTAACTTGAAAATCCTATTATAAATAAAAAGAAATACCATCCTTGCTTCAGTAAAACTGATGCGGTTATCTTTACGATCACGGTTTCCATTCCACTTCACTATGTTAAAGAATATTTTTTTGCTGAAAATCCATCCTTAACACAGGCAAGGAAATTCTGTAATTTCACTTAATTTAATGAAAATATATCGTAAAAAATTAATTGAAAACAAAGAAGCAACCGGAAGTGAAGTGGAAACGGTAATCGTAAAGATAACCACTTACGCAGTATAGATCAGCCCCCATGACAAACCATCGTGGCTTGGCTCAATGAAATCCGGTAACAGCAACAGCACTAAATTAGACTCGGATTCCCGAAATACGAAGGCCACAACAAATAAACTTTCCGCGTGATTGAAAAATATATA
Source organism: Euprymna scolopes (assembly GCF_053919585.1). Lineage (NCBI taxonomy): Eukaryota > Metazoa > Mollusca > Cephalopoda > Sepiida > Sepiolidae > Euprymna > Euprymna scolopes. The sequence goes on along the minus strand of NC_136487.1, from coordinate 157,513,152 downwards.
AATAAATAACACTATAAATTATTTATAATTAAAAAAAAAAAATATTGGCACTTGTGCAGTTTATGGACCGTGCTGAAATAAATTATTCAGAAACGCATTCTTAAGATGGGAGGAGCTCTTTTTCCTTTTAAAAACTATTCTGTACTTTCACCTAACAGTTAACAAACAAAAAATACAATAAAATTGGATTCAACTTTAAAATCCTATCTAAAAAAAATATGACGGTCCGTAAACTGCATAAGTACCAAAATACTAAAACTCAAGATGGTACTTACGCACTTACGTTACCGTGTTAAATATAATTAGAAAGTCATTCTTAACATGAGGAGAGAAAGGTATTTTGCAGCTATTCTGTACTTTCACCTAAGAATAAACAGATTAGAAAACTTAATTTTACCTGAAAATACTATTTTAAAAATAGCACGGTAACATAAGTGCATAAACACCTACAGGTTTCTTTAAATAAACGGGAGGGGGAGCCATATTCTATTGCATGAAAGAATATTTTGATAGTCAATAAAGCACGTTGGGCTTTAAAGTACCCTAACATCTTTTTTTATTCCGATGGATGGGGTAGCAAGCTTTTATAATAATAATTCAATTAGGATGATCATAGAGTGTTATTTTATTCTTATTATTTGATTAATAATATCTAATATACAGTACTAGCAGGGATACCAGGGGTTGCCCCGTGAATAGTAAAATAGTTTTTAAAAGGATAGTCCTCTTTCTCTCTCTGAACTTGTTCACCATAGAAAAAGGACAAGAGTAAGGGCATATTGCAGTATAGACAACAAATATATATATTATATAGTGTGGTGCTAATGCAGAGAGTGATCCGCGCTAGTTTTTTTTTTTTTTTTTTATTCAATTGTAAGGTTAAAGTACAGAATAAGTACAAAACACCCTCCCCATGTTAAGAATGGCCTTTTAAATAATAACGTTATTATTTGAACACGGATCAATAAGTGCAGGCTACTATATATATATATATATATATATATATATATATATATATATGTTACCAAAAGAAGATACTCCTCTACTTGTCACAGTAACATTTAATGAACGTGGTTCTACCAGTATTTTGTTTAATTTCCGATTTTTGATCGATTATCGAAACTCTAGAACGTCTAATGTCAGCCATTTTTTCTTGTTCTAACGTAAGACTTGGCACTACTTGCGTTTCTAACTAAACACTTTAAAATAAGTTAAAAAAAACACAACAAATTTATTTTGCCTTTGGTAACATTTATTTGTTACATATTTATGACCATTTTTTCGTTTGGTTGTCTATACAGCAAAATACACAAAGAAAAACTATTGGACGTATGTTCAGTGTTATTTTTTAAACAAATACAAATAAATGAAATAATGAAGTTTTCTTTTTGACTCTCCCTCCTATACATTAATTTGGTTCCCTTGTTAGCTCACGGGAATAAATATATTTTATTTCATAAATAATAAGGTCGGGGTCACATCGAATCCGATTGCTTTTTTTAAATATATGCTTACCCAAAAATATACTGACATTTGGACGTAAGAGGTCTGGGACCAGGTCTACAGGGGCCTATGTAAAATGATACGCGAAATGTTAGTTTACATTACATTTAAACTTCTCCATGTTATTACAGTCGGGAAAACAGGGAGGGAATTCCAAAGTCTAGCAGCCCGAAGGAAAAATAGGAGGCTTTCCAGCATCTAGGGGTCTCTACAGTACAGTGGTAGGGGCGAAATTTTGCTGTTGGACGGATTCGTCGGGTATGTACGTCGAAGGAGTACAAGTTCAGAGCGCACGTTTCATTTAAGTACTTGTAAAACAGATACAGAGAGGCAATGTTGCGGCGATGGGACAGGGGTTGGAGCTTGGTTGATAGTGTGTGACCTACTAGACAGGAGACCCTTTTTTTTTTTTTTAGCCCTGTCTAGGAAGGGTGGGGGCGTATATTTTGTGTAGTTTGACTTTTCGTTGAACATGCATAAAGAATTACAATTTTCCTTTATATAAGAGAAGATCACCTCTACAACTACACATAAACTCACCGGTTTTTCTGCGACGTAGGGTCACGTAGGGGAGAAGGTCTTGTCGACCAGTAATAGCAAGGGCTTGAAGTATTTTGCCAAAGTTCGTTCCGTCAACCATGCCGGCCCTTTCCAGGGCGAGAAAATAGTCATAGCCATCGTTGACTTTCTTCATCAATGATTTCGGAGCAGTCTCATCAGGCAACCTGGGCCTTGAAGAAGTCTGTTGATGGGGGTCACTCGAGCCAGCTACCCCTGTTCTGTGTTGTTGGGGAGACGAACGGTGGGACCTGCTACTGTTATTCGTATTATTATCACATTTTTGGACCTCGTTAACTGCTGCATTATCCGTACAACTCTGGATACCTTTACCCGAAAGCCCTTTTCTCCTCAGGCAAACTACCTCCTTCGGGGTTAATCTGTCCCCAACCAAATGGAACATCTCGTTGAGAGACAGCATCTGTTGACAATTATCCACCTTATCCAAACGTAAGGATTTCTCTCCGTCCGCCGCCATTTTGGGACAGCTACACAAAAATTTCGGCAGCTGAAATAACAACTCCGCAGCAAATATAATTCTATTTCCGCTCTAATCGTCATCTGTTGACTTTCTCTATCTATCTTTTTTTCTTTCTTTTCTCTCTCTATCTATGTATGTATCTATTTACTCCTCTCTCTTTCTCTTGTAGACACCATACACACGCCTTTTCTTTTTCTTTCTTTCTTTCTCTTTTTGCTACTCCGTCATAGATTAACCTCTCTCTCTCTCTCTCTCTCTCTCTCTCTCTCTCTCTCTCTCTCTCCCCCTTCCTTCCATTCATTCACACTCACTTTTTTTTCTCTTACTATTTCAACTTAATTGTACACTCTCCTGAAACTCTTAGAGCCTATCAATATTTTAAATACAAAAGAAAAAGTTTTAATTATTTGTTGCAAAATTCTATTTTTTATTAATAAGAAAGAAAAACTATTTAAAATAATTTTTTTAAATCGATAAACCGTTTTTATACAAAAATAAAAAGAAGAAAGAAAACATTTTTCTCGGCAGTAAATATAAAGGAAATGCAATGCAATCGTCTACAAATAAGTAAACATTTTGGCCTTCGGGACAAGATCAAAGTGTAGTATCTGTTCTTCAGATGCTGCACTTCTATTTCTTGTTCTCTTTCGGTGGAGGAGAAATCCTTCACGACTGAGACAATTTTTATTTTTGTACCTTTTCTCCACGTTAAAAAACGACCCTGGTATCTAACTCTGTCCGTGGGGACTGGGGAGGCATAGTAAATAAATAGGTACTATATAAAAAGCTGGTTCAGTGGTTTGGTTCGGTGTACACTGTACATCCAGAATTAAGTAAAATTCACGCAAATTGTTCAAGTACCTTTTTTATATATACAATGTGAAAACATAGCGATTTTAATAGTAAATCGTAGCCATTACAACGCTGATTTTAATCTGGGTAGTACGAATTGAATTGTTTGCCTTTATTTATTAAATATGGCGGATCAAGACACAACGTTATCACTTACTCATGATTTTTTTCTTAGATAAAAAAAACTACTTGATCAATTTATATAATTTTTGGAATATGACACCCATTTTATGTTAAACAATTTACCAAAATTAAAATGATAAACTTAAATTTGTGTTATTTGGATTATTCAAACTACTGTTCTCATCTTAAGTGTTAACTTATTCACACAACGTTTCAGTCGATGTAACTTCCAGCCGTTTTCAGGTCTATCTTGTCGAACTCGGGAATCTTTCTGTCGAACTCGGGAATCTGCACAGAATTATAGAATAGAAACCTTTACACAAGGGTAACTTGCTCTCGTTCAGCAGAGATCTTAAATAATTCACAATTGTATATTTTTTAGTGTCGCCTGCACTGAGGATTGAACCGTCAACCTCCAGAAAAATGTCACTCATAACTGCCTTTTACCAGGTACTTTATTCACTACACCACGGATCCTTGCAGACTTCTATCCAGTCGTGGTCAGTATCTTCAAACAGCCTGATCTGGAAGCATCAGATATTCTATATGACAAGTAGTGGCAGGATTTGCTTATGTTGAATACCAGATCAAGATATCAACAGACCACAACCTTAACAATTCCAGAGTAGTAGTTCTACAGGCTTTTCACTACAGAAAAAAAAAGAAGATAGGTCAACACCCCATCTTTATAAAACTATACTTTATGCAACATTCAGAGGTTGAATCACAAATGATGATGATAGAAAGTTAAGATCTTTCAGAATGTGCAGTATTCCAAGCTCCAATCTATCTCCCCACCTTGCCAAACTTTCACAAAAACACTTGACTAACTACAATTACTATCAATAATTTCCCCCCATTCTCTGTGTTTAAATGTAGATTCCATGAACAAAGCTTCTTTCTTAGAATATAAACAAGTTCTTGTTGAACCTTCAAGTCCAATGTAAACAAGTTTTTGTTGAGTCATCCCCTTAAATAATCCAAATTCTGCCCGATTTACACCATTAACGATTACTACACTACCATCTTACATTCATTAACCTTTATCCTCAAGTAGCCTTCAGGCCTTCATAAGTAGTGATTCACTTGTAAAGCTATATATATAAGCTATTTGGACCTGTAGCACACTTTCAATTTGGTTTTTAGCTGGCAAAAATTGCTGTTAAGGGGTAAAAATTTTCAAATATTTGGTCTATAGAGTTGAAATTTTATATCTAATTTAACATTAACAATTTCCTTCATTCACTATTTAAATACAGATTCCATGAATAAAGCTTCTTTCTTAGAACTGCCAGCATGTTAAACACTGTTCTACTGGCCTGCTTCCTGGCCGATTACAATATGGTAGGCTTCAAGTCCAATGTAAATAAGTACTTATTGGGCCATCTTCTATAATATAAATCTCACCTGTTTGTTTAAATGTATGTATGTATGTATGTATGTATGTATGTATGTATGTATGTCTGCCTAAAACTTTTGACAGAAGTGACATATTTTTTATGAGATCAGTATCGTTTTTAAGCTCGACCCTTCGGACGACAAAATATCGAAAAATTTGCTAAAAACATTAACTCCTTCATCCTCAACTGGGCATTTTTCTACAAGGAGGGGTCGCTTTTTCGAAATTCATCCCCTCTTTTTGATTGACTACCCTTAATATTTTGCCAGTTCGGGTTAAGCAATGGACGCAATGGCAAAAACGTCATGTTTTTTTTATGTCCTTTTCCTCCTTCGTGGTAGAGGTTTGAGTCTGCCGGCCTACTACCACTTTTGTATTTGGCTCAGCACACACCTCCAAACACCCGGGCTAGTCTTAAATAATTCAAATTCTAATAAATCTACATTAACGATAACTAAACTAAAACCTTACATTCATTAACCCTTATCTTCAAGTGAACTTCGGGCTGTGATTTCCTTATAAAAAAGATGTGGAAAATATTTATACCTTAATGAATCATAAGGTCTGTCCAGTAGCCAAAACGACCTGCATTAATTGCTGAATGATCAAGGACATGAATGGAAGCACCAGAAATCAAAACAAATGTAACATAACGCGTATGGTGCACATGTGAGAAAATCAGCAGCAGCTGTAGGATAGCTGGCTAGTGAAAATATTAGCAGCAGCTGTCGTCTTAGAGCATATGCAAATTAGCAAGTGTGCACGTATTAATATCATGTGAAGAAGAAAGAGAGAAAAAGAAAAAAAGGACAGCATGTGGTTGAGAAGAGAAGAAAAGTATGCGCCGGGGAAGATGGCGAGAAAGCGCTGGCCAAGGTTGGCATCAGGTGGCAGGGGCAGAGACTTTTAAAAAGCATGTGTGTGCGAAAAGATTTTGGAGATATAATGAAATGTATTGTTTTAGAAGAACCACGAATAAATGCATTTCATTTGCACTTTAAAAAAATGCTGAGTCAGTGATTTATTTATTTTCTGTTTTATTTGTTTGTTCCTTTGTGACAGTACCAGACAGCATATGGGTCCAAGAGGTTTGAAATTTAACAACACAGTTAAAAAGTAATGGCCACGTTACAATAGGGCTCATAGCACATAAACAGGTGTTTTTATGTAAATTATTAAATATTTGGAAATTCCATTTGAATCCTTTTAATTTCTACAGATATTTAGTGCTATATTTAATCCATCAAATTAGTATTTGTTATATATACAAGGGGCATTCCAAAAGTAATGTCTCCTATTTTTTATTCCGTTCAAATAGATCAGAGGGATTGCAAATTGCAGTTTGATGAGGATTGAACTTATGCATTCATGACCTAAAAGTTTCATCTCTCTGTTGCAGATATTGACGGTGTGAGACTATAAGAAAGCAATCCCTGCCATGGACATGTATCAGAAGAAGGGATGCATCATTGAATTCCTGGCAAAAGTGCATTGAGAATGGCGGTGACTATGTAGAAACATAAATTCTGGAACACAAAAGGTTGCTCATTTTAATGGCATCACTCCTGTCCATGTTGTTCACTAGCATTTTATGTTAAAAAAAATAGGAGGCTTTACTTTTGGAACGACTTTCATATGACAACGTGCCTTGGACACTCATGCACAGCCATCGTTCATTGCTGGCAAAAGTGTTTTTAGAATGGTGGTGACTATGTAGAAAAATAAATTCTGGAGTACAAAAGGTCATATATTCTAATAGTATCACTCCCGTCTTTGTAGCTCTTTAACTTTTTGAGTTAAAAATAATAGGAGGCTTCACTTTTGGAATGACTCTTGTAACATTTTTATTAAAATTTCTATTTCTCTTGCTTCCATCCCTGCCTTTTCTCCCTCCCTCTCCCAACCCACATTTATAGATTCCTCAAGGATTGAATAGAGGTAAGGGAAATAGCTCCTTGAAAAAAAAAACAGAGTTACTTCCCTTTAATTAGTATCTAGAAAACAGACCCTCCTTCCAACAAAATCTGTACTAGTTTAGAGTCAAAGAATAAATGATATTTTCTAAATTTTAAATATTTTTTACCTGGAGCATTACTGATCAAGAAATATTAACTTTATGGATGTTTATTTTGTCGTTTTTGAGTTTTAGCTTTCAAGAAAACATACATGTCCACTGTTTTTAGCAACTACCATTCACCCTTTATGATGTCATTCAATTTTTTTTTTTTCATAATAATCATTGATTTTTTATCCTCTCTCCTCTTTCTTCTCTTTCTTTTAATTATATACTTCAATCGCCTGCTCCCACTACTTCTCCTAACATTGGTCTTATTTACATCATTGACCTTTTGTGACATCATACAGTATGCACAGTGACAAACAAACAAGCGAGTAAAATAATCAGGTCCAAAAAGTTTTATAGTTATACGTCAGGTCTAGATATCCTGCTGTCTTGCGGTCTAGGTTCTTTTCTTAAGCCAAAAGCTTAGGGTAAGGTTTGTGGCAGAAACCTTGGCGGATCAGTACTGCATAGTACCAGTATCATGGCCCATCACCATGTGGACACGTCCTGATGATGGTGAAATGCTGACCCAGCTATGGGCTAAATAGTAACAACCCGTGGGGTGTCCCCACATAGACGGACTTCTGACAGATTGGATTTCCGGCAGGACGCTGCAGCCAACCAATGAGCCAGTTGTCGCAGCTCTCATCCATGCCACTAGAACCCTCTGAGGGCGGTCAAGATAGTGGACTGAGGCTTGTGCACCCTCCTTACACTTACAATTTCTTTTTGCACAGGTATCTTCTTCATCATTCACACCCAAGACCTGCAGCGATGGGATAACGGGTAATGATGAGGGCAGGCTCCGGATAGAGCTGGAAGCCTCTAGCTCGTGTCCTGCATGTTAGGCGGTCCTGGCAAGATGGTCACTGAGAGTTTGGGACCAGAACAACATCTCTTTTCAGTCTTATCAGGGTGACTGAGCAGTCCTATTCAGGAACCACACTGCTCACCTCCACATGGAGGAGGGGCCTGGAAAAGGTGGCTTAAACACTGTCTGTTCAAACATAAAGAATAGCAAACAGCGACCTCTGACAGTCATTACTTGGAATGTCAGAACCTTTCTAGACTCTGTTACAGAAAATCGCCCTAGTTGCCATGGAGCTCATCTATTACAGCACTGACATTGCTGCCCTTAGTGAGACGAGGTTTGCTGGTGAGGGGTGTGACGTAATCCATGAGTTGAATTATGTAATTAATTAAAAATAAAAATATTTAATTTCGGGCCAATGAGAATTGTATCGTTTTTGTTATTTTATTTTATCTTATCACCGAGGCAAATGAACATAGTTTCCAAGAGAGAGAGAGAGAGAAAAAGAGATCATAGGAAAAAAGAGGGAGAGGCTAAACCTAAAAAGGGAGAGAAAGAGACAGTGAGTATAGAAAAGAAGGAGAAAGATGGGAGAGGCGTCTAGTACACTGGCTAGCAGGTGGCTAGTGACCACTCTGTGACCCATGCCAGTTGCTAAGCGACAAATAAAGAAAAGAAAGGACTAAGAAAGATATTGAGAAGAGAAGACGGAGAGAGAGAGAGAAAAAGAAAAAAAAGAGAAGAGGCCTTCCTGTACAAGAGTCGCCTCTTGGCCATAGTGCCAGGCGGATGTGCAAAATTCCCACCCAGCGACAGAGGTAGTGATGTCGTCGAGATAGGAGGTATCGACACCCTCCCCATCAACAGTGAAAGGAGATAATGCCTGGGAAAAACTTCATACCAACAGCGAAAGGACGCAATGTCGACGGCGGTAAACGGTGAACTTTACAAACGTGTGCCTTAATCCGGAGGGACAGATATCAAAGACATTTTGACTAACCGCTTGGAACAAAAGGAAAGAAAAGATAAAAAAAAGAATAAACTCAGTAAGTCATCTCCGTGAATATTTCCCTCTCTCGTATATTAAGACATTGAACTCATTTTGCCATCATTTGTTTGTACTGAAGATACATTTTTTTGTTTTGATATATTTCTCGTTGGCATCTTCGAATAGTAGACAAAGATACCCGTCCCCATCTGAATAATTTGTTCTTTTTTTATTTTCACTTAATTGCATTATTCCTTCCTTATCATAGTTATTTCATTGTTTTATAATAAAATTTAACTTCGAAAGTTACCATTGCGTGTCGTGTTTTCCGTTATTTTCATACGCTGTTCGTCGTCTATTGTATATTTCTGGTTTTGAAAGAGTCTCACCATATTTTTATTTCAGTGAGGTGTACCGAACCCAGAACCTACATATTTTAATGTTCATTGTATTTCATGAGTCTTATTATTATAATTTTTTTTATTACAAACTCACGAAGGTGTTGTTATTATTGTCTGTTTGCATTAATAATAACGGAATTTGTAATAGGGGTCACTTCAGGAGGTTAACAACAGCTACACCTTTTTCTGGAAAGGTATCCTGGGGGATGCCTGTCGCATTCACAGTGTTGGCTTTACTTCAACATCTACCCGAGACACCAATTGCAATCGATGAACATCTCATGACCCTACGGCTTCCAATGACCAGGAATCATTAAGCCACTTTGATCAGTGCCTATGCTCCCAGGCTTGACTTGGAGGAGGACGTGAAGGACCGTTTCTATGACAACCTTACGGCTACCATCAGAAACACTTCACGCAGCGATAAAATCATTCTGCTGGGCGATTTTAATGTCCGAGTTAGCAAAAACCATAAGATATGGCAAAGAGTTATTGGATGACATGGAGTCGGAAATGTAAACAGAAATGGTTTCCAACTTCTGCCCCTCTGTGCAGAGCTGGTCTTACCATTACCGACACCATCTTTCATGTACAAGATGTCCTGGATGCACCCAAGGTCCAAACACCTTATTGATTTTGTCATTATCAGACACTGTGATCTGTGTAACGTACTCATGACCCATGCCATCATGATGCTGAATACTCCACTGATCACCACCTGATTCGCACAAGTCTCCAGCTAAACATATGTCCACCTGCCCGTCGGCAGAAGCCAAAACAGTAACTCGACCTGTCTTTTCCACGGGATCTGGCAATCTCAGCCAAATTGTGTGATGCCATCGCCGAGTCCCTCCCTGCCCCCCGCTGCTGTCTCAGCAGTAATCACTACTTCTATTACAGAAGAATGTCAAGAAATCTCAACCGCTCTTCATGATGCGTCAGAATCCATCCTTGGCTACTCTGAGAGGTGACACAAGGATTAGTTTGATGATTGTGCAGAGGACATTGGATCCCTCATACGTGAGAAAAATGCCGCTCATGATGCCCTTTTTAGAAATCCAGCATCTTCCACACTCTGCGAGCATTTCTACTCCCTCTATGCCATGGTGCATTGAGAATTGTGTCGGATGGAGAATGAATGGTGGTTGAAGAAGGCTAGGGAAATCCAAAGCCATGCAGACCTTGGTGGACACCCATGGTTTCTACGAGGTAGTAAAGATGATCCATGGCCAAAGGTAATGCTCCACTCACTATGTGCATAGTGAGGATGATGCTCTCATCATGTATATAGATTTATTGATCAATTTAAAACAAAAGAATACAATACAGCGTGTAGGGGTTATAAAAGCTTTAAGCCATGCATTTCGAAAGGTGGGGGTGCTAAGTAACAAAATAAGGATGCGATGTCTACCAATAGCCATATTAGGGGATGTTGTATATGTTGTATGTTGCAATATTTTGTTACTATAATGGGGTATGATCCCACACAGTTGGACGATTCTATTTATAAACGATGCTGCTAAGAACTGACGAATAAATAATTTCACGTGCTGCTACCAACCAATCAGAAACCAGAATTGCTTCATAAATATTAAACCTTTTCTGGAGCAATTTCACATGTTCTTTTCCCGGGTTCGACACGGTAAGAATATTTTGTTCTGTGGAACTGTCTACTACAAACAAGTCACCTCCCAGGACTTGTGTGTAACAGCGACCCATCTGAAACTGTTCTGAAACTCAAAATGGCGTACACTTCTAGATTGTATATATTAGATGGGGAGAGAGGATTATCTAAGAGATTAATAGATAATTATGGTACTTTAAATATGCTGAGGGGGGGGGCTTTAGTAGGATTGGGAGATAGAGGTAGGGAGTAGGTACTATATGTTATGGGATTTCATTAACTAAATTAATTAATTAATCAATTAGAGTACAATGAGAGTGGCACATGCTGATCTGTACAATTAAAATAAAGAAAAAGTATAAAAAGAAAAAAATATGTGTGTGAGAGAATAAAAATAGCGGATAAAAGTAAAAACTATGGTAAAGTGAAATAAATAAATCTTTTTAAATTGTAGACGAGAGATGAAAAGGGTTGATGACTAGTGTTTAAATGGTGCTATATGGTAATAGGATAATCAGGCAGGTTTGGTACCGGAGGGATATATTCTAGTAAAAGCAGAAAATACGGATGAGGACAAGGGTAAAAGCATAAAAAAATACAAAGAAATACAATAATAATAATAACTAATTATAATAATAAATTATAATAGTCATAATAACTATACTAATATTATTAACTAGCAAGACCTGTGGAAATTTCGCAGGGACTCATTCATATGTAATATATCGATGTTGGCATTCTGTAAATATTCAATGGAGACGCTATGATATTATGTTAGCTTTTTTTTCTTAAAACTACAAAAGTATTTATCTAAGCTAGCACGAACACCCAGTAAAGCTCTGTTGTAAAGTACGCTAAAATATATTTTAATTCTTGCAAATTTTGTATATATTATTATAGAGTTTAAGTTATATCGATTTTCATATATTATAAAGTTGCGATTTCAAAAATAAAAAAAAGCTTGAATCAAAACCGAAATAAAAACTTATGAAAAAAAAAAAAATATATATATATATATATATATATATATATATATATATATATATATATAACTTGAGTTCCTTCAGCCATAATCGAAACCAAAACCAAAACTTATGAAGATTCTTGATAAAATTATTTATAAAAAAATAGATGATTTAAGTACCATCAGCTATAGTCGAAACCAAAACCAAAACTTATGAAGAATTCTTGGTAAAATTATTTATGACAAGAAATAGAAGAACATAACAATTAAACGATGTACGCGTAACACCCAAAAGAACACACACGCTATCGTATTAATATATAGATAAATGCAAAGAGTAGTAATAATAATATTAATAACAATAATAAAATAATAATTATACTAAAGACAGCGATGATAAGGTCTCTTAGAATGTAAAGAATAGATAAGAAATAAAATTAAAATAGTGCCAAAAATGGAATTATAATAAGAGAGGGTAAAAGCATAGAAAAATACAAAGCAGGAAAATGAAGTTCAACAACGATAGTAATAATAATAATTATAACACTAGTCATAATAACTATACTAATATTGTTATATAACTAAAGAGTAGTAATAATAACATTAATAACAATCTACCTTTGTAATCATTTTCGGCCAGAAATTTGGCTGTTAAGGGGTCAAAGTTATATCTATAGAATATCTATAAAACAGATACCTATAAGCCACAGTTTGTGCCCAAATTATAAGTGATATATATTAACTAGCAACTATATCTTTCTTTCACTGAGATGGGATAAAGTACTGGTGATTATCTTTACATGAAAACTAACACTTAAAGCACATTTCGAAACGCATCCTAATCGTTAAACTATAATTTCCAATTAGTCATTAACCCACAAACCATATTTGATCTTTTCTTAACTCTAGTAGATATTAACCTTAAATCTACACGCCATACTCATAGATACTTCCTTTCAAAACATAACCACATCTTCCAATTTTAATCCTATTCTGAGGAGTGACACTTCAAAGCAGATACTAATTCTTTGATACTAACTCTATTAATCCAAACTATCACTACACTAGAATAACCTGGCTTTGAAACCAGGTGTGGGGAAAACTCTAATATTTGCTGTTATCTCGTTTGAATACAACACAACACAAATACTAATTTGAAGGACTATTTTATTTTCTGTTAACACTGCGAACATGGTAAGATGACATGAGTATAGCAGTCGTCAAAACATGTGTGTACTGGACGTCGACTCAATGAACTCTGCCTCGTTCTCATTGAAAAGACACCAGCATGCTCTACTTGGATGGTAGCAGCAGGCTGGTAGGGGAGGAGTCAGTAAGCAGAGTGACTAGGTGTAAGGAAGGGTTAAGGAGTGAAAATTGTCTTTTACACTGTAGGGAAGAGGAAGGTTTAATATAGTGCCGAAGAGGATGGTAGTAGTGGTTTTGGTTTTGTGACCTAAATCTTTGGTCAGTACATCCTTTTGGTGCTGATGGACCCGTAATTTGGTCAGGTCATCCATTTAGAAGAAAAACACCGATTTGTAAACCTGTGCCACTGACCTCATACGTCTTGGAACCAAATGGGGGAGAGAGACCTTCTCAGTTCTTGACAATAACCTCTCTAGATCTGGTGACTTTATCAAATCACCGGTTTGCAAACCTAAACTGCTTAAGGAGTAGATAGGCTCTGCCTATCACCCGGCTTCCATACTCCTTCTTTGCCTATTAGCCAGGAGCAGAGGTGCGGGCGCAGGGACTCATTAGAGACTCCAGTGCTTAGCCTTGTTTCCTGACTAGGGCAATGAATGCCGTCCCTACATTTGCCTCATTTTTTTTTTTTTTTACATGGGATTCACCACTTATCAAGGCCCGAAGGCCACTCAGGGATAAGGGTTATTGCGTGTGCAGTAATCAATGAGATAGTATTGTAGTAATCATTCATATTGGGTGTTTAGATCGAGTGTCTTACTTAAGGGGGCGGTTTGTCAGGAGTTTGTTTATGTTGGACTTGAAGACGTCCAAGTTATAGTCAGGTGGGAAACAGGCAAGCGGCAGAGAGTTCCACTGGCGTGCAGTTCTAAGAAAGAAGCTTTGCTCATGGAATCTACGTTTGGATTTAGGCACAGATAAAGAGTGGGGAAAATTATTGACAGTAGTTTCAGCCAGACGGGTGTTTCTCATGAAAGATTGGCGAGGGGGGACGAGGGATTGGAGCTCAGACGAGCACCTGCCATGGAAATAATGATAAAACAAACAAAGACAGGCTCGCAACGTCTCTTCTGTGGGAGAGAGGTTGCAGGGAAGAGAAAAGGGCATCCCCCCACTAAACCACAAAGTCTATTTTGTACTCTGTCAAGGCAGGATAGGCTGTTTTTAGCAGCTCCTGCCCAGATGTGGCAGCAGTACTCCATCCTTGGACGTACTTGGCTTTTATACAGATAGAGAATTGGATCAGTAGTGAGATATCTTCTGGAGCGGTAGAAGGATCCCACCATTTTCCCAGCATCCCTGGCAACAGATTTGATGTACGTGTTCCATTTCAGATCAGGAGTAAAGGTCAAACCCAGAAGCTTGTCAAAACATGGAGCCTCCCCAAGACGAGAGCCATCCATTTCAATTGATGCCAGATGGTGATCAGAGCGTTGACGATGTAAAGATAGAAGCTTGGTTTTGGATGAATTAAAAGTGAGCAGCCAACTCTTCCCCCATTGTACCATGTGCTTAAGATCAGAGGAGAGAGAATTAGAGAGAACTTTGTCATTTACGGCCTTTGATGTGTTGCTATAGATGGTTGTGTCATCAGTATAGATGTCAACGAATGATTTAAGTATGTGCTTTGGGAGATCATTGATGTAGATCAGGAAGAGAGTTGGGCCCAGGATGGACCCCTGAGGGACTCCAGTATTAATACTGTGGGCCTCTAATTTCTGCCCATCAACCACTACTCTTATGAACCTATCAGAGAGAAATGATTTCATGATTGAGAAAACATTTCCAGTAATACCGTAGCTGGAAATCTTGTGAAGTAGGTCCTTATGCCAAACCTTATCGAAGGCTTTCGATATGTCAAGAGCAATTGCCCTGGAAAGGAAACCTTTGTCAAGAGATTCACTAATCCTATGTGATATAACAGTTAGCACATCTGCTGTAGATCTTGTAGAGCGGAAACCATATTGCATGTCACTAAGAAGGTTATTTCGCTTCCCCTGGGCATCTTGAAGGTGCTTGTTTATCATATATGCTAACATGATTGGACTGCTGTCAACAGGTTTGAGAGTATCAGTTTGAAAGTTGCTGGTTGCTGTTTCCAACTGACAGTAGAAGAGCACTAACTCTTTGTAGTTGTATAATATCAGGATGTTTGTAATGCTATGTTGCGCATGAAAAGGGGCTCTACACTCATCTCTAGTGGGCATTCCCGAGACTACATTCCTGTAGATGAGGAGCCAGCTGATGGTCTACTTGTGTTACATGATGGTGGCTATGCACATCCCTTTTGCCTAGCACCTCACTCTAAATCTGAAACTACAAAATAAAATAAAATTACAGCTCAATCAAAAAAAAAAAAAACCCTTCAAACCAGACACACACTCAAAGACTTCTCCTCCTCCCTTGAGGCTTGCATTTACAAATATCCGTGGACTTAGAACTAACTTAGATGATGTTGAATCATTTCTTCTAACAAACTCGCTGGATATCTTAGCACTAAGTGAAACTAACTTGCACTCCTCCATCCTATCTAACTACTTTAAAATGTTTGGTTATCTTCCATTTGTCGTATTCGTAACACCCTCTCCATGTCTAGGGAATCTAAACTAGAATCAGGTGACCAGGCTTTCATGTGCTTTAAAAAACTTTACAACATAACGTTAGCTACCTGTATTTTCTTTATCGCACTCCATCAACCCAGGACTGCACTATAATCAATCATGTCTCTGACAGCATAGTTGTAGCACTCTCCCTTGACACTAAAGCCCAAATACATGTATTTGATAACTTTTAACGCCCACCACAGAAATTGGCTTGGCTTCTCTAACTACACTGACACAGCTGGTAGCGTCATTCATAACTTTGCTATATCCCATTCCTTGACATAGTAACATTCCCGCCCCATCTCCCAGATCGTCAGGACTAGGAAGTCTCACTTCTGGATCTATTTCTGACAACAGTTCTTGAGGATTGTATAACAAATACTCATTGCCCACTCGGGAATGCTGATCATGCTGTGATAATGATAGACATCACTCTAAACTCTCGACACCAAGTTGAAAAACCATTGCTCCAAACGACAAAGTACTACAATAAGACTGACTGGGATGCCATTAGAGATCACATCAGAGACGCCTCATAGGAAAATATCTTTTCCTGCAGAACAGTGCGTAAATGAGACTACTGAATGGTTCAAAGCAGTAATTGAAGCACATGTTCCTACACAGAAGTTCTATAGCAAACCCCACTCTCCCCAATGGTTTACTTCTACTTGCGCAGCTGCCATTGCTCAGAGGCAACATGCATACCGCAGATTTAACTGACATAAGTCTAGTACAAAAAGACAAAAGTTTATAGAAACTAGAAGTCATTGTAAGAAAGAAGTAGCGACAGTTAAGATTGAATATACTAAAACCAATAGGAAACGCATTGAAGTGCAGAAATTAGGAACTCGTGATTTCTGGAAAATCTATAATAGTGTAGTAAATAATGGACAATCAACAATACCCCCACTATCCAACAATCATGAGGTTGTTTTTACAGCAACTGAGAAAGCTAACATGCTTGCCCGTCAGTTTGCCTCAAACTCTACCTTGGACCCAGCAAACCATTCCCTCCCTGATTTTCATCAGTGGACAGAAACCACACAAGATGATTTGAAAATCACCCCTTCTCAAGTACATGATATCATAAAAAACCTAGACACCTCAAAAGCATGTGGACCTGATCTCATCTCGGCTGTGCTATTAAAAAAATGCTCCACTGAGGTTGCTTCAATTCTCTCTAAACTCTTTAACAAATGCCGTAGCGAATTTTGATTTCCTGACTGCTGGAAAACTGCTTCTGTGATACCAGTTTACAAAAACTCTGGCGAAAGAACTGACCCATTAAATTCTCACCCAATTAGCTTCCTCTCTCCTTTCGCCAAAATATTTGAATCCTTAATTAATCAAGCTCTAGTCCACCACTTTACAGTTGCTAAACTTCTGTCTGACACTCAATATGGATTTAGACAAGCCCATTCTACTGCAGATATTCTAACTGTAATCTCTTAATGTATATACCATGCACTGGATAAGGCAGAGGAAGGGAAGGCAGTAGCCCTAGATATATCTAAGGCTTTTGACAGGGTATGGCATGATAGTCTTCTCATAAAAATAAAATCCTATGGTATTACTGGACAAATACTTAACACAATTAAATCCTTCTTAAATGAGACAAGAATTTAGGTTGTTCTCGATGGGCATACGTCCAAAAAATTTAATATAAATGCGGGTGTACCTCAGGGATCGATCCTTGGTCCTTCATTGTTTCTAATATTCATAAATGACTTACCTGATAAAATTGTCTCTGAGATGGGTATATTTGCCAACGACACCACGCTCTATAGCAGGCACGTGGGGAAAACTAATGAGCACATATCTAAGGTAATGGCAGAAACCCTAGAAGAAGACCTTCAGTCTGTAGTGGAATGGGGACAAAAATGGATGGTAACATTCAACAGTGGCAAGACAAAGCTCGTTTCTTTTTATAATTACATGAAATCTTACCAACCATCAATAGCTATGGCTAAAGATACATTACCTGAAAGTACTTTGTTCAAACTCCTCGGCTTAATGTTCACAGGGAACATGAGTTAGAATAGATACATCGAGATCATTGCTAAGGCTGCTGCAAAGAAGGTGGGCTCTCTCTACCGTGCTAGAAAGTTACTTATGTCTGAAAGTATCCTGTACCTCTACAACGCCACTATTCGCCCATATATGGAGTACTGCTGTTACATTTGGGCTGGGCATCTGCTACTAGTCTCTTGCTCCTGGACAGGGTTCAGAAGAGAGTCGCCAACCTGATAGGTCCTGAACTTTCATCTAAGCTTCAGCCCCTGTCCCATCGACGAAATGTTGCATCCCTATGCCTGTTTTACAAATATTTTAATGGTGGACGCTCTGACGAACTACAAGCCTTTGTACCCCTTCAACGAAATACTCCCAACAAACTCATGAAGCAGTGAAGTCCCACCCCTACACGGTAGAGATCCTTGGATCTCTACCGTGTAGGGTTGAGACTTCTACTCTAATAGTTTCTTCCCCAGAACTGCTAGACTTTGGAATTCTCTTCCGGGTTTCTGCTTTCCCAACTCAACTGACATGCAGAAGTCCAAGTGTAATGTGAACAGACACCTTGCTACTCAACTCCCTACGTAGTACCCCTGCAACTTAGGTCCCTGATAGTAGCCCAGTACATCAAAGGAGCAGTGTGCCTTGTTTGGGGTAAAAATGTAATAAAACAAGAAGTAAAAACTGGTAAAACCAAACAGGAAAACCATGTAAAAAAATAAATTTATTGGACTTAATTCTAGCTGAATCCACTGTGAAAAATTTCCCCCACTCTATATCTGTGCCTAAATCAAAACGCGGATTCCATGAACAAAGCTTCTTTCTTAGAACTGCACGCCTGTGGAACTCTGTTCCGTCTGCCTGCTTCCCTCCGGACTACAATTTGGATGTCTTCAAGTCCAATGTTAACAAATTCCTAATGAACCGCCCCCTTAAGTAAACACTTCAGCAAATCTCCTCACTAACTTAATGTACTTGCAATAACCCTTATCCCTGAGTGGCTTCCGGGCCTTGATAAGTGGTGATCACTGTGTAAAAAAAACAAAAAACAAAAAAAAACAAAACTTAAGGAGTCGGAGTCAAATAAAAAATTCTGACTCCGACTCTGACTCCTAGTACTTTTAAAAATCCGACTCCAACTCCGACTCTGAATCCAGCTAAAACCTTTGACTCCTTCTGACTCCGACTCCGACTCCGACTCCGCAACCCTGGTTTCAGGTAACTAGAAACCGCTGCGACGAATCCTGTGCTTTCCTTTTTACTCTGGGATAATTAGTGTCTTCCAACTATTTTAATATCTAGTTAAGACAGAAGCTTTTTAGTCTTCTTTCCTTGTCGGAGATCTCGACAAATATATCAGGTAACTTAGACAAATTTAAGCCGTCTTGTCAGTAAGATGTGAAGCCGAAACAAATGGAACCTTTTTTCTTTCACGAACCAATGCCTCTCCCCTGTGCTATTTGGCCACATACTGACCGATCAGGGGTACGGCGCATTGATCTTTTCTATCCCCTAAGGAATTTGGCTAGCATCCGGTTTGAAGAATAAGAACTCTTCCTTACTGAGAGAGACACCAAACGGAACAGACCCCTTTTCTTTGCTCTCTCCACCTCGGTGTTATTTCAACCGGTATTGACGATTCCACTGGAATAACTACCGTGATAGTACCAGGTAGCCGGAGTCCAGCTTTTGACCAAGAATCACCCGGTACACATTCTCCTTAATACACCTGTTATGTGTTACATTTTATGAAGTTTTTGTGTTCGTCATTTCAGAAGCTTGTATTGAATTATTTATTTTCTTAGGTTGTGCCCTAAAGGCATCTAAACCCTAAAGATGCCCTGGCAGTAACTATCTTCCTTCATGGTGTCTGAACAGCAACTGATATTTTTCTTTTCAAAACTGCCCCATGAGGAAGATTCTGGCGCGCAAAGGGGGCCCTCACCCGATCAGCGAGAAGAACGAGATCATGTGACAAAGAAGAGAAAGAGGAAGAACAAAACATAGAGAGGGGGAAGGAAGAAGAAAAGAAAGAAAGAAAGGAACAAAATAAAATAGTAGAAATAATTTTTCACATCTGGTGACACTTCTATTATTTTTATGTTTAATTTTATTTCCGTTTTATTATGCGTGCATATATATATATATTATATATATATATATATATATATATATATATATATATATATATATATATATAATATATATTAATATATATATATATATATATACACACACACACACACACACACATCCTTTTGCTAAAACAAAAAGAAATAATGTAGCCCAATTCATACTAAATATCGGTATGATTCTTGGCTACACAAAAACGCTTTAAGATAGACTCTACCAAAGTCAGGGACCACGCCACATATTTTAACACCGGCTATATTACTGAACGTCCACGTCAACATCTCAGTTAGAGGTTATATTATTGAACGTGCCTGCCAGACAAACAAATCGAAAGTTTTTTTTTTTTTGTCTCAGAACGAGGCTTCTAATAGAGATTTTATTTTGCGCCAGTTTAAAATTCTTGTGTTTTCTCTTTGAAAGGAATTTTAGTTTTATTTTAACGTGGAGTAAATTATTATTATTATTTTTTTAAGTTCATAATGCCAGAAATTAAAATTCAACACGTAGTGTCGTACAGCAGCCAAGATGTCGTAAGTTTCATTTATAAATTCGTTTTTGAGCACGCTGTTCATTTCATGTAGTGTTGTCATTTTTCAAACGAACATCGCCCTCTCATCCACGTTGTCTGTATTTTCTAGTTTTTCGACAATTAAAAAGAAAATATTTTTTGTAGTATTAATGTTTTCTTTTATTATAATTCTGTTTGTGTTCGTCGTATAAAAAAATAATAATTAAGTCTATAAAAAGAGATACATGATCGGTGCTTATGCACTTTTGTTATCGCGCTATTTTTAAATAGTTTTTGCAGGTTACATTCAAGTTTTACGATATCTTTTTATTATTAAATTGTTAGGTGAAAGCACAATAGTTACAAAACATCCTCTCTAACCCATGTGAAGAATGGCTTTCAAAATAATAACGGTGCTAATGCACTTACTGTTCCGCGCTATTTTTTTAAATCGTTTCCACATTTAATTCAAGTTTTATGTTTTTTTTTTTTATTCAATTGTAAGGTTAAAGTACAGAATAGGTACAAAACACCCTACCCTCTCCATGTTAAGAATGGTTTTTTAAATAACATTATTCAGCACGGATCACTCTCTGCATGAGTATCATAATAACATTATTTCAGCACGGTAGCGAAAGTGCATAAGTACCTAATGCTTATTTCGTTCAATTAAAGAATAGGGATCGTTGAAAAAGGTGCTTATAATAGAAGGTCAAATTATTCAATATTTTTTTTTCACGCATTCGTAAGGTCGGTTTCTGACAACCTAGTGCTTTGCTTAATTAAATTTACGGACCGTACTGAAATAACGTTATTATTTGAAATAAATATATAAATAAACCGGTACTAGTGCACTTAAAAATATAATGTTATTTAGAAAGCCATTCTTAACATGGGGAGGGGGTGTTTTGTATTTAATCCGTACCTTACAATTTAATAAAAAGATATAACACTTGAAAATTCTATTTAAAAATAGCACGGAGCAATAAGGGAAAGGGCACTAGCACCAAAAAACCTAATTGGTACTTGTTTAGACATTAAAAAAAATGAAAATATTGGAAAAAAAAAAAAAAAAGAAAAAAGTGATATTGTACGTACCCGTTATGGAATTAAATTCTCACAAAAAAATTTCACTTAATTTGATCAAGTAGTTTTTTTTGTTGTTGTTTTTTTTTCTTAACGGAGGAAAATCAAATTTTAATGAGATCGATCTATCCCGCCATCTTGCTTATTTCGCGGACGAGGAGGGGGGGGTGCCGTTAAACGAAAAAAAGGATTTAGAAAATGAAAAAAAAAGGATTAAAAAAAAGGATAGAAACTTTGTAAAATAAGTTAAAAAAAAAAAACTAAAATATTTATCTAGGTATTTTTTCTGCCCATGTTCCAAAATAATCTCATCAAATTTTGACAAACTTTAAGCGGTGATTGGAGTTATCTCGCTTGGCGCCTCCATCCTCGTCTGCGAAATAGGCAAGATGACGGGATACAATCGATATCGTTAAATTTGATTTTCCTCTGTAAAACAAAACAAAGCAAAACAAAAAAACACTACTTGATCAAGTGGTAAAATTTTTTACGACCTGCTCAGTGCTCGCTCCGCTCCAGTGTATTATAAACACCCCAACCTTCCCACGTTAAGAACGGCTTTCAGAATACCCCCCAACCTCGAAAGCCGTTCTTAACATGGGAGGTGGGGGGGTCCGAAAGCCGTTCTTAACATGGGGTGTTTATACTACGGCAGGTCATAAAAAAATACCGATCAAGTTAAGTGATTTTTTTTTTCGTGAGAACTTAATTCTATAACGGGTACGTACAATATATATATATATATATATATATATATTATTTTTATTTTTTTTCAATATTTTCATTTTTCACCTCTCAACTTCGATTTAAGTTGCCCCCCCCCCCAGCTTTTTTTTAAAAATTTTATTTCATCAGATTTAAATCATGCCGGACGAAAACATTATGACTTGGTCATAAAATTTGATTTTTATTGAATAAAAAAAATAAAAAATTACAGATTTGATGCAGTGGATGCACTTATGTTACCACGCTATTTTTAAAATAGTATTTTCAAGTTTCACGATATCTTATTTTTAAATTATTAGGTGGAAGTACATAATAGACCGGACCTGAACGAGAATCACCCTCCCCCCATTAATTTTAACCGGTATTCTACAGTTGCTATATTTATTTTACGAGCCAACTCAGTGTAGTATAAACACCCCTAACTTCCCCCATGTTAAGAACGGTTTTCGGAATAAATACCCCCAACCTCGAACACTATACTACATACTATAAAAATTATAAGGGAGAGGATGATTCTCGTTCAGGTTTACCCAGAATAGTTATAAAATATCCCTTTCACATGTTAAGAATGGCTTTCTAAATAACGTTATTATTTCAGCACGGTAACATTACTTGATCAAATTACGTGATTTTTGGAATATTTCATCTTCGTTCAGTGACTGGTGAAACAGTAAACACAGACTTTTCTGTATTTTCTTTACTTTTAATTGCTGCTATAAGTGCCACATCTGAATAAGAACCTAAAAACCATTCTTTTTCACGAAAAAAAAAACAAAAAAAAAAAAAACTGAAGAAATTTAAAGAAAAAAAAAACAATGTAGTTATAAAACTAATCGATAATAACAATATCGTAAAAAAAAAAAAAAAACTTTGGATAAAAGTTAAAATTTATAGACCACGTATGCAGAGTGCCCCTTTTGGGGGAGCTGGATTTTTCCCACATTAAAAACCGACCTTGTGTTTAACTCTGCCCTCGCGGGGAAGCAAGTAAATAGTAACAATGTGTAGTTTTATTTTAGAACTAAAAACAACGTCGAGAGCTAAATAATCGATTTGTAGGGGGGAAGGGCTGTGAAAATCAAGTAAAATCAGTGATATATTTTTTTTTTTTTTTTTTTTAAGAGTCCCTATTCTGCTATTGAACGAAACGAAAATGAAAATACAGCAATTTTAAGAACCGGTGATGAAATCTATTCTTAAAATATCTACAAATTCCTTCCATTATTGGATACTTGTGCTGTTTTTTGGGTCGTACTGAAATAACGTTGTTATTTAAAGCCATTTTAACACGAGACGGGAAAAGCTTTATTAAACTATTTTGTATTTTCACCTAACAATTCGATAATCAAAAGTTATCGTAAAAATCAAATTTAACAAGAAAATACTATTTTAAAAAATAGCACGCTCTGTAAACTGCACAATTACACATTATTGCACCAATTTGTTTTATTTTTGGCCGTTTCTGTGTTTTTCGCCTCTACGTAACTTATAGTTACGTAGAGGCGAAAAACACATAATTTTTTTTTTATTAATGAGTCACCACTCTTAAAGGCCAAAATCCACTCGAGGATAATTTTAATGAGATAGGGGATTGTAAGTTAAATGATGAAGAATATTATGAGAAGATTTAAAATGATAAATTGAGTGAACCAAAGTTTTATTACTAATGGATGTTTATGACAGGTATTTGTTTACATTAGATTTAAAGACGACAATGTTGTAGTCTGCAGGGAAACAATCACATGATAACGTGTTCCATAGATGGAAAGTTCTTGGAGAAAAACACTATTTATGGAAATTCCTTTAGATGTTAGCAGATGCAGGTAGAAAGAAAGTAAAGTTCTATGCACTTGTGGTAGGAAAATGTCCTTGCTGTGAATATTTTACAATGCAGAAGCAGATTGGAGCTCAGTCGAGCACCATATATGAAAATAACGCATACATTATATTGAAAAGAAAAAATTGAGTACTCCTGCAGTTTACAAACCATGTTATTTTTTAAAAATATTTTCACGCTAAATTCAATTTTAACAGTATCTTTTGTTTATTGTAAAGTGAAAGTCTTTTTTTTTTACAAAGGAGTCACCACTTATCAAAGCTCGGAGGCCACTCGAGGATAAGGGTTAATGAGTGTAAAGTAAGTCAATGGGAAAATATCGTAATCGTTAGTAGTGGAAATTTGATAAATGGGATTACTTAAGGGGACGGTTCATCAAGAACTTGTTCACGTTGGACTTGAAGACAACCATAACATAGTCAGTTGGAAAGCAGGAAACATAGGCGTGTCGTTCTAGGAAAACAGTTTTGTTTATGTAATCTGTTTAGGTTTAGGGACAGATAAAGAGTGAGGGAATTAATAGTGGTTTCAGCTGGACGGGTGTTTTCTGTGAAAGTTAGGCAAGAGGGGATCATAGATTGGAGCTCTAATGAGCACCTGTTATGAAAATAACGATAAAGTAGAGACAGGCTCACAACATCTCTTCTGTGGGGAAAGAGGTTGCAGGGAAGAGAAAAGGGCATCTCTCACTAGGCTACAAAGTCTATTTTGAACTCTGTCAACCATTAACAGTCAAGGCAGGATAAGGTGCTTCTACCGGCTCCTGCCCTGATGTGGCAACTTTACTCCATTCTTGGACATACTTGGCTCTTATATAGGTAACGAACTGCATCAGCAGTGAAATATCTACTGGAGCGGTAAAACAATCCCATCATTTTTCCAGCAGCTTTGGCAAAGGATTTGATGTACGTGTTTCATCTTAGACCCAGAAGCTTGTCAAAACCTCCCCAAGACGAGAGCCATTCATTTCAACTGATGCCAGACAGGGATCAAAGTGAGTATTGATGATGTAAAGATAGAAGCTTGGTTTTAGATGTATTAAAATTAACCAGCCACCTCTTTCCTCATTGCACCATGTGATCAAGATCAGAGGAGAGAGAATCAAAGAACCTATTCATTTAAAGCCTTTGAAGTGTCGTCAGCATAACTGTCTACAAATAATCTTAGGGTATGATTAGAGAGATCATTGATGTAGATCAAGAAGAGAATTGGGCGCAGGATGGACCCCTGATGGACTCCAGCATTAATATTGTGAGTTTCTGATTTCTGTCCATCAACTACTACTCTGATGAACCTATTAGAGAGAAATGATTTAATAATTGAAGACATTTCCAGCTATACCGTAGCTCGAGATTTTGTGGAGTAGACCTTTATACCATACCCTATCAAAGACCTTTGACATGTCAAGCAATTGCCTTAGAAAGGAAGTCTCCATCGAGAAATTTGTTAATCCTATGAGATATAACTTAGCACACCTGCTGAAGATCTAGTAAAACAGAAACCATATTGCGTGTCACTGACGTTATTTTTGCTGAGGTGGTTGACTACTACTTTATTTAACAGATTCTAGCAACTTACTCATGGCGTACCGGAGACTGATTGGTCTGTATTAAGAGAGAGATGAGTGATCCCCTGAATTTTTAAATACGGGACATACAGATGAGGTTTTCCAGGATGTTGGGGAAACAATTCTCCTAAAGACAATGCTGAAACAGTTTTGTCAGTATGGGTGCTAGTTCTGGTTGAAGCTTTTTCAGCACTATAATTGGAATGCCATCAGGGCATGTTGCTTTACTGGAATTGAGGTTTTTGATTAGCTTGGCAACATCATGCACAGATATTTGTATGTAGCATAGCATGTTTTCAGACACAGGAGAAAATAGGAGGGGGGGGCTTGATCGCTTAGGGTAGAATTAGCTGCAAAGAGTTTGGCTTTGTCTGATGCTGATAGATTACCTCGGGTCCATTAATGATGGTTGGGATAGAGTACATGCCTCTATTCAGGACCTTGTTTGTTATTTGCCAAAACTGGTGGGAACCAATCGCTGATCAGCTACTTTGGACTTGACAGACTGAGCATACAACTCTCTCACATTCTTTATTACTCTTTTACAGTGGTTGCTGGCAGTCCTGAAGGCAGCTTTAGTCTCAGTACATCTATTAGGTTAGAAGCAATGGAAATAGTGATTTCTATTCATCATGGCAGGAGCACATTTTAGAGAGAACCATGGCTGGTTGTTAGGTTTTTGCTGGAATTTTTTGGAGGGTATGAAGCGTTCTATACCTACAATTAACCATTCTATCAGGTCTGATACTAAAGAGGACACATTCTTTTTAAACATGGAACGCAGAGGTAAATCTGATATAAATATACGGAAACTATTCCAATCAGCAGAATAGTTAACAAAGCTCCCCCTCTTTCCCTGTTAAGGATAAGTTCTTGATAAAATGCACAAACGTCTCTGTAATTTGATTGGCCCCCACACTTTCTTTTTCATTGCAACCTCTCTCTCAGAAATGTAATGTTGCTAGTTTCAGTTTTTTACAAATATTATGTAGGCAAGTGTTCTTCAGAATTGTCTGATCTATCCCCTGCTTCCTTTATCCCAGCTTCTTTTACTCGTTGGTCTAGTGGTCTTCATTAACTCACTGTTTTAATACCTCATTGTAATACAGCTTCCTATTCCAGTAGCTTCTTCCCCAGAACTACAAGCTTGTGGAATTCTCTTCTTATTCACTGTTTTCCTTCTAACTTTTCTTTCATGACTAAGATCAATAGGCATCTCCTGTTTTTGCAATAATCTGCTTTCATTCTTTTTTTTACAAGGTAGTCACCACTTATCAAGGACCGGAAGCCACTCGGGGATAAGCTCCTTGTTAGCTCCTCACATCAAGTGGCTTCATGGTTTGTCTTGAATGATTTCCATAAAAAAATAGGTATCTGAAATAATAATGCTATTTCAGCATGGTCCGTAAACTGCAGAATTACCAAAAACTGCAATATCATAATGTATGAAAACGAACTATTTGAAAAAAAAAAAATTAAATCCACCTGAATACATTTCAGTGTGTAAAGAGTTGCTGGTTTCCAGCATTAACACATCTCCACTGAATGGTAGTACATATTTTTATTTTATTTTGTTTAATTTTTTTTATTTTGAAGATGAGGTGTATGTTGAAAATTTATAGAACTTGACATGATACCATCCTGGTTCGACATATGCTGTAAATAATTAATGCTTGAAAATAATTGAAATTTTTCATTTCATTATTTTTACCTTGCTTCGTCATACCTAAGTGTTTCTTTTAGAAAACTGCATTGTCATAGTTTTCAAACAACTCGTTGCATACTATGCACATTTCTCCAAGCAAACCATAAAATCCTCCTCGTTTCAATATATTTGTAAAGATATCAGCCATTTTAATAATAGTTAAGATATCAGATATAGTTAAGATATCAGCCATTTTAATAATAGCTAAAAGATAGACATCAGCCATTTTAATAATAGCTAAAAGATAGACATCAGCCATTTTAATAATAGCTAAAAGATAGACATCAGCCATTTTAATAATAGCTAAAAGATAGACATCAGCCATTTTAATAATAGCTAAAAGATAGACATCAGCCATTTTAATAATAGCTAAAAGATATCAGCCATTTTAATAATAGCTAAAAGATATCAGCCATTTCAATAATAGCTAAAAGCACTCAATATGGTTTCCGTTCTGCTAGATCTACAGCTGATGTGCTTACAGTTATATCTCATAGGATTAGCAAATCTCTCGACGGAGGCAACCTTTCTAGGGCAATTGCTCTTGACATATCTAAGTCCTTTGATAGGGTATGGCATAAAGGTTTACTTCATAAGATCTCTAGCTATGGTATTGCTGGAAATATCTTCTTAATTATTAAATCATTTCTTTCTGATAGGTTCATAAGAGTAGTAGTTGAGGGGCAAAAATCAGAAGCTCACAGTATTAATGCCGGTGCCCCTCAGGGATCCATCCTGGGCCCAACTCTTTTCCTGATCTATATTAATGATCTTCCAAATCACATCCTTACATCATTTGTAGACATCTATGCTGACGACACTACCATTTATGGTAGCACATCTAAGACAGTAAACGACCAAGTTCTCTCCAATTCTCTCTCCTCTGATCTTGAGCACGTAGTACAATGGGGTAAGGAGTGGCTGGTTACTTTTAATGCATCTAAAACCAAGCTTCTTTCTTTACATCATCAACATTCTGATCCACATCTGGCATCAATTGAAATGAATGGCTCTCGTCTTCAGGAGGCCTCAAGTTTTGACAAGCTTCTTGGCTTGACCATTACTCCTGATCTTAAATGGAACATGTACATCAAATCTGTTGCCAAGGCCGCTGGAAAAATGGTGGGATCTTTCTATCGATCCGGTAGATATCTCACTGCTGATGCTATTCTCTATCTATATAAGAGCCAGGTACGTCCAAGGATGGAATACTGCTGCCACATCTGGGCAGGAGCTGCTAGAAAGGACTTGGCCTGCCTTGATAGAGTTCAAAATAGACTTCGTGGCCTTGTAGGAGATGTCCTTTTCTCTTCCTTGCAACCTCTATCTCACAGAAGAGATGTTGCGAGTTTGTCTCTGATGTATCGTTATTTTCATGGAAAGTGTTCGACTGAGCTTCAATCTATGGTCCCCCCTCGCCAAACTTTCACAAGAAACACTCGTCTAGCTGTAAACACTATCAATAATTCCCCCCACTCTTTATCTGTGCCTAAACCTAAACGTAGATTCCATGAACAAAGCTTCTTTCTTAGAACTGCACGCCTGTGGAATTGTCTTCCGTTTTCCTGCTTTCCGGCTGACTACAAGTCTAACGTAAATAAGTTCTTGATGAGCCGTTCCATATAAGTTATCAAATTTACCAAATTTTCATTACTAATGATTACTATATTGTCCAATTTCTACTGTACACTCTTTAACCCTTATCCTTGAGTGGCCTCTTGGCCTTGATAATGTGGTGATGCCTTTGTAAAAAAAAAGAAAAAAAAAAGATATCAGCCATTTCAATAATAGCTAAAAGATAGACATCAGCCATTTCAATAATAGTTAAAAGCAAAAAAACATGAATTGCTTCATGTAATTTATAAAATTTAATGAAATTTGAAAGCATTGATAAAATGTGGTCACGAGTTGCAACAACGGTTAAAAGACAGCCACACAATGAAACCCAGGTTCCTAAAACGGAAAAAATGTCAGATTTATTCATTAGATTGTTGCAAAATGTTATTTTTGGCTTAAAGACATTTTTGCACCGACCTAATACATCGCATGTTGGTACTTACCTCCCTCCTCCCACCACGGACAGGTGTGAAAAGCCAGCGCATAAAAGGCATGTACATTCTGATCCACAATAAATGCCTGAGCAGGCCCATTGGCATCCCCTGCTAGAAATATTTCAGATGATTAGCAATAAACTAACCCATTTTCAAAGAGAAGGTAAAGCCTGGGAGAATATGTTCTTTCTTTTGTATTAAGATGAGAGTTGTGTTAAGTTCTAAGAGTGATCTCCCTTGCTTGTTGTTGTATATTGTTGACTGGAAAACAAAGATGGAGTTATATGAAGAGTAAATGAACAGGTTGGACCTGTTGTAACTGTTCAGAAGCAAGGTCACCAATTAGAAAATAGTCCAGAAAATTAGCTTTGAAATCTAGTTGGTGATTCCTTTTTCTTCCTGCAATCTCTTTCCCAAAAAAGAGACTTTGTGAGTCTGACTCTGCTCTATCGTTATTTTCATTGTAAATGTTTGTCTGGCCTTCAATCTATGGTCCCCTCTGTCAAACGTTCACAAAAAGCACTTGTCTGGCTACGTGTAACAGAGCGCGTATGGGTGCGCGTGAGAAAATATTAGCAGCAGCAGCCTAGTAGGGGATGCCCTTTTCTCTTCCTTGCAACCTCTTTCCCACAGAAGACATGTTGCAAGCATGTCTCTGCTTTATCGTTATTTTCATGGCAAGTGCTCGTCTCTGCTCCAATCTATGCCCCCCCCTCCACTGGCCTGACTTTCACAAAAAAAAACACTTGTCTCACTGAAACCACTATCAATAATTTCCCTCACGCTTTATCTGTGCCTAAACCTAAACGTAGATTCCATGAACAAAGCTTCTTTCTTAGAACTGTACGCCTGTGGAACTCTGTTCCATTTTCCTGCTTTTAAACTGACCACAATATGATCGTCTTTAAGTTCAACTTAGACAAGTTCTTGATAAACCATCCACTC
Source organism: Euprymna scolopes (assembly GCF_053919585.1). Lineage (NCBI taxonomy): Eukaryota > Metazoa > Mollusca > Cephalopoda > Sepiida > Sepiolidae > Euprymna > Euprymna scolopes. The sequence goes on along the minus strand of NC_136487.1, from coordinate 157,483,003 downwards.
AAGTAATCCAGTTTACTAAATTTCCACTACTAACGATTACTATATTTTCCCATTGACTACTGCACACTCATTAATCCTTATCCCTGAGTGGCCTTTGAGCTTTGATGACTCCTTTGTAAAAAAAAAAAGAAAGCGAGCATCTGTTAAAGCACTATGTGTGTGTCACAAGAAAAAAAAGGAGGAAATAGGACAGCATGTGGTCGAGCAAAAAAAAAAGAAACAAAGTGCTGAGCAAGATCAATATGTAAAAATTGAGGGCGAGAAAGTGCTGGCTGGCGTGAGGTGGCAGCAACAGAGACTTTTAAAAAAAAAAGTGTGTGCACGCAAAGAGACTTTGGAAAAATAATGAAATGCGTTGTTTGCAAGAACCACGATTAAATGCATTTTATTTGCACTTAAAAAATACAGTCTGATTTTTATTTCTTTCCTTTTTTATTTGTTTGTTCCTTTGCAACGGTGCTGGACAGCATATGTGTCTGAGGGATTTGACCTGTAACGACATGGTTAAAAGTAACGGCGACGTTACATTATATTGATTTAGATGTCACAACTAGGCATTTTATCCAAAAAAGGTCAAAATGAAGAAAGCAAATGGTAGTCAGGTAGGACACTTGACATTAAAGAAATTATTCACTGAAACTGAAACTTTATAATAAGGTGCAGCAGCTTGCATTGCTACTGGTGTAGAAAGATAAGTGCCCACTAAACATTTAGGGTACTCACAGTCCTTGGTTATAGAGATGGAGAATGTAAATAGTGACAAATTTCTTTCTGTAGACAGTCCAGAAGTTGTTGACAGAATTTGGACAATGAATCAAATTTCCTTGGTATGGAATGTAGCGTGTAGCGTAGCCATCAGAAGTTAGTGGTTGGATTTTTGATGGGTCGGTTTACAAAGAAAATAGCAGAAATAAAATCAATAAGTGAATAAGCAGTGCTTGCGTTAGATAGCAGAACTGCCAATGTTTAATGATAAGATCAAACTATATTCTGGCACAAAAGGGGCAAAATACAATAATTGTTGTATAATGTTGATTTCTGGTTAAGTCGGGAGCAGGAATAATGCCTCTTGCCTGTTGGGTTAAGTGTCAACCGTAATTGTCCTGAATAATCTCGTCAAAAGTCACTGAGTACTTCAGAGACAAAAATAAGTTGTAATTGTCTTGAATAATCTTGCCAAACAGAGGTACAACATTAAGAGAGAAAAATAGGACATGGACTAAAACAGTTAGATAAACTAGTGTCCTCTTAAATATTCTCATTAAAAGTAACTTAACAATAAAGAGATAAATAAGTCATAGGACTAGGAAAAAGATTATGATAACTAGTTTAGTCAAAGATTTCAAAGAGGAAGTTTTAATCAAAAAAACTATTTGGGCAGGTGGTGAAAAAATCTATCAAAGGAGCAAGGAGAGATTAATGTTTTGACTGATAGGATGGTGAGATGGAATCAATGGTTGATGTAAGAAAATAAGGAACAAAAAAACTTGCATGAAAAAGAATATATATGTAGTAGAATAAAAAAATGGTTAAGCTGAAACATTAATAAAATAAATTTATAACTTAAAATATTGCATTAATTTTTTTTAAATTCAATTTAAGCATTGTATAATCAATTCTTAATGCTACAATATTTTAAGTTATAAATTTATTTTATTAATGTTTCAGCTTAACCATTTTTCTATTCTAATATATATTCTTTTTCATGCAAGTTTTTTTTCCTTATTTTCTTACATCAACCATTGATTCCATTTCACCATCCTATCGGTCAGAACATTAATATCTCTCCTTACTTTTTTGATAGATTTTTTCACCAACTGCCCAAATAGTTTTCTTTTTAATTCAATTTAACATTATATAATCAATTCTTAATGCTACAATTTTTGTAATTATAAATTTGTTTTTTACTAGAATATCTTGTCCTTTTCTTTTCTAGTTTTAACAACTAGTTCTTTACTTTTCCATATTTAAGCTTAACCATACTACTTTTCATTTTTCTATTGTAATCCATGCTTTTCCAAGCTTCTAATAAATTCACTTGTTCTTTGTTTAATTTCAGTCTTATTTTTTTTGCCCTCATAAACGTAACATGCACATAACAAGGTATGGCACTTGTCTGCTTCAATAAAATACCCCCCAATTATCTCTTTCATTCTGTCTGTTTCATTTGTAACTTCTCTTTTTGCGACAGCAGTAATTAGTAGCAACACTAGTCGCTGAAGTGATGTGGTTGCTATGGAAACCAATCATAAAAAACATCACTCACCTCCTTAGGTCTTTTTATGATTTTGAACACCACTAAATTAATCATAACTTTTGTTTTATTGAACGAAAATTGAAAAAAAAATTTTCACAATATAGTTGAGAAGGTGATCTATAAACTATAATAATTGTTTGAAATTTGGTCGAAAAATGAGTAAGCGGTGAAGCTTTAAAGCAGTTCTAAATGACTAAAACTGACACTTAACGATATATTCAAACATGGTAGTGTTTGAATGATAAATGTATCTTGGAACACAACAGCATAACGTGTTATGAAGACTGTCAGAAGTCAATAAACTGACTTTGTTACTAAACCTTATCCTTAAGTGACCTCCAAGCCTTGATAAGTGGTGACTTTGTAAAAAAAATAAATAAATAAATATCCCATTTCAGTTTGGTGAATTTACAGACTCAGCACCAATAAACATTGACTATTCAAACTTTGATTTGGTCTTGCATGAACTTAACTGATTTTGTAAAATATTTTTAACATTTAAAACTGTATTCTTGCGCAACCAAGCTGAAACACTTCAACACTGCTTCTGTGAAATTTCTGAAAATACAAAAAAAAACATACATTCTTGCTATTTAAATAGTTAATGGATTTTTTTTCCTTTTCAACGTATTAAAATGCTTTTAAGTATTTAGAAAAATGCGTTGGGATTCCTTTATTTTTACAAATGAAAAAAAAAACAAAGAATAAATAGAAAAGTAATTCCTTACAAAAAGTATAAAAAGGAAATGTTGAACAGACTATATACTAAGACATTTTTATTTTGATTTAATTATTCCTGTTTTATTGGGTGAACTTTTTAGGTTTCTTTTCTTTTATTACTGTGGGCAATTAATTAAAATTCTTGTAAAGAATAATTTTTTTTGGAAGGGAAGGTATGTAACAGAGTGCATATAAGAAAATATTAGCTGCAGCAGCCATTCAAACATGTATGCAAATTAGCAAGTCTGTGCAAGCTTGGTTCATGAGAAAATAAAAGGAGAAAAAAGAACAGCACGTGGTCAAGAACAAAAAACAAGGAGCAAAGTGGGCGCTGGTCAAGATAGACATGTGAAAGGCAAGAGCGAGAAAGCGCTGGTTGACGTCAGCAGCAACAGAGACTTTTAAAATGCATGTGTGCCAGAAGAGAGTTTGGGAAAATAATGGAATCCATTGTTTTGGAAGAACCATAAGTAAATGCATTTTATTTGCACTTTAAAAAAATGCCAAGTCAGATACTTTTTTTCTTTCCTTATTTTTTTTTATTTGTTTGTTCCTTTGTGACGGTGATGGACAGCATGTGGGTCCTAGAGGTTTGAACTGTGTTTCAGAAGCACAAGCAACAATTTTTCTCACTCTCTATCTGTGGCTTAATCTAAACGCAAATTTCATGAAAAAAAAAGCTTCTTTCCTAGAACTGTCCTTTCCTAGAACTCTGTTCTGTTAGTTTACTTTCCAGTTGACTACAATATGGTCATCTTTAAGTTCAGTGTAAATAAGTTCTTGTTGAGCCATCCCCTTAAATAGTCAATTTCTACCACTAATGATTGCTGTTGTCTCCGTGACCACTATACTCATTAACCCCCATCCTCGAGTGGCCCTCAGGCCTTTATAAGTGGTGACTCCCTTGTGAATAAACAAAACCTTCTGTTAGATATAATCAAGAAGTAAAAATTAAGTTTACAAGTCAAAAGCTTCTGTAAATTTAAAGAGAACATAAATATTAATATTTATATAGTAAATCCAACCAAATAAAAAAGCTCAATACAACCAAAATAGGAAATAGAGCTTGTCATAAAAGAACACAATTTAAGACCATAAATTATAGTTTGCAAGAATTTATTATTCGACAGGATATCTAAAAAGTAATACTAAGATTTCCTTAATCCGCAGCGTTTCAAAGAATGCGTTTTCATCAGAGGAAAGATTTTAGCAAATAATTATTATAGCGAAGCTATTAATTTGCTGGTACTGGCATAAATTGAAACTGCATTATATGAAAACTAATCACTTATGCAAAAACTTTAGTGTAAAGAGTTCATGAAATGCAGAAAAGAAATGAAAAGTGAGAAAGATACAAATGAAAGGATATGCAGTGGATTGAGTTGTTCCAAAAAGTGAATTGGTCATAAGATTCAATGGTTTCATAAGTGGCAGTCAGAGTTGTAAAATGCAAAATTGACATAGCGGTACAAATTAAGGATCCAAAATGAGTGGAATCCAATTATTCTGTAGATATATATAAAATAAAAATTTTGCATGCAAAATGCAATAAATCCTATTTCTTACAATTGAGAAAATGACATTTTTTTATAACGCAAATATTGTTGGACAACACCCATATTTTTTCTGTTTTAAACATTATTATGTCAAAATGTTATAAGACATTTTTTTTTTCTTCAAAAATGTGATTTAATGGAAATCATTTTTTTTTTTTTTTCTACATAATCAGTTAAATCTACAAATTGCTTTGTTTTTTTTTTTTCTATTTTTTTTTTTCTATTTTTTTTTTTTTTTTTTTTTTGCAAAATCCGATAGATCCAAGAACTTTGCAGCTAATTCTACCCTAAGCGACGAAGGCGATCAACTCCCCGTATTTCTTCCTATAACAGACAACACGCTAGGCAACATACAAATATCTGTGTGTGAGGTCGCCAAGCTAATCAAGAATCTTGATTCCAGTAAAGCAACTGATCCTGACGGTATTCCAATTATAGTGCTGAAAAAGCTCCAACCAGAACTTGCCCCCATACTTATAAAACTGTTTAAGCGTTGCCTTAAGGAGAAGTGCTTTCCAACACCCTGGGAAACCTCATCAGTATGCCCTGTATTTAAGAATTCAGGTGAAAAGTCATCTCCCTCTCAGTACAAACCAATAAGTCTCTTGTGTGTCATGAGTAAGTTACTGGAATCCATATTAAATAAAGTAGTCAACCACCTCAACAGAAACAACCTTCTTAGTGACATGTAATATGGTTTTCGCTTCGCAAGATCTGCAGCAGATGTGCTAACGGTTATATCTCATAAGATTAGTGAATCTCTTGATAAAGGCTTCCTTTCCAGGGCAATTGCTTTGGATATATTGAAGGCCTTCGATAAGGTATGGCACAAGGAGGTTCATAAGAGTAGTGGTTGATGGGCAGAAATCAGAGGCCCACAGTATTAATACTGGAGTCTCTCAGGGGTCCATCCTAGGCCCAACTCTCTTCCTGATCTACAGCAATGATCTCCCAAAATATATACTTAAATCATTTGTTGACATCTATGCTGATGACACGACCATCTATGGCAATACATTAAAGGCCGTAAATGACAAAGTTCTCTCTGATTCTCTATCCTCTGATCTTGAGTGCGTGGTAGAGTGGGGGAAGAGGTGGCTTGTTACTTTTAATGCATCTAAAACGAAGCTCCTATCTTTACATCATCAACACTCTGATCCCCATCTGGCATCAATTGAAATGGATGGCTCTTGTCTTGAGGAGGCTCCATGTTTTGACAAGCTTCTGGGTTTGACCTTTACTCCTGATCTGGAATGGAACAAGTACATCAGGTCTGTTGCCAAGGACATTGGGAAAATGGTGGGATTCTTCTACCGCTCTAGACGATATTTCACTACTGATGCAATTTTCTATCTGTATAAAAGCCAAGTACGTCCAAGGATGGAGTACTGCTGCCACATCTGGGCAGGAGCTGCTAAAAACAGCCTATCCTGCCTTGACAGAGTACAAAATAGACTTCGTGGCTTAGTGGAGGATGCCCTTTTCTCTTCCCTGTAGCCTCTCTCCCACAGAAGAGACGTTGCGAGCCTGTCTTTGTTTTATCGTTATTTCCATGGCAAGTGCTCGTCTGAGCTCCATTCTCTGGTCCCCCATCACCAATCTTTCACGAAAAACACTCGTCTAGCTGAAGCTACTGTCATTAATTTTCCCCACTCTTTATGTGTGCCTGAATCCAAATGTAGATTCCATGAGCAGAGCTTCTTTTTTAGAAGTGCACGACTGTGAAACTCTCTTCCGTTTTCCTGTTTCCCACCTAACTGCAACTTGGATGTATTCAAGTCCAACATGAACAAATTCCTGACAAACCGTTCTCTTAAATAAGACACCCTATCAAATATCAATACTAATGATTACTACGATACTATCTCATTGATAGTAATATGCAATAACCCGTATCCCCGAGTGGCTTCCGGGCCTTGATAAGTGGTGACCACCATATAAAAAAAAAAAGATCCAATTATATCTATGTAAACTTACCATTCCACTTAGAATAACGTAGCATATTGACAGAAAATAAGAGACTTGTCTTGAGAAAATGTATATATATGCAAAGATATCATCAAAAATATAATGTAGACGTACAACCATCTAAATATTATATCTGTATTATAAGTAACCTCGAAAAATATGAATTATGTTAATTTAATCTCTATTTGGCATACTTGTTGGGGAAAATAAATTTAAAAAAATTGTTTTAAATTCCAAATTTTTGTATTTTAAAAAAATAATATTAATGAAACTCATGCCATTTTTCATCGCTGTTAATATTGATGCTATTGATGCGTGAGAGTGCATGTGTATTAATAACGATGATTGGAGTTATATGCCGAGTAAATCAACAGAATATACCCGTTATAACTGCATAGCACGATACCCAACTATGACAGAAGCAAGATCACCAATTAGAAAATAGTTCAGACTCTGTCAGATCAACGATTGAGGATGTATCCCCAACAAGTACAAACATTATCAACTCAATAATGGTCAGTTTTCACCCTTTGTCCTAGTTAGTTGGTTTGCAATGTTCAATTTTTTTTTTCTTGTAAATCGTTGCATTTAAATAAAAAAAAATTTTTTAATTATTATTGACACTTGTACAAATTTCCACACGAAAAAATATGATGTATGTACCTGTGGCTAAAAGAAAATATTGTATACTGAAAATCACATAAATTAATCCAGTAGTTTTATTTTTATGAAGAAAATCATTTGTAAGCAAATTTAAGTTTTTACAGTGCCTGTAAGAATGTAAGAATTCAGGAATGTTTCTGTCGAACTTGCGAATTTGAACGTCCAAACCCATCCAAATTTGGATATCCAAATTTGGATGTCCAAATTCCAGAGTTCAACTGAAACATTCTTGAGGTCGACAAGATACATCTGGAATTCACCCTTATCTGTCCATCTGTCCGCACTTTTCTCAATAACTATGCCTTGGAATTTTTATAAATTTTGCACAAACATTAAACATGATATGAGTAAAAAAGTAGCAGAATGGATTTTCCAGGAAAACTCTGGTTGTCCCCCTGGGGGTGCCTTTCGGGTTAAAATGGCTAAAATTAACACTTTCGTGCTTGTTAAAAAAATTGATGCCTTTGATTTTTATAAAACTTTCTGAAAAGTTGTAACTAACTGATTTCTATATAATTTTGTTTGTCTATACTTCGCAATAACTCTTTTGTGTGCCTCAGGGGCTCTTTAGGGCTAATAAAAACACTCCATTTTTGGGACTATTTTACAATATTTATCAAACATTTTCTGTGTATGTCTATTTAGCAGTTTTGCATGAGGGTGAACTCAAATTTAAGTTAAGGCCTTGGGGACTTTTGGGGCTAAATGGGGTGGGTGGGTGAACTTAATCATTTCTTTTTTTGCATGGTGCAGAACTCAAATTTACATATGTTAAGGCCTAAAACTGCACCGTTTGTTCATTCTCACCAGGATTTGACGTCCACTGGGGACTCTTGTGTCTAAATGGGGGGGGGGGGGGCTGAACTTAGTCATTTTTTTATGCCTCGTTCACTATGCACTCACCACGCATGCTTCACTTGTTTTTATTCTTATTCACCCTAAACAAGGTATATTACCATTGCCACCTAGACGTAAGGGACTACTGTTTGGAACCATGTTAGGAGATGAGCGAGATGTCTGTTCACCTTACATCTAAATTCCTGCATGTTAGTACTGGGAAGCAGGAAACAGGGAGGGAATTCCAAACTCTAGCAGTTTGAGGAAAGAAACTATTAGAATAGAAAGCTCTTCAGCATCCAGAAAACTCTACAGTAATAGGGTGGGATTTTGCCACTTGTTAGGTTAGCCAAGGTGGGGGAGTATTTACGTTGTGAGATAAAAAAAAGAAGCTGTTATATATGATGAAAATTATGGAAATAATATTCCAAGGTGATCGAGAGATGAAATGTACGGTACAATCACGTTGACACACCGGTTCTCGCCAGATCACTGAAGTTAAGCAGCGTTGAGCCTGGCCAGTACAAGATAGGTGACCTTTTGAGATGACTAGGCACTGTATGTACCTTCTGGGAAGGTTGGGCGTGAGGCCAGCACCCTCACCCCGAAAAAAGAACTCCACGCTACAAAAGCATCTACAAAGCTCAAGGCTATGGATGGAGAGATAAAAAAAGGAAAAAAACTAAACTATATGTTCATCAACATTTCGTCTGTATTTCAAAACTTCCTCGAAACAAATAATTTGAACAAAATAAAATACCAATAAAATATTTGAATGTATACTTGTGTTCGTGAAGTGAAAGGGATTTACTGGTATTTTATTTTCTTCAAATTATTCAGAGGAAGTTTTGAAATAAAGTCAAAACGTTGATGAACATATAGTTTGGTTTGTTTCTTTTTCATCTCTTCATATATATACATGTATATACCCATAAAAGTGAGAATTTGTGCGTGTGAGGACGCTTCTCAACGAATTTATGATCTACACACTTGAAATTTGGTATCTAGGATATTCAGACATGTGGAAAACTTTTTAATCCATTTTTGTCCACCCAAAAAAAAGGGCTGCTAAGGGGTCAAAATTGATACGTGGGAGTAATCAGATTTGTATCTATTTACTGTTTCACGAATGCATATGCGTGAATAGTTCACATTACAGATTACTTATGTTAAGAATAAGTAGGTTTGAAAACAGTTTTAAAGAGCATGTCACGCTGGTTTAATGATTATTATACTTGACTCACTGTCTTTAGGTTTTGGTTTCAATCTCAGCTTGAGTAATTTCTTTTGTTTACTTACAAGAAGTGAACTGTTTAGAAAAAACAATACTATTATGCACATGTCTCAGTTTCTGTCAGAATTAAAATATGATATTTATGTGTATTTTATGACTGGGCAACACCGGGCGACCTACTAGTATATATATATATACACAGGATGTCCGTAAAGTTACTATACAGTCTTACAAGTTACTATACAGACACCCTGTAATATATTAACTATTAATACAAATATAATACAATAAGACAATAATACTGTATAGTAACTTTACGGACACCCTATATATATATATACTAGCAAGCAGTCTGGTATTGCCTGGTCATAAAATATGCTTAAGTATAATATTTTGATTGATGCAGATTTTGTATTATATTATATTGGATCCAATGTATGGTAATGATTTAGAAAGTTAAAAAAAAAAAAATATGACTTGTGCACCACCATCGAGAATCGAAACCAAAACATTTAGCTTACAATTTACTTTTTCTTTTGACATTAATGCCTGAGCTATGAAGATATGATTGCTGCAAGGCTAAAAATTTAAACCTGAAGGAATAGCTATTACGTTATGCATGCATATTCATAATGCTGTCGTTTGCCATTCACCTGGCAAACTCCTTTTTTTTTTTTTTTAATTTTCACACTTTTGCACCAATTTTCCCCAGCTAAAACTCAAATATAAAGCCCTATATATTAAGTTTCATGTCTGTAGACCAAAAACCAACAAGGGAGTTTTCAAACAAATATATATATACACATACATTAATATATGTGTGTGTGTGTGTGTATGTATATATATATATATATATATATATATATATATAGATAGATAGAAAGACGTTTGTGTTTGCTATGTTTTTACGCAAGTATAAATCATGTAGAATATCTGCATGAATATAATTGCACATAATAGGTAACTAAAGATGATCATCCCATAAGAAAACTGAAAAAACTAATAGGGAATTAATTAAAATGAATGTTTAAAAGAATATGCAAATTAGCTAGATTTTTTGCTAGTGAATGCAATTTCACGACCCATGTATAACAAAGTTATATTTTCTTTTTAAATAAATAGAAAGGTTTTTAATACGAATATCGATACACAAAAGTAACAAATTTATAGTGTGTGTGTGTATGTATATATATATATATATATATATATATATAGTATGTATGTCTTTATCCAACATGTAAAGTCATCTTATTTGATTATCGAAGTTGGATTCAAACCTATTAAAATTACAATTAATAGAAATTGGAAAAATCAGAACTTTTTGATGTATAAAAAATTTGCTCCTGCTTAACCAATTTTCACTTGTTGTTATTTTCCTCTACGAAACAGCTAACCCAAACTCCATGAATAAATATTCGAAGACATAAATAACTTGGAGCATAAAACCTTTTCAGAGATTATTGGATTCAGCATTAAATTGTAACATAGTCTTTACAGGTTGACACTCTGGATTCATATGTTGTATGTAGACAGTCGCAAGGAAAGAATTCAACTCTTTTATTTCAGTGGATGCAGCAGATATTTATTTACAGGTACTTCCAAAATGCCTTGTCTCTTATTCAAAAATCTTCCTGTATTCCAATGTGCTTAACAAGACTCTTTCCCTGTTGCTCTTGGTTCAAGTGTGTAACACGTCTATCTCTGTCCTCTTAACATCAAGTGTTTGTTTTCCTTTTTTATAATTTTTTTTTTGTTTTTTTTTTTACAAAGGAGTCACCACTTATCAAGGCCTGCAGGCCACTCGAGGATAAGGGTTAATGAGTACAGTAGTCAATGGGATAATATCGTAGTAATCATGGAAATTTGGTAAATTGGATTACTTAAGGGGACAGCTCATCAAGAACTTGTTTACATTGGACTTGAAGACAACCATATTGTAGTCAGCTGGAAAGCAGAATTTTGTCTTCCTTGCTATGATATCACCTCCAACACAGCTCCGTCATTTGCATATGTTGGCTGTTGCTGCTATACGTGTGTCCACGTTCTGTTACAGAATAACTTGAAAATGATGTATCTTGTTAAACTTGGGGAATCTACATGGAATTTGTAGATCCAATCCTCAGCGCAAGCAATACTAAGAAGATGATTGTGAATTACTTTAACTTCTATCCGGTCATCGCTGAAAACTCCATCTACCCACTATTCCAGCATATCAGGGAGTCTAAAAGGTGTTACACCTTGCCCAAGGATGACCTGGAACTGTGCAATACATGAGTGTTTATCTCCTCAAGGTATATCCGCTTACCTTATGTTTTAATTTATAAACTTAAAATTTTAGAAATTAAAAAAACAAGAACAGAAATGTGAATAAGGATTCAGGGTTCATAGCAAACGTGCATACGGTGCCTCATGGATTTCAGATAAACTCCAGATATGCCTCAAAGGGGTTAAAGTGCACTGAATAAGTCGGTGAAACTAGGATGGTAGCACTAGATATCTGTAAAGCCATCAAGGTCTTCTCAGAAATATCAACTTGCATGGTATTACTGAATGAATATTTAATTTAATATTGAGATAAAATGCTATTCCCGTGAATTAAATAAACGGATCTGTTCAAAATTCTGTGCAGATTCCAGAGTTCAATAGAGAGATTCTCAAGTTCAACAGGATACACCTAAAGAAGGTTGAAGGTATATTGGTCATAGCGTTGTGCGAATAACAGTAACACTCAAGATAAGTCCAAATAATACATAATTTCAGATAAACACCTGATATGCCTCAAAGGGGTTAAAGCACCCTGGATAAGTCAATGAAACTAGGAGGGTAGTGCTGGATAAAATAACCAAAATCATAATAACCAAACCAAATCTGTTCATTTAAAATTCTTAATGATTTATTTTTTCCAATAATCTTACAAGTATGCAATTTGATTAAAAACACCCATTTTCATGCGGAGGATTAACTAAATCCTATTGGTTAGGGATTTACGTTTGCCATGCACTTGGACTTGCAATACAAAATATTTATCTGCCATATACTTTGGTATATGATGGTATAAGTAATATTTTAAATACGAAATATTTTAGTTAAAACAGTTAGGAAGAATATAGTAACTAGTGTTTCAAAAACCAGCATTTTCAAACGATATAATGCTTGAAATTGTCGAACTGGACATTGAAACAATTGTAACATAAAATGAAATACACTTTTCGTTGCCATCAACACCTTGTCTTGAAGTCTTGATTTTGCACACACAGTATATTAATGCTCAATTATGAAATGTGATAATTTTGTAGCTTAATCCTTAAGTCAACCTTTTTTGGCTTAAAACCTATTGGTATATGAAAATTTACTGAATTACACAAACTCAGTATATTACATATAAGTCTATATATATATATATATATATATATATATATATATATATATATATTTATTTATATATATATATATATTTTTGAAATTTTTGTTGGGGTAACGATGGAGTTGACGTATAATAATGAAAAACTGCTCAATATTCTTAGTATAGCAGGTGTGTCCAAACTGAACTTCATGTTGGCCCTGGCAACGCTGGGTATCTATGCTAGAATATATATATATTTTTAGCCTATTAAAACCAGGTAAATGTTAGCTCGTTGACTTAGAATAAGTACTTTATGCCAAATTGATGGTTGAATATGGTTCAATTTATGCTGATTTTTACATTAAAATACTAGTCTCTATTAATTCCTAATTGTGCATTGAACAAATATAATACTTTGTTCGTTACACCTCATAACAAAGGTCCATACAAAATTTCAGTCAGATAGGCCCACTAGTTCAGTGGCATAGCAACTATCGCCCCACCCCCAACACAAAAACATATTATGATCTTAAAAACTTATTTTGGTATAAAATTTCAGAATTTTTGTTAGCTTTTTATTATTTTAATTTTTTCTATCCCCCTCCCCCTCCCCCTCAAAATGCTGCGGACCACAGCCCCCACCCACCCCTTTGCTACGCTACTACAGTAATTTCCAAGAAAACTTATAAGAGTAAATGTGGTCTTATGGTTACTAATATCTATTAATTCCTTACTGCATCGAATGGTTAAATAATGCTTAGTTTGCTGCACCTTATCATAACAAAGGTCCATACAAAATTTCAGCCAGATTGGACCAGTAGTTTTCAAGAAAAAGTGGAACAGACAAGCAGATAAAGGGAAATCTAGTATAGATTAATGTTTTTTTCTATTTTTTTATTTATTTATTTTTTTTTTACCTAGGCATCACCAGTTATCAAGGCCAAGAGGCTACTCGAGGATAAGTGTTAAAGAGTGTACAGTAGAAATTGGACAATCGTTAGTAATGGAAATTCGGTAAATTTGTTAACTTATATGGAACGGTTCATCAAAAACTTGTTTACGTTAGACTTGAAGGCAACCATATTGTAGCCAGCTGTTTTTGGCCGAATTTCTTTTGTTGAATTGAAAACAATAAAAATTGAAAAGCGCTTGGATGATGATAACAAAGAAAAAAATTATCGAAAAGAACCTAAAAACTTTTACTGTATCAGTTTTTGCTTTCCTGTTTCGCCACAGAACAATCCTGCCGAGAATCTCCTTAAAGCTGACGGAAGTCATAAATGGAAATGTGCCAAAGTCGGAGAGAAGCAGTCAACTGTTGTTCTGCAAGTATGTTTGAATTATTTTCTCTTTTTTTCTTTTATTTTATTCATTCCATTGTTATATCCTATAGTCTTGCAATGGTATGGCAACAAACATGATTAATTCCAAAACAATGAATGCAAAGAACCTTATTTATCAGAGCAATGGAGTATTATGTTCGATAATCTTCACAAACACATCAAGCTAATGTCTCTATCATCTGCCATCTTGCAGCAATGCTCTCAATGGTTTGGGCATGAAGCTAATCACCCAGAGGGAGAGCTAATTCACAATGTAATCTACCCTACCTCTCTGCCTGTTTCATAAGATTTTTTGGCCCTGTCGGTGGGGCATTAGACTGCCCCCCTGCAGAGGGTAAAAGTCCCTCAATGGGGGTCCTGGATATGACCTTAAACTATATCCAGTGGTGAGGCCCCAGCTTGTGGGCTTTGGGGAGTGTGGAGCCACCCTTTAATTACCATTGCCCCCAGGTCCACTCTGACCCGGAGTGGTAGTACCTGTTAGGGTCCCAACTATGGGTTAAATAGAAACCGACGTGAAAACAACAGATATATTCTATTAAAAAAATTTTTCTTCAAAATCTTTGGATTCGGCATTAAATAACCCGAAAAGGGTTGATATGCCGTAAAACAAAAACAACCAACCTAAGATTTTTTTTTTTTTCTAGAATTCAAAATACATGCTAAAATCACAACACTAGATGGGAATTCTGGTTAGTAAGTGTACAACAGTTGTGATAGCAGGTTCATTTTCCACCATGTTTTGCTTGGCCTTCACCTGTGAACTGGACCTGCTACCTCAGCTGTTCTGTATTTACTAACCAGAAAACTCTTATTCAGTCATATAATTTTAACATGTATTTTACATTATTAAAGTAAATAGGAAAAAAATAATGTTGATTAACTTGTATTTAGTCGATTATCATCACCGGTCCTGGATATGACCTTAAACTATATCCGGCTTGCGGGCTTTGGGGAGTGTAGAGCCACCCTTTAATTGCCATTGCTCCCCGGTCCACTCTGACCCAGAGTGATAGTACCTGTTAGGGTCCCAACTATGGGTTAAATAGAAGCCCACTTGAAAAAAAACAAAACAAATATATTCTGTTAAAAAGTTTTCTTCAAAATCACTGGATTCGGCATTAAATAACCCGAAAACGATTGATATGCCGTAAAACAAACAACCAATAACAACAATATTATCATCACCTCTATTCGATCTATTAAGACAATGGATACCCTTAGTAAAGATGGCTGTGTATGTAATTGTAAAAACTAAAAACAATGAAAGATAAGCGAAGAGCACATACAGCACTTGGTAGTTCCAATGGTCATCTATTTTAGTACTGACCTGGTTTAATATCACTCGTTTGATCTAATGGAAACTAGTGTATCAACGTGATAATGCTGTATTATTTTGTATAATAATATTCTAATTCAAACTTTTAATTTTCAAATCGAGTCGGAAATATTTGAAAAAAAATTTTTTTGTTTAATTTTGTTTTGCCATGATTAAATTATTTCCAGTTTTTTATTTATTTAATTTTTTTTCATGTCAGTTTGAAAAAGCATCAGTCATCCACTCGATCGACATTGGAAATGACAGTTCGGCCTTTGTGGAGGTTCTTGTTGGACGATCATCTTCTGAAAAAGATTTCCAGGTAAAGATTTTCACTTTATGAAATTCCAATTAAACACTTCAGCCATTATAATATTTCAAAGTACATTCACAATGTATGTGCGTTTGTGTGTTTTCAAACATATGTACCATAGTAGGGCACCAGAGGATGTCCTCAGTGTTATCAAGATCACTAGTTGCAGGTCCTCTCTTTATTGCGCCGATCTGATTAGAGATGATCAGTCTCTGATCCACCATCTTCTAGCGCACTTCCAGACACGTGGGGAGTCATTGTAAATAGGAATTTAGTAGATTTGTTACATATTAGCACACTCAGGGTTTTGCCGAATTATCTGAGCCAGAAGGTTATTATTCTTATTGTTGTGTGGAGTGAATTAGATTTGTTTAAAGAGAAAAATGCAATCTAAGGACCAATATGGTTATAAATGACTTTTTAGGAATTAAAACATACTAGATTCTATAAACAATTAGAAGAAGGAATTTTAGATAAATATAAAGAAATATGTTTTAATAGAAAAGAATGTTAGAACATAAACAAAATACGTGACGAAGGTAGATAATTCGATTTATGTCTTTGGTCACATGCTGTTAATGATGTAATGAGTAAGCTAAACATGTATCAGTTGGTCAAGAGTTGAGAGTCAGAGTTAACAGACACGGTCAGTAGTCAGAAGAAGAAATGTAGTGGTGGACTGTAATGGCTTCAAGTAGAGGGAAATGTCGATAGTAAAAAGCGAGGACCAGCATTACAGCTGGGCATTTATATTCATGGTTTACATTGCGAGTGAAACAGTTGCATTTACAAGTGTGTAGAACAATTAAGAATAACCGAAATGGGGAGAAATAAAGAGCTTACCTCGGATACGTCTGTTGTGTTGCGGGCTGAGCGGAAGAGAGAGTTTCAAGATGGCATCCATGGGTTTTTATTGGTGTTGACCCCATGCAATTCTCACAGAATCACGTCTGCTCTCGCGCAATTATGCAAATATATAATTCCCGGCCGCTATAAAGGCAGGTCGCTGGGAAGCTGTCAGGCAATGTTCTGCAGATTGTGTGTAGGTGGTTCTGGTGGTTGAATTGTTCTTTGTGACGAACCATGTATCTGCGAGAAGCGAGTTTTCTTCTGCTTTTTTTTTTTTTGTCTCCTTCTTCTTTCTCTACGGTTATTACAGCCAAGAAATCCCTCTCTTCTAGAGGTGGGCGGTGCAGGGCGAACCTGACTATTTCCTATCTTTGTTGCCTACTACATTTTGCAAAGTGGTGACTAGAAATAAAATCTTTATCTTTTGGTGATTATGTTTTTTTTTTTCACTGACAATCTTCCAAAGCTCATTCCAACTTTTAGTTTGAATTATTGGGCTATTCCCTTTTATTTATTTTTTTTTTTTTTTTTGTTTTTAGATAGTTTTTAAATGGTAGACAAAACAGTCGCTTTTGAGTTACTCATAAAATTTGATTAAATTAAAAAATAAGACTAATTGGTTAATTTATGTTATTTATTTTTGGAATATGATATTTTTGTTTTGTTATGGCTGTATATATCATACAGATTTTTCTTTAATTTTAATATCTGGGTAAAGAACCAAATTTATTTTATTTGTTTTCTGCAAACAGCACATTACCACAGAGATATAAAGAATTACTGAATCAGTAATCAAGTCAGTATTCAAAAAAATCAAAGAATATAAAAAAAATAACAAATTCTAAGAAAAATAACTTTTTAATAGATTTTGATTGAAAATGAAATTTCATATTCTAAAAAATTTATACTACATAAATGAAACAAATTTGGATTTTTTTCTTCTTCGATTCTGTTTACATATAAATTTAAAATCTTCATCTTTTATAGACATCTTTTGATCCAAACGAAACTGGTAAAGCTCTCATTTTTTATTATTTATTCTTGTGTTTAATTTGTTTGTTTTTTTTCTGTCTTTTTTTCACATATGTACGTGCATATGTACGTGTGCTGATAATACTCAAATTCATAATAACATGATAATTTCAAAAATATTCCCAAATTCACTTACTCTATAATGGACAAAGATCAGTATGCTTTGCTAAAAAAAAATATCTAGCAAACTTCTCTTAAAGTTGGTATTTAGCATTAGAACAACATAACCCTCCCCCCAATAATTTTTTAAATTTTGGGAGGAAAAAATGTATTCTTTGAGGAGAAAGGGGGATCTCAAATGACCATTTACATTATTTAATTATGTTATCAAGAAGTAAATAGGATTTTTTATGTTAGTAAAGGGAGGTAACTGATTTTTTATATACAGTTATTTTCCTTACACCAACTTAAGTGTGTGTATGTCCAGAGAGAGGAATGGAATGAGCAAAAAGGGGGGGGGGGTAAAGTTATGTTACACTTTTACCCTGTGCAATGTCAGGTAACTCTCATAGTCAAATATAAAGTGTATAATTAAGCAAGAAATTAAAGAAAAAAAATAGCCCATTTTGGAACTGGTAATTTAACAAAAAAAAATATGAAAGAGAAGTGGTTAACTATGTATACTGTATATAATATAAACAAAGATCACTGGTGGAAAAAAGATGGGGGACATAGTTTTGAAAGTCCGTTTATCAATTTTTTTTATAGGTTTCCGACTACTTTTTGATTGTATTTGAAAGATTAAAGTCTAAAGTTAATTTTCAAAAGGGAAAAAAAATATTTGTTAATGTGAAGTTAAATAAATTCATTGTAAAAATCCTTTGAAAGATAAATATTAGTTTTCTGGATCTATTTCGAAGATAATTAGTAAAGTCCTAAGATATTGAATTAAATAAAAAAAACACCTTGTTTATACAAAAATATAGTTTAATTAGTTCCCAAAAGCGAGAGATTCTGGCTACTCACAATCACAACAAACAAAAAATCAACTAAGTGTGGATTCTACAGAAGCCCAAAATGTCAGAAAGTAAAAATGCTGTCTGAAAATGACTTCAGGTAGTTGAAGGGAGGTAGAGGGTGCTGGTTTTCTTTTTCCCCCAGCCATGCATCTGTACTTTCCTATCGTGAATGTTTGTATAATTTTTACCATTTTTTTAATTTAATTATTTTTCTGTGTTCCTGCTTTTAAATTAAAATTTTTTTTTTTTTTTTTCAAGATTATATAATAATTGTTACGCCGAAAGTTTGACGTTCATTCAAGCGAGGAAAATATTAGAATCTTATATATAAAAATTATGCAAAACGTGTAATCTAAAAAAAAAGTAGAAATATTTTTTGTATTTATAATTTTTTTGTGTGAAAATATTAAATAAACAATGCTTAATTAAATGATAATATTGGTAGTTCAAGAAATTAATTTTTCTTCGAGTTATATCTAATTCATTAACATGGACTGTAGGGGCTTTTTTTGTAATGTTCCTGAAAAAAATTAATCTTTTTTTTTTTTTTTTTTTATTGTTACAATTTATGATGCTTTAGTTTCATAAAAAAAAAAAAGCAAAAATAAATTCATTCATTGTTTTTTTTACTTGGGGAAAGGAAAATTAATTTTATTTATTTCTTTACTACAACATTCAAAAGGTAAAGGAGAACTTTTATGCAACACTCAAATATTTATATATCTCATATAGAAATTAAGTTTTAGTCCCAAGAAAAACACATTCTTACACTAGCAATACTACACCATTTTTTTCCCTTTAGATTGAATAAACTCAAATCAAACATTATCAAAAATAGCATAAAAAACAAAGAAATAACATCTGTAGTTTTTTAAAATCGGTCCATTAGAACTAGAGTTATGACTATTCAAAGTATCAAAAAAATGTCTGGTTCACTGTTAGAAAAATGTCTGGTTCACAAGTTAGTCCTATTCAAATGCTTATAAGCTTGTGACTGAAAATGGTAAGAAATTTGCACAATTTAAAGACTACCCCAACTTTAAAAAGTTTTATCCTCAGATCTTTTTAAGATATTATGATGAAATTTTGAACATATCATAATACCATGACGGTCCAGTTGGCGTTATTTACGATCATCTCACTTTGTAACTTGTAGCATACCAATTAGCATATTCCAGTTTCATTTTAACAGCTTTAAGTAGAACTATTATAGAAACAGATAAGAAAAATGTTAAGTAAGACTTTATCATCATAGGAAGTTTTATTCTGATGGACATTATTATTTGTCATTATAGCATCATAAATAATCCAAGATGGCGACCAGGAAGTTCAAAATGGCCACCATGACATGATTCAAAGAAATTATTAACAAAATATGGCTTGTAGCATATCAAATTAAAGGAAATTTTGTACAGATCAAAATTGTTTTCAAGTACATTAAACTAATTAGCATACTAATTACCATCATTAAGTATCATTTTAACGGCTTTAAGTAGAAGCATCATAAAAACAGTTAAAAAAAAATGGGAGGTAAGGCTTTATCATCATGCAAAATATTATAAATTATTAAAATTATATAAATTATTATTATAAAGTCCATCAGGACTTTATCATTTGTCATTATTACACCATGAAAAATCCAAGACGGCAATTAGGAAATCTAAGATGGCTACCACGACATGATTCAAAGAAATTATTAATAAAATATGGCTTGTAGCATATCAAATAAAAGAAAATTTTATACAGATTACAATTATAATGTTGTCAAGTACATTAAACTAATTAGGATAATTAAATTTCATTTTAACGGCTTCAAGTTACTATGACAATTATCGGGCGAGTTTCTACCACTATTTTGTATAAATTTTTTAATTTTTAAGTCATTGTCAAGACTTCAAGCGACATTGCAACCATTTTTTTCTTGTTCTCATGTAACACTCGACACTACTTGTTTTTTTAACAGAATAAACATAACACCAAAAATTTATCGAGGTAGGTAGAAGAGTAACTTGCCTTTGGTAACATTTATTTATTATATATTTGTTTTTTGACCACTTTTTCATACCTCTGTGGATTGTAAAACAAACCCAATAAAAGTTATTCTTTTACTTAACTGGATAAGTGGTTTGTGCGTTTTAACTCATTTAAAAGCGTGGTCATTGTCAGTCATTCTTTTTCAAAGAATTTATTTTTTAAAAATATTCTTTTCGTTTCCATAATTAAAAATTTATGTTTTCTAAATAACTAGCCTGGATGCTCGGCATTGCCTGGGTGTTTGGAGGTGTGTGTTGAGCAAAAAAAAAAAAAAAAAAGAAAAGAAAAAAAGAAAGAAAAATAGATCTAGTAGGCAGGCATAACGCGAAGGTGGAAAAGAAAGTGGAGGTGTGTGTAAGGGTGTTGGTTGAGCAAAAATAAAAAAGGGAAAATTGTGAGTGCAAAATATATATATATATATATATATATATATATATATATATATATATATATGAGTAGTAAGCAGGCTCAAACCCATAACATGTCACATGAAAAAGAGGTGAAAAAAAAAAAAACTGTCTTACTGATGTGCCTACCGTGGTTGTGACATCACAGGCAGTCGAAATAACGCCTTTTAAGCGCCATCATGAACGCAAAGGTTGAATGACTTGCAAAAAAAAATCTACTCTCCGTGTAGAAAGTGCCCAGTTGAAGGTGAAGGAATTAATGTTTTTGGCCAATTTTTCGATATTTGTCGTCCAAGATGTTGAGCTTGAAAATGATACCGATCTCATGAAAATCCGTGGTCTGTGTCGGAAGTTTTTGCGAGACATACAAACACACACACTAACACGCATTTTGGCGTTTATATACATATATATATATATATATAGACTAGCAGGGGTACCCGGCATTGCCTGGGTGTTTGTAGGTGTGTGTGTTGGGGGGGGGGGGTTTAGATCCAAACCCAATGTTAAATAAACTTCTTTTGAAAAATCGGAAAAAAACCCCAAAAAAAAACAACGAACATGATGTAAAAAGAAGAACAAGTAAAATAAAAAAAAAACTCGTTTAAAATATCAGGAAAAAAAATGCAAAGTTTTGGTAGATAGGTAGGATCGAACCCGGAACGTTGATATGTTACCCGCTTGCCCACTAAAGGAAAGTAACTGAACGCAATTTCAATTTATTGTTTATAAATAGCAGGTGCACGGCGAAATTAATTAGGACAAAGGAAAGTAAATTCCGCACTTAATTTTAACTGCGGAATAGTTCTTTTGGGTTTGTTTTTTACCCAACTTTGTCTGGTTTTGTTTATTAGGAGAGTGTCCAAATGAAAGCAATTGTCTGATAAGACAGTTTTCACCAACATTGCTTTCTGGACGCTCCCGGCCCGTAGCCGAGAAAGACACTCTAGTTTCACATCAGTTTTGCTTTTACAAAAAAAAACGATGTTAAACTTCTTTAAAAAATCGGAAAAACAAAATAAACTGCACGGCGTCACCCCGTGTGGTTAAAAAAAAAACAAAAAACAATTTGGTAGGTACGTAGGATCAAACCTGGAACCTTGAGGTGAAGGTGGAAAAAAATCCTGACATGTAACCCACTTGCCCACCACGGCAAAGTAATAGAAAAGTGATTTAATTTAACAACTAAAACTTAAATGTATGATTTTAATGATAATGAAGTCAAACATATCTCGCAGTCATGTTTCGCTGCGAGGCTTTTTTTTTTTTTTTTTTTTCCCCCCCCAACTTTGGCTGTTAGTTTTCCCGAGATGTTGGGGAGGAGGAAACAGCTCCCTATAAAAAGGGGAGTGTCCCAATGAATATCAATTATCTGATATAAGAGGTTTTCCTCGCATTGATCAAACTTTATTGCTTTTCTGGACGTTCCTGTTACGAGTGCCAGGGAGAGATCGGATGCTAGAAATTCAGTTTCGCTTTTATACTGAAAAGCAAAACGGATGCGACGAGTGAAAAAAATCTCAAATAGCAAAAGTAAAAGTCGGCCAAATTAAAGATAGATGCGATCTCCCTTCGTAACTCGTAGATATTATAATTTAGACAGTATATAAATAAAATTTATAAGAATGAGTGACCAACCCGAGAACCACCTCGAAAAAATCCTTTACCGAACATACACAAAAAGTGCGCACACACACACGCACATTTTTGCTTTTATATATATACTAGCGGGGGATACCCCGCGTTGCCCGGGTGTTTGGAGGTGTGTGTGGGTTTGGGTAAATCAAAACTGGGGGGGGGGGGTAATATAAAAAAAAAGTTTGGGTAGGTGAGTATGAGGATCGAACCCGAACACTTGAGGCAAAGTTGGAAATTAAAGTGTGAAAAAAAAACGTGCAACGTTAATCACTGGGGCCACCGCGACATACTAATGGAAACGCGTTTGAATTTATTTAATTACTTAAATTGGCAGGTGCACGTTTTAATGACTTAATGAGCTCAACTTTGACTGCAGGGTAGTATTTTATTTAATGCGGGAACGCTTTTTTTTATTTTTATTTTCCCAAGATTTTTTTTGGGGGGGACCAGCTCTCCTTATCCAAATTGAATAGCAATTGTCTGATATAAGGAAAATATTTCCACATTGATCAAAGCTGATTGCTTTCGGACATTTCTAGCGATCGCGACCGGAAAAATACTGCCAGAATTAGTGTCGCTTTTATTATACAAAAAAGCCTAATCCACATGTGGCGAGCGAAAACTGTTGAATATTTATCTTCCCGAAGTTGAGCAAATTAAATAGACAGGCGAGCTCCGTTGTTAACTCGGACATATTATGATTTATGTGATATAAAAAGTCTTAAGAAGTTGTGAACCGACCGACCGCTTCTCTGAAAAAGCGAACATACATGCACACATTTTCGCTTTTATATATATAAATATAGACTAGCGGGGGGGGGGTACCTGGCGAATCAACACGTGAGAAGCCAAAATAGCAATAATTTTGTAAAAGTCGCTGTAAATAAATCTAGATGCGACCAATGTTCCCAAATCCTAGATATTATTATCTAGGGGATATATAAACACTTCTAAGCGATAGTAACGACCCTGGGACTGCCAAATGTAAAGCTTCAAGAAAGTATATATATATATATATAGATGACAAAAAAAAATGAATACTTTATGTTCATAAGTTAGTTGACAAACGATTTGTTAACAGATTTTTTGTGCACGTCTTTCTTTCTGCTTTCTAGCTGTCTGCAATATGGTGGTCTTCAAGTCTAACGTAAACAAGTTTTTGATGAACCGTTCCATATAAGTTAACAAATTTACCGAATTTCCATTACTAACGGTTACTATATTGTCCAATTTCTACTGTACACTCTTTAACCCTTATCCTCGAGTGGCCTCTTGGCCTTGATAAGTCGTGATGCCTATGTAAAAAAAAAAGTCTTTGCACACTATTATCTACTCATGCCACTACTATTATCTACTCATGCATAAAAAGTTTTTATCCAATTCTTTTCAAATTTTAGGACAAAAGAAATGAATATATTCGCTATTAAATAGCGTTCGAACAAAGTTTCTATCCTTACTTATCTTTGTACTACAAAGCGTCAACTTTGAGATATTCTAACTTTGACTGGAAAGATGTGTGTGTTATGTTCAAATTCTGTAGCAAAGACAATTCTTTTCTCTAATTAGCTAAAACAATTAGAAAAATCGTCAACAGGTGCAATTTCTGCTTCGAGTGTTTATGTGAACACACCTCAACCACTTATTTGCAAAAAGTCATCTACCACGAGCGGGCATGCTATGCTGGCATGTTTCGTCGTTAATAGTCGCATTTAAATAGTGATTTCTTCGAATATACAAATCACAACAAAAATATTAAAATACAATTTTAAAGTAAATTTTATTGTGAATCCAGTTATATAAGTTTTATTTTGATGGACGTAGAAGAAATGTGCTTATTACTGATTTAAAGACTATGAATGTCAAATTAAGTAGCAGTGTGTGCCTTGTCCAGTGCTGAACGTTATTGTCTGGTATTGCTATTTACACTGAAGTAAAAAAAAAAAAAAAAAAAAAAAAAAAAATGAAAAAAAAATGGTGCATAAAACATGAATGTTGGCTAGAACAATGAATCGAATATCATGTTAAGTTCAAACTGTCATTATATAGTCCACCTGCCTCTCACATGCACATTTGGCATAATCTGATCTTATCTGCACATTTAGTACACGTGGTGAAAAGGAGCTGGGTCGGCATGTGGTGTCTTGTTTTGCTTTAACAAATCGGAAGTTTCAAAAGTCAAAGATTGATCATGTGTCAATCGACGTCAACCATGTAAACTGGTGTCAGGTATTGCTCTGTTATTTTGAGAAAATTTTGGTGACTTTGGAAGAAAATCGTAATTTTGTATGTATACGTATCTTTGTCCAGCAAAAAGTCAGAAACTACACAAGTTACATGCACAAGCCTTACATAATTTCTCCCTCTTAAGACAGTCTTCTAAGCTCTTGCACTATTATCAACCTATGATCCCTGTCTCATAACCGCAACATTGCATCCCTCTGCCTGTTTTGCAAGTACTTTGATAGAATGTGCTCTGATGAACTCCTTGCCCTTGTGTCCTTTCGACAACCATACAGCAAAATCCCCTCCCTTCATTGTAGAGATTCCTAGATGCTAAAAAGCCTTCTATTTTAATATATTTTTCCTCCTTAAATTGCATGTTTCTTGCTTCCCTGACTGTACTGACATGCAGAAGTTTAAATGTTATGTGAACAGACATATCGCTGATCCCCTTAGATAGTAGTGCCCTGCAGACATGGTCTCAAAAAATAGCCCCTTACGTCCAAATGATATGTTTTGGTTGGAATGAAAATGAATTTAAAAAAAAAAAAAGAAACGGATTAGAGAGTAAGAATGACTAGAGTTCTTCAGTTCTACAAATTACAAAAATTTTGACAATGTTGATGTAACATCATCGGATGTAGATGTCAGTTTGGAGGCAACAAAAAAAAATAAATGCCAAGTTCTAATATGATTACCTACTGTCAACATTGGAGGTGAAAGTTGTGCAGGAATATATTTGACGATTGTATCACTGTAATTTCCAAGATGTAAATCCACTGTAACTTCACTGTTTATCAAAAAGTGCTTAAGAACAAGCATAGTGCCATTATAGTATGTTTATTTACGCAACATTATTGGCTACATATGTACATACATGTTTCAGCTGTAATTCCTTTAGAGAAGACGCATCCTCAGGCAAGGTTTTTTTTATCTGGCTCAGAGCTTTACGTTGCGAATGAAACAGTCACATTTGTGAGTGATTTTTCAACAAAACAATATAAAAACAAATCGTCCTCTCATGACAACGACCGGTTCTACGCATGCGTCAGATTACATCATGACCTGATTTAGTTTAAATAGTTGAAGAACTAACTAAATTTCATGTACGTCGTGTTAGCTCAGTTGGTTAGCGCGTTGGTTCATTATCTAAACGTTTTGGGTTCGAATCGTAGTGTGATTTTTTTTTTTTTTTTTTTTTCAATTTTTTTAAATTTAAATATTGAAGCAGGGTTATTTAAGCCATTTTTCACGTAACGTTTGTTTTTCTGTTTTTTTTTGTTTTTTTACTTCGCATATTCTTAGGTTTTCATTAACACCCCCGACCGACCACACACACCCAAAAACACCCGAGTACCCAACGATTTTTTAAATTTTAATATTGAAACAGGCTTATTTAAGCCATTTTTCACGTTTTTTTTATTTTTTTATTTTTTTTGTTTTAACGTTCGTTTTTCTGTTTTCTCTTTTGTTTTTTCGATTTTTACGTTTAACATCGTTTGTTTGCCTTATGTTAGTTTTTCTTGTGTGTTTTTTTTTTCTCAATGTTTTGATTATCTCCCCTGGGTACCCCTGCTTCGTTTTTATGTTTTCTTTTTTTACTTCGCTTATTCTTAGGTTTTCATTAACACCCCCACCCCCTCCAAACACTTGGCAGGGTTTTTTAACATTCGTTTTTCTGGGGTTTTTTAATTCGCTTATTCTTAGGTTTTCATTAACACCCCCATCCCCACCCGACCACACACACCGAAAAACACCCAGGCATCGCCGGGTACCCCTCGCTAGTATATATATAAAAGGCAAAATGTGTGTTAGTGTGTGTGTGTGTGCATTTTTTGTGTATGTACGGCAAAGAATTTGGGGGAGGGGGGGTGGATCGTGGGGGGGCACTGTTTCTTAGAACTTTTTATATGCTATCTAGATTATAATATCTCCGATTTACGAAAGGAGGTCACATATATTTTTAATTTGGGCGACTTTTACATGCTATTTTCACAATATTTTTTACTCTCCACGTGTTTCTTTGGCTTCTCCGTATAAAAAAAGCGAAACTGTGAAAGCAAAGTAGAGTTCTTAGCCTTTCGTGCCAAGACGTCCAGAATGCAATGAGATTTGATCAATACCGGGGGAAAGAAAAAATCCGTCATATCAGACAATTGCTATTCATTTGGACACTCCGTATTTTTATGAGGAGCCGGTTAAGTTTCCTCTATCGCATGATGTTTGACCTCATTAAATTTACACACCTGTCACTTTTTGATCGTTAAATTAAAACGCTTTTCAGTTCCTGTCTCGTCGTGGCCGAACGGTAAGATGTCAGATTTTTTCACACTTTCTGTTCCACCTTCGCGTCAAGGGTTCGTTCGAGCCTACCTACCTACCAAAACTTTTTTTTTTTTTTTTTTACACAACAAATGCTCAGGCAACGCCGGGCACCTACACTAGTTTATTGTATAAAAGCGAAAATGTTTGTGTGCCTCTGTGCATTTTTTTCGTATGTCCACCAAAGGCTTTTTTGGAGGAATACGAAAAGAGATTGTCTGTATCTTTAATTTCAGTGACTTTTATGTTACAAAACTTTTATGTTACAAAATTTTTATGTTACAAAACTTTGTGTTGTGATTTCATTTTCGCTACTACTATGGCATGATATTTGACCAAGAAAACCATACGTTGACGTTTGTTAGGTACCTTCAAACCGTTGTGTAAAACGTCATCATTATCGACAATAATTAGTGACGTCATTATTTTGTGTGTTTAGATCAATTTCTATGGAAGATCATTTATGCAGAAATTTATGAATTAATAAAATGTACAATAAAAAAAAATGGATGAAAAACAATATAAGACTTATCTTTTTATAAAACAAATAGATTTTTAATAACAAACTACACAGACGATAAATTAATTTTAACTTGTTCTGTTGATACATGCATCTAAAGATATTGCTGCTTACAGGCGTCCGTACATTTTTGGAAACTGCAGACACTTGTGCCCCCACGACCTAGACACCCTCAACAAAGCCGACAGGCAGTTAAATCCCACCCACACGCAGTAGAAATCCCTAGATGTAAAAGATCTTTCTACTCCAGTAGTTTCTTCCCCAGAACTGCTAGACTCTGGAATTCCATTCCAGGTCCCTGCTTCCCCAACTGTACTGACATGCAGAAGTTCAAGTGTAACTTGAACCGACATCTTGCCACCCAAATCCCAACATAGTGCCCCAGTAGTTGCTGCCCCTGATAGTAGCCGCCTACACCAAAGTGGCAATGTGCCTTGTTTGGGGTGAAATTGTAATAAAATAAAAAATAAAAAAAATTCTGGACAACCACCAAAATAATGACAATAATTATTTATTCATTTATTATTTTCCTTATTTCTAGGTAATCCTGGTTGCATCCTCTTTTATGTCTCCCCTGGACAGCCGTAACAATACCAACAAATACAGTGTGAGAATGTTTGGTGGCGATAAATTATCCAAAACAGCTTCTGACGAAAAATGGGATCGAGTAAAGATTGTATGCACACAGCCATTCAACAAGGTAAGCAAATTTGGTTCGTGTCCAGAATTTCCCCTATATTAAAAAATAAAATAAAATCTGTATGATGTATAATAAAATGAAAATATCATGTTTCAAAAATCACATGAATTGATCAAGTTTTATTTTTAACTAAGAAAATCAAATTTATAAATAAGTAAAGAGGGACTGTCTCGCATTGTCATCTTGAAAAAATAAACAAGGGCAGTTAACTCCACAGCTCAAACTTGTGAGATCAGCCTTGTAATGCATATGATCTCCCATTAATAGCTTAAAATCATTTAAAAATGCTTTTCTTTACAAAAATAAAATACTTGATCAATTTGTGATTTTTAGAATATGATCTTTTTTTTTGTCACGGATACATACATCATAAAGATGTTTTATTTTCAAATAAGAAAAACATTTTATGAGTATCCGAGAAGTGAATGTTTCGCCTGCCATTTTTACAAATATCTCAGGAAACAAAGGGAGATAATTCAATAATATTCCATACTAGATTTCTGTTGTAATGCTTACGAGTTCCCATTAATGATTTTCTTTATAAAAAGAAAGCTGCTTGATCAATTTACGTAATTTTTTGGAATCTGATATTTTTGTTTCATGATGGGTACATAAATTATACAGATTTTCTTTCGTTTTTGTTTTTTAATACCGGGAAAATTCTGAACAAGAACTAATCAAAATTATCCCCAAAAAATCGATAAAAAAATAGCATCAATTTAAAACTTCATGAGTAAATTTATATATTTCTAATCGATTAGACAAGGAATCAGTTTCCATAAGGAAAGATGTAGCTCAATATTTTAATTTTTAAATATCAAATGCAGTTATTAATGAACAAAGTATTCAGTCATTGTATGATTTAATGATATTTTCGTTAAAAACTAAAAAAATAATTTACACATGTTTCTGCAGGAATCTGAGGCAATCATGGATATTCCAGGCTATTATGACAAACTCCTCTTTCACCAGAAACTAGTACTACCAGATCAGACTGTCTGCAAATACCGGCTTTCTAACGTAAAATGCACCAAACATTGATGTTATTCTTTCTTTTCCCTTTCCAAAACTCAATCATGTTCTGCAAAAACAAAAAACAATTTTCCTCTACAAAACAACCAAACTAAACACTATAGATAAATATTTAAAGATATAAAAAACTTGAAGCTTAAACTTTTTATTAAAAATTACTATATTCGGCATTAAATGACCCGAAAAGGATTGATATGCCATAAAACAAAATAACCAAACCATCAGAAAGATAAAGCACATTACATTTTTACATGATTTTTGGAATATGGTACTTTTGTTTTGTCATGGGTACATAGATTATACAGATTTTATTTTTGTCTTTTTAATGTGAGGGAATTTTGGAAAAGAGCTAAAATCAAAGATTCTTATTTGAGGACAGATTTATACATATACAAAAACGACTCTTAGAGCATATAATAATGTCTTAACTGAAAAACACTTTTGGGGATAAGAATTACTATTTGTTCAGAAGTCCCTGTATATTAAAAAAAAAATATAAATAAATGAATAAAAATAAAGAAAAATCTGTATGATGTACGTACCTGTGATGAAACGAAGATCATCTTCCAAAAATTATGTAAATTGATAAAGTAATTTAATTTTTATAAAGAAAATCATTAAGTAGTTAATGGAATTTGTAGGCATTACAATGTAAATTTAGTATGAATTGTTGAGTTACCTCCATTTTTTTTTCTTTTTTCTTTTGTTTTGCTTTTTAAGATTTTTAAAATGTCGGACAAGATAGCCACTCTTCTGTTACTTATAAAATTTGTTTTTCTTATTTAAAAATAAAACTACTTGATCAATTTATCTGATTTTTGGAATATGATATTTTTGTTTCATCATGAGTACATACATACATATAGATTTGTCTTTCTTTTTGTTTTTTTAATATATGGATTAAATGACCCAAAAAGGATTGATATGCAATAAAACAAAATAGCCAAACCATTCTGGACATGATCTGAATTGTTTTATAATTTTATTTATTAAAGTCTCTTAACATCCATAACAGCTTTTAAGTGAAGTATGAAATGCTGTAAGACATTTTACGATGAAAACTTTAGGAATTATTTGTCTTCCGACCGTTGATAATCCATTAACCTTCAAAATTCCTGAAAATTTTAAAAATATTTATTTTTATTGAATTACAATCACAGATCTAAAATCAATTAAAAAACAGTATTACACACATAAAACAAAAAAAATATTACGACCTTAAAATCTCAGTTTGGCATACAATTTCAGATTTCTTGTTAGCTTTTTATTTTAATTTTTCCTGTTTTTTATTTTTACCCTCTCAAAATGCCACCCCCTAGCACATGCTGCTTGAGACAGGGCCTCTACCTCACCCCCAACCCTTGCTATGCTACTGTGAGGCGGCCAAATGTTAAGGGTCATGTGATCATAAAAATGGTGCTGGATTTTAAAAGTTGTTTGGAAGTCTGAACAAAGAAGGTTTCGGATTTCCTCAACATCATGATAGTATGAAACATTAGAAAGGAATTACAATTCAGGATTTGATTACAAGGCAACATCAGAGAGGAAAACATCTAATTGCTAAAGATGATATTTTGCCACCCTGCCTCTTCTTGAACACAGATGACTACATCTGCATTCTGAGCGAGATGGAACTCTGGATCAACCACGTAACTGTAGGTAGGCCGTACCTGTGGAAGCAAGATTTAACACTCTGCCATAGCATCCATAACATAAATTTAACTATCCAGAAAACTGGGAATTTCATCAATCCTACTTCTCTCGGCCCTCCTGACTTCTTTGTGCAGTGTATAAGTGTAATGTTATACCCATAGACCCAACACGTCGTAGATTCCATCGCAAGGTAACAACCGACAAGGAATAATTTTATCCACTTTTTCCCATTGATTAACATTTATTTCCGGGTACTTTCCTGAATAAAATGTGATCATCGGTCTCGCATACACGTTCTTCTTTTTATACCTGTTTCTTTTCTTCCTTGCCGTGACGTCACTTCATACACGGCTTGGCATTTGCATACAGCCGCCATACGCGTGTTCATGCTCTGTTACATATGTATGCCAGCGACACTCACTCTAGGTGGGTTAAACTGGCTTCCTCCAAAGGAGTAAGTGTCAAAGGAATATTTACAAGTGATCCCCAATCGCATGTACTTTCCAGTTTCAGAAGATGGCCGACACTAGATTATTGCAGGTCTTGTACGGAGGTATCAACGTCCTCCTAATACAGCACCTGGTATTCCTAACTAGTCACCCATCTGATACTGACCAGGCTCAACATTACTTTAGTGATCTAATGAAAAACGTGTGTTCATGTGATTATGCGGTATATTTTGCGGTCGCAGTGAAATCGGGCCTCAATGGATCTAGCTGCAACATGAAGGGCAAGCTAAAGATCAGGATCACTAGAACCTTTTGGCGTTTATATTGGTCTTTTAGTAGTGAAGACCTGTGGCATCCGTTTCTGATGCTGTCATCAAAGGGAAATGCAGATTCATAGAGCGAAATCGATACGTGCTAGAAGGTTACTTACACCTGGGAGTATCCTGTATCGCTATAAAACTACTATTTGCCATATGGAATATTGTCACATCTCGACTGGTGCATCTTTTACTAGTCTCTCACTCCTAGATAGAGTTCAAAAAAGAGTCGCCAACCTAATATGTCCCGCACTGTTGGTGCCAAACTTTAACTCCTGTCCCATCGCTGGAATGTGGCATCCCTGTGCCTGATTTACAAGTACTTTAATGGTAAGTGCTTAGACGAACTCAAATCACTAGTACCGCTTCGACTTAAATACCCTCAACGAACCAGACAATCAGCAAAATCCCACACCTACACTGTGGAGAGCCCTAGATGCCACAAAGCCTTCTATTCAAATAGCTTCTTCCCTCGAATTGCTAGACTTTGGAATTCCCTCGTAGGCCCATGTTTCCCTGACTGTACTGACATGCAGAAGTTCAAGTGTAATGTGAATAGGTATCTCACTGCCCAACTTCCTGCATAATATCCCTGGTGATCTGGTCCCAGATAGTAGCCCCTTTTTTACTCCCGTTCACTTCTAACAAGGCATATTGCCACTTAAATGTAAGAGGCTACTATTAGAAAGATTAACAAGGTGTAGATTTACGGTACATTTAAGCTCCTGCATGTCAGTGCAGTAGGTAGCAGGAAGGGAATTCCAGTCTAGCTGTTCGAGGGAAGAAACTATTAGAGTAGAAAGCTTTCTGGCATTTAAGGACCTCAACAGTGAAGAGGTGAGATTTTGTTGCTAAGCGAGTTTGTCGGGGACAGAGAGCACAGGTGCAACAAGTTCAGCAGAGCCCCTTACGACTTAGTGGCACTGTGCCTTGTTTGGGGTTAAAAAAAAAAAAGAATAAATGAAGACAAACTGACCCGAGTTTGATGAATGTATATCAATAAATAAAACTTTATTACAGTAACCATGCAACTAAATATTAGCTGCACTGTGTACTCTTGGTAATTCTCTGATTAGTCTTTGATTAAGAATTACCCATTGGAGACCATTTAAAAAAAAATCATTGTTTTTACTTTTAGAAAGCTGTTTTTATGATTCTCCTGATGAACTCAGAAAAAGAAAATAGCAGAAAAGATGTATTATGTCCTTACCTGTTAGGTTAAAAAAAAAAGACAGAATCAGTTTCATTAAAAAGTAAAGCATGTCCAGGTAATTATTTTTTTTTTTTTATTTTGGTCTGCATAACTCTAAAACATCAGCAATATGTCCCCCAGCCTCTCATTCAAAAACTTTGAAGGCTCCTGCTCTAACAGGTTACATGATGTACGTATTATTTGGATTTTTTTTATTTTTTTTTTTTTTATTACATTTTCACCCCAAACAAGGCAAATTGCCACTTTGGTGTAGGGGGCTACTATCAGGGGCAACAACTACTGGGGTACTATGTAGGGATTTGGGCAGCAAGGTGTCGGTTCACGTTACACTTGAACTTCTGCACGTCAGTACTGTTGGGGAAGCAGGGACCTGGAATGGAATTCCAGAGTCTTGCGGTTCTGGGGAAGAAACTATTGGAGTAAAAAGATCTTTTACATCTAGGGACCTCTACAGTGTGGGGGTGGGATCTAGTAGCCTGTCGGGTTTGTCGAGGGTGCTCGCGTCGTGGGGGCACAAGTGATTGCAGTTCGTCAGAGCATTCACCACTAAAATACTTGTAGAAAAGGCAGAGGGATGCAACATTTCGTCGATGGGACAGAGGCTGAAGCTTAGATGCCAGTTCAGGGCCTATCAGGTTTGCGACTCTCTTTTGAACCTTGTCAAGGAGCGAGAGACTAGTAGCAGATGCACCAGCCCAGATGTGGCAGCAATACTCCATACATGGGCGAATGGTGGCCTTATAGAGGTACAGGATACTTTCGGGTGTTAGTAGTTTTCTAGCACGGTAGAGAGAGCCTACCTTTCTTGCAGCGGCCCTGGCAATGCCTTCAATGTAATTGTTCCAACTCATGTTTCCTGTGAACGTTAGGCCAAGGAGTTTGAAAGATGGACTCTCAGATAAAGAGTCGTTGGCCATTGCTATGGGTGGTAGAGAGGGTTTCTTGTAATTATTGAATGAAACTAGTTTAGTCTTGGCAGCATTGAATGCGACCAACCACTTTTGTCCCCATTCCACTACAGATTGGAGGTCTTCCTCTAGTGTTTCTGCCATTTCTTTAGAAATGTGTTCATTTGTCTTCCTGTCGTGTCTGCCATAGAATGTAGTGTCATCAGCATATATACCCATCTCAGAGGCAATGTTGTCAGGGAGGTCATTTATGAATATCAGGAACAATAGAGGTCCAAGGATAGAACCCTGGGGCACTCCCGCATTTATATCATATTGTTTAGATGTGCGACCGTCGAGGACTACCTGGATTTTTCTCTTATCTAAGAAGGATTTAATTATGTTAAGTATTCTACCAGTGATACCGTATGATCTGATTTTACTGAGGAGACCCTCATGCCATACCCTGTCAAAAGCCTTAGATATATCTAGAGCTACCGCTCTGCCTTCCCCCGCTTTGTCCAGTGAATGGTATATACGTTCAGAGATCACAGTGAGGATGTCTGCTGTGGAACGGGCTCGTCTAAATCCATATTGTTTGTCAGTCAGTAGTTTAGCATCTGTAAGATGATGGACTAGAGCATGGTTAATTATGGTCTCAAATATTTTGGCAAAAAGTGGGAGGAGGCTAATGGGGCGATAATTTGATGGGTCTGTCCTTTCGCCAGAATTCTTGAATACTGGTACAACAGAAGCAGTTTTCCAACAGCCCGGAAAGCAAGCTTCATTAAGACATTTGTTGTAGAGTTTGGAGAGAACTGGAGCTACTTCGGCTGAGCACTTTTTTAATAGCACAGCTGGGATAAGATCGGGTCCACATGCTTTTGAGGTGTCAAGGTTTTTTATGATAGCATGCACCTGAGCAGGGGTGGTTTTCAGATCGTCTAGTGTGGCGTCTGTCCGCATAGGAAAGTCAGGTAGGGGGTGGTTGGAAGGGTCCAGTGTGGAGTTTGAGGCAAACCGACTGGCAAGCATGTTAGCCTTGTCGGTTGCTGAGGAGACAACCTCGTGATTGTTGGTTAGTGGGGGAATTGTTGATTGCCCATTATTTACTACACTGTTGTAGATTTTCCAGAAGTCTCGAGTTCCTAGTTTTTGTGCTTCGATGCGCTTTTTAGTGGTTTCCGTAAATTCTCTCTTAGCTGTCGCTATTTCTTTCTTAACGTTATTTCTAGCTTCTATATACTTCAGTCTGTTTGAACTGGATTTATGTCGGTTAAACCTACGGTATGCATGCTGCTTTTGAGTAATGGCAGTTGCACAAGTCGACATAAACCATTGGGGAGAGTGGGGCTTACTATAAAATTTCCGCATGGGAACATGCGCTTCGATTGCAGTTTTGAACCAGTCAGTGGTCTCGTTTGCACATTGTTCAGCAGGGAGAGAGAAAATATTTTTCCATGGAGCATCTCTAATTAGTTCCCTGATGGCTTCCCAGTCAGCCTTATTATAATATCTCGTTGCTTTGAGCACTGGCTCTTCAGTTTTGGGTCTAGAGTTTAGGGCGATTTCAACCATTATCACTGCATGTTCAGCGTTCCCGAGTGGGCTGTGGGCCTTCGTTATGCAGTCATCGGGAACTGTGGTCAAAAACAGATCTAGAAGTGATGCGTGTTGTTCTTCCTGGTCAGGGAAACGGGTTGGAAACGTAACAATTTGTGATAGGGAGTGAGATATAGCGAAGCTATGGGTTGTGCTGCCCGCTGCATCTGTGTGAGTAGAGAATCCAAGCCAGTTTTTGTGGTGGACATTAAAGTCACCAAACACATGTATTTGTGCGCTAGTGTCGAGGGACAGTGCCGTGTCTATGCTGTCAGATACTTTGTTTATTATGGAGCAGTCCTGAGTCGAGGGAGAGCGGTAGAGAAAATAATAGTAGCTAATACTGTGTTGCACGTTTAGTCTAAAGCACATAAAGGCTTGATCATCTGTTTCTAGGTTTGTTTCTCTAGTCAAGGGAAGGGTATTACGAATGTAAAGTCCAAGTCCGTGCATATGTCTGTTAGAGTCCTTACGGCAGAGTGGGAGATATCCAGGCATGTTAAAGTGGTTAGAGGGAATGGAGGAGTGTAGGTTAGTCTCACTTAGTGCTAAGATATCCGGGGTATTTGTTAAGAGAAATGCTTCAACATCAGCTAAGTTAGTTCTAAGCCCACGGATATTTGTGAATGAGAGCCTCAAGGGAGGAGGCAAGTTGAATTTGTTTGTCCCTAATCCTGGTTTAAGCTTATTTTTAGATTGTACTGTCGTCATATTTTTTTTTTAAGAGTTTCGGTAAGGGGGAGCTAAACAAGAGGTTATGCGGAGCTTCAGACATGCATCACAAGTAGACCATCAGCTGACCTTTCTCCAATTAGGATTGTGGCCTCAGGAAAGCCCACCGGGGATGAGTGCAGGGTCCCTTTCCATGCGCGTCATGGCACTGCAAACAACCCGATATTATTCAACTGTTGATGGAGCAGCCGCTCTAAGCGCTACTAAAGAGTTAGGGCTCCTGTACTACCAGTCGGGAACAGCAGCCAGGAACTGTCAATCCGGTACCCTCAACCCTTTAGAAGAAGGTCAACCCAATCTAATCGCTCAGGCATATCTTATACTCAAGCACTCCCAAATGTTCAGTTTTAGGGGTGGGGCATGCTGGGAATGGGGAAGAACGGCGTTCATTGCCCTAGCCAGGAAACAAGATCTACCGCTGGGTGTTTCTGTCGAATCACTGAGATAGTGTCTCTGTGCTTGACTAATAGGCAAAGAAGGAGTATGGAAGCCGGGCGATAGACAGAGCCTATCTACTCCTTAAGCAATTTAGGTTTGCAAACCGGTGAATTTGTTTGAGTCACCAGCTCTAGGAAGGTTGTCATCCAAGACTGAAGAGGCCTCTCTCCCCTTTGGTTTAGTTTCAGAGTTTTCCTTCTCCTAGACGGATGATCTGGGAAGACCTACTGGGTCCGTCAGCCCTGAGAGGGTTTTCTCCGCGCCTAGGTTCTAATCCAGGTATTTCTGCGACCCCGCGTTGTTAGTGTTACTGGGTTAGTTTGTGAGGGATTTTATCTCTACTGATTAGTTACACTCCTCAAAGTGATTTAGGGACATGCTATTTACTTGTTAATGGATAAAGGGGGGGGGGGTGAAGTTCATGCAGTGTAAGCGTCTATGTTTGTAAGAGGGCTTGTTAGGGAGGAGATAATGTGATTTTAGTCTTACCCTTTTTTTATTTTATTAATGTTAGCTTAGGTCTAGTATAGTGTTACAGTATGAGTAGGTATTAAGAATTGAGCTACGAGTTTTGCCCGAGCTATTTTAGATGATAGGAGGGTTAAGATGTAAGGGCAATATAGCATGGATAAGACAGCAAGTTTTGAGTCATGCGTAATTAGGTGAATAGATATATGGGCAGGTTTTCAGTAGGTGCGAATAGAGTTGAAGTTGTAGGTATTTTTTAGTAAGAGTCATGGGGCGTTTTGCATAACAAGGAGTGTCGTTTCAATAACGTAATTAGTCGTTGCAAAACTCGAGACAGTTGTGTAGTGCATATCGCTTTGTTTCTGGGTACTTTGGCTGTTAAGTACCTGCCTTTATGTGCATAGGCTGTTAAGTCCCTTACTGGATAGGAATGAGCTGTAATGCATGCCTTAGAGGTAGAAATGTATAGATGTTTAGTGATGGCTATTAAATCAGTTTGCATGTGAGGGATTAGGGGCTGGAAGTTAGCGATTCCACTACAGATGCGGAGCAATGTGGGAGTTTAGTGGCGGATAGGTTGGAAGGAGTAGATTGTTAGCGTTCAAGAGAAGAGGGGTTATTTATTTACAGATGGATTTCCATTAGGATTTTTGAGTTACAGGTAAGGTTTAGTTTGAAGAAGGGAGGAAATTTTTTTTTTTTTTTTTTATGCATGCAGGTAAGACAAACGCAATCGTCTTGGAGGTAAAATGTATAAGATTTCGTAGCTAGCTATTAGGTTTTTCCCTCCCAGTTGTAGGGACAGCTAGTTCGTTGGGATTTGGAATTGTAGTCATTAAGGTCAGGCGCAGAGTGTTGCATCTATTCAGAAAATTAACCCTAGTATCACAGCTGGGATTATGTATATTGCAGTTACAAATATAGTGTCAGTCAAATTATGAGCAACGTGCAGTGGTTT
The DNA here is from genome assembly GCF_053919585.1 of Euprymna scolopes. Lineage (NCBI taxonomy): Eukaryota > Metazoa > Mollusca > Cephalopoda > Sepiida > Sepiolidae > Euprymna > Euprymna scolopes. The sequence goes on along the minus strand of NC_136487.1, from coordinate 157,445,021 downwards.
GGTATGGTATGGGTATCATGGAGGACACTTAAATACAAGCAAGCGTACGGTGATTGCATATATTAAGTATACTACTTAAATAAAGTTCTTCTGTCTTCTATAGTAGAAAGAAAGGTGGTCCTAGCTCTTCTATATTCTTGCATAGGCTATTCGTTATCGAGTAGAGTTCTTCTGACCATAAAAACGGCTCGCGTGGGACTAAGTGTTAGAGACCATTTTTACGCATATGTAATTAAAATGCATTAAATAAATACATTTAAAGAGAAGGTATACAGTTGGTAAAAGCAAAAAGAGAAATAAATAAACAAAGTGAATAAATAAATAAAAAATAAAGTAATAGAACAAACGACTCGCATGGAAGCAAAGAGTTAAAGACAATATATGCGCATATAGTTAAAATACATTTGTCAAAATTAAGAAAAAAAAAAAAAAAAAAAAAAAACCAGTTGCCATTTTGGTAATATTAGGATTTGTTAATTTAACTTAGCTTATATTGTTTGCCCATCTTCAAAATTGTCGCGTCTGTCAGCGAGGCGTAACCCTGTTAGTGTGACGGCTTCACTTCCTTTCCCCGGATTTTATATCTATTTATAGTGCGCACATGTGTATGGTAATTTTACTTTTTTATTTTGTTCTTTATTTTTAGGTTAAACTTCTGTCTTCTATAGTAGAAAGAAAGGTGGTCCTAGCTCTTCTATATTCTTGCATAGGCTATTCGTTATCGAGTAGAGTTCTTCTGACCATAAAAACGGCTCGCGTGGGACTAAGTGTTAGAGACCATTTTTACGCATATGTAATTAAAATCTCAAGTCATTTTCACAATGTTTTGGTCGAAGTAACCCCTGACCTTCTTCAGGTGTAACTTGTCAAACTCAGGAATTACCACAAGGAATTCGTAAGGACCCGTGGTGCAGTGGTTGGAATACTTGGAAAAATCAATTGAAAAGTTATATTTTCCTGAAGGTTAATGATTCAATTCTCAATGTCGGCGACTGAAAAATACAATTGCGAATTACTTAGGACCTCTATCCAGTCATGGCTAATGGAACATGAATATGCTAGCTCCCCACCCAACTTTCCCGAAGTAAAAGGGTTCTGTTTGGATTTTCATCCAAATTCCTGAGTTCGACAGAAACATTCCTAAGTTCAACAAGATACACCTTTAGAGGTCAGAGGTTACATCAACCAAAACTTCAAAATGACACTCAAGATAAGAACAGTAGTCTTAAGAATCCAAATATTATGAATAATCAATCCTCATCTCCAAAATTACATAATAAAATTTTTTATGCAATTTTCTTTTTTTAGATATCAGAAATAATCTGAAGAAACACTGCCATTTTTGTTGTTCTAAATATTGTTTCCCAAAATTGTGTGTGATACCATTTTTGGCTAATGTGTAGAAACCGCGGCTTAGAAAGAAAATGGCTGCCGAATTTAAAATTTATGTAAAAGCTAAAACCTCACATATAAATTATAAAGTTAACTTTTCATAAGAAAAGTTTGCTTTGCTCAAATAAAAGTTCATTTTCTTTTTTCTTTTTTTTTTTGTATCGAATTACAAAATTCATCTTTTGAACACTTCCACCTTCAACCATCAATTGACTGTGAATAACGTTTCAATTTAGATTTTACATCTTCAAGAATTAGCTATTAGCTATTAACTAGCTATTAATTAGCTATTAACCGACGCTTAGTAATTTATTGAATCATTTCAAAATTGTCAGCTAGCTTAATGACATGTTGCAATATTGTTTTTTCTTTAGTCAACATGAAATCATTGTCATAAACATTTACAAGACTTGTTGGGGACATTCTAAGAACTCAGTGGACATTTTCGTTCTTTGTTGAATGCTATAGCAAAATTCGTTGTTTTTTTAATCATTTTTTTTCTTTTTATCAGCCAAACTATGTTTGCTATTATTTAAAAAATTCTGTCCTTTTCCCAGTATGACTTATTGTTCTGGTACATGTAGTATGTTTTGTTAATTTCATTTATTTGTTACCTTTTTTAATATCCTGATCTTGGCTTATGAAGTATTAGTTTGTAAGACATGGAGTTTATCTTTCTGGCAAACATCACCTTGGCTGACGTCATATTTGACGGAGCATTTTTATTTCGCGTGATCTTGTACTCTTGCACAAATTGTTGCATACCAATATGTCTTGGCGTTCCTTTGGCATTTTTAGCACTCTATTAAATATGTCTACGAAATGTACCGTCCGACTGTTACTTCTTGGTTGATGTAGGGTGATTGTGACATGTACAACCACAAATTCCTAGAGTAAACTTTAAAAATTATTTAAACTTGAACTTTGTTCCTTTATCGGACACAATGCAAGTAGCCACGTCAGATCGAGCAAATAATTCATGTAAAAAATTAACTAATATTTTTGTGGTCAATCTTTTGAGTTTCAAATGTGTAAAAACAAGGATCTAGAAAGAAAATGGCTGCTGAGTTTGGGTTTCATGTAAAAACTGAAACTGAAAGAAATCCTTATTACACGTATGCTCCACATATAAATTATAAAAAATAATTGTTTGTAAGGAAAGTTTGCTTTATTCAAAAAGAGTTTTTTTGTATTGAACAACAAAGTCCATCTTTTGAACATTTCCATCTCCAACCATCAATTGACTGCAAATAACAGTTCAATGTGTATGGTATATTACAGATTTGACACCCCCAAAAGTTGGTTATTAACCGACGCTTGGCAATCTATGGAATCATTTCTAAATTGTCAGCCAGCTTCATAGCAAATTGGAATATTGTTATTTCTTCAGTTCACATGAAGTCATTGTCATAAACATCATTTATACGACTTGTTGGACGTATTTTAAGATTTCAGTGGCCATTTTCTTTCTAGACCAATGTGTCTACACATTACCAAAATTTTTGGATTTGAATATGAAATTCTAAAAGACGTTCCTTATTTTACAGAATATAACATATGGGTTGTCTTTCATCAAATTCCATTCTCCGCCAGAGAAGTCGACAGCCTCGACAACAAACTCAGCAGAAATAAATGATGATTTGGTATGAAAAAGATGCAATTTTATTTTATTTTTGTTGTTGTTTACCTTGTCACTCTCTTTCTCACCTTTTTTTGCCTTTGTTCAAACAGATACAAGTATGATCGTGCATATGAACTAGACTTTTAAAATAAAATGTGTTTGTTTTGCAAAACATTAAATATGAAAATTTAGAAAATCAAATTATTTAATTTTTTTTTTTTTTAATAAATCATTTTTTTTTTCTGAGACTTTTATTGTCAAATAATCTATTCATAGAAGAAAACTTGGTGTTTTTTCTCTTCATTTTCTTGGTGGTATTAACCCGAGGGGTTAACCCCTCATGGAAAGAGAAAAGGTACACGTCCAATGTTCTTGACGACTGTTGCAAAGTCTGAAATCAATGCGCACAAATTTTGAAGAGAGAAACTTTATTTACGTCATTGAAAATTTAGAAAACCGAATATTATATAATTTTTTTTGACCAAGAAAGATATAAAGACGTTGACGAGAGAAACGCGAGATAGATTTTTGTCAACGCAGGTTTTACCTTGACCTTTGCTCACGCGCATAGCTTCTAGAACAAATACAATATAACCAACTTGTTCAGATTTTTGCAGATTTTCGACACAAGATTTATTTTTTTATGTAGATTGTTTTTTTTTTATATTTACAAAACTTTTCAATAAAACTATTTAAACCAAATTTTTTTTAATTAGCAAAGGGTGTCCGGCCTTGTCCAATTGTAAAATATGTTTGAATATATTTTAATTTGTGCAGATTTCGTATTCATTATTACAAAGCCAGTTCTCTATTGAATATTATATTGTACCTATTATATATAATACTGATTTCAAAAGATTAAAAAAAAAAAAAATTACTTGCGTGCTATCAGATAAAATCAAAACAGGACTTCCCTACCATTTTGAGCTGTCAGGAGATAAAGATTTAAAATTAAGCTGCTTCAAGCTAAGAATGAATTTGAGCATGCACACAAATAATAGAAGTTAACTATGAGATCACCGTTACCTCACATTCAATAAAATCGACATCCATACAAAGAATAATTTTGTAATAATATAACAAATATATAATGCAATTCTCAACCTATATAGGAGCCAGGTACGCCCAAGGATTGAGTACTGTTGCCACATCTGGGCAGGAGCTGCTAGAAAGGACTCCTGCTGCCTTGATAGAGTTCAAAATAGACTTTGCAGCCTAGTTGGGGATGCCCTTTTCTCTTCGTTGCAACTTCTTTCTCACAGAAGAGATGTTGTGAGTTTGTCTCTGCTTTATCGTTATTTTCATGGCAAGTGCTGGTCTGCTCCCTCCTCGTCAAACTTTCACAAGAAACACTCATCTAGCTGAAAACACTATCAATAATTTCCCCGACTCTTTATCTGTGCCTAAACCTAAATGTAGATTCCATGAACAATGTTTTTTTTCTTAGAACTGCGTGCCTGTGGAACTGTCTTCTGTTTGCCTGCTTTCCAACTGACTACAATATGGTTGTCTTCAAATTCAACGTAAACAAGTTCTTGAGCCGTTCCACTTAAGTTAACAAATTTACCGAGTTTCCATTACTAACGATTACTTTGGGCCAAGATCAAAGTGTAGTATCTGTTCCTCAGATGCTGCACTTCCATTTCTTGTTCTCTTTCGGTGGAGGATCAATCCTTCACGACTGAGACAATTTTTTATTTTTGTACCTTTTCTCCACGTTAAAAACGACCCTGGTGTCTAACTCTGTCCCATGGGGAGGCATAGTAAATAGGTACTATATTGTCCAATTGACTACTACACACTCTTTAACCCTTATCCTCAAGAGGCCTCTTGGCCTTGATAAGTGGTGATGCCTATGTAAAAAAAAAAAAATACATTTATTTAAAAATATATAAAAAAAAAAACTGATATTAAAAATATAAATAAACAGGAAGGTTAATGAAGGTTCATGCCTTGAAGCAGAATCATGCAGAGAATCTTTGTGAACAAGAAAATAGTGGACATGTCTTAAACAGATTAAAGGCTGTAAATTTACTGAAATTTATTTTTGATTTAATGCTATTGTACGAGGTGCCTTCAATACGTTTCCAGAATTTTCATGTATGAACACTTTTATTGATAGTACACGCATGAAACTCTGGTCCTCTTTGAAGTAACCTCCTTCAGCTGCTATGCATTTGTATCATTCCAACAAATTCTGGAAAGCCCCATGGAAGTCCTCTTCCGTGAGTGTGTTAATGACCCTCATCATAGCCTCTTTCATCTCCTCAATGAAAGCCTCCAAGGTTTTCCTTAAGCTCAGGGAATAACCAAACGTCACAAGGAGCAAGGTTTTGACTATAGGAACGGCGAGGAACTGTTTTGATGCTCATCTTGGTCAAATAGTCTGTGACAAGAATGGAGTTGTGGGCTGGTGCATTAACGCTCATCTTCTGTATCTTCAATTCTTTATGAATAATTGTGTACAGTTCCCTCGCTGGCATCAAACTATGCACTTATTGTCTCTATAGACACACAACAGTTCTTATCAGTGAAATTCTGTATTTGGCCAATCAACTCTAGTGTTCCGACTTCCTTACTCCTCACACAACTCTTGTCATCCCTAATAAACTCCTTGAATCTCTTATGTCTGAAAACTTATTGAAGTCATCTTATATTTACATCCTCTCTTATCCAATCAGTGTTGAGTAGATCTTTTTGCCCTACCCGAAAAATTGAATATATCTCTACTTGTGATAAAAGCCACTTTGTGTGTTGGAGTTCGTTCCCTATGTCAGAAACGACTGGGCGGATTTTTTTTTTTTTTTTTTTTTTTTAATTTCACACAAATGTACTTTATATGTCTGGAAGTATTCTTAGATAGGTTTTTGTATCGGAATGTCTCTGTTAAGTATTGGTTTTGATTTTTGCTTATAGCACACTAGTTATTCTTTTTTTTTTTTTTTTTTACTTTTGAAATCAGTACTATATATATATATATTTAGCCAGTAGAGTTTCGTTTCCTAGAAGTACATCCAATGAAACAACATGTGTCTACCAAAGAGTGCTCTATGAGTGAACAGAGCAGGTATATGAAATTTATTTATACAAATATTGATGGCTACATATGTGCATACATGTTTCTGTAATCACCCGCGTTGGGGATTATGTCTTCAGGCCAAGATAGGCCGAGAGTGTTCTTGACGATAATTCTTGGCCTGAAGACGTAATCCCCAACATGGGTGATTACAGAAACATGTATGCACATATGTAGCCATCAATGTTTGTATATATATATATATATATATAATAGATAATCGTCTCTGTAATTATAAATATGAAATCTGCACGAATTAGAATCTATTTAAGCTTTATTTTATGACCTGGCAACCTCGCTCCCACCCCCTTCCTTTGCTAGTCCAAAATAAAATTATATTCCTGTTGTAATCAGTGTATCAGGATTATCAGAATAAATGGAAACAAATGTCGAGGATAGAAAAGGTGGTTTATTAAATAAAAGGTACACAATGTTGTAGCCTCGCAGGCCGATAATAATCACGACAAACACAGTGGTATAGTTAATAAAAACTTGTTAGTGAAATTATGTTAGCGAAGTACACATCCTGTTTCTTGGGCCAATAATTGACATGGATCACTACCTAATAACATGTAAAATGTAATTATATTTATAGTCTTTGGGAAGTCCATTATTCCAGAAATAGGTATATCAGCTCACTCCATTATGTAAAGTGAGCAGTAATTTTGTAATCTCTGATGAGTACTGTGAGATTTTGTTGTCTTTTTGGTCCACTGACTTAGTTGGATTTGGACCTTAGAATTCATCCTCGTTCATTCATTCCCAAAATTCTCTGATTACATTTTTCTGAAATTTTACATGAAGTTACAGCTACCCAAGGGAGCAAATGTAACATTCTCGGATAAAAATTCTGGTCTCATCCCGAGGGGCTCAAAATAGCCAAAAATAGCACTTTTCGGTACATAGAATTTTTTCCGACCATTAGATTTTGCTGAAAATTACCCAAAAGCAAGGCCACATTGATATACATCTAAAAACGTTATGTTTGACTCTGAGAAAATTCTGGGGGTTGAGCCCCAGAGTGTTTTAGTGTTGAAAAACACCTTTTGGGGCTAATTTTTATTTTTCTTGTTCAAGGCATCAGTCGGGGGACCATATAGTTTTTGTCTTATTTATAGAGGAACAGCATAATTCCATTCCAATTGGAAACATGAGTTCGTAAAGTTATTTGAAAAATTTCAAACACCAAATGTTAATTATTTTTATTAAATGAATAAAAATCTTTAAATGAAAATGCAAAAATAGTCTGCTTTGAAAAGGGTGAATTTTTTTCTGAGATTTTCGGTAAAATACATCCTTTTCAAAGAAGACTTTTTTCTTTTCATTGAGAGAGTAAGGCAAAATATACGTCCAATATTGTTGATATTTTTTTGTAAAGTTGAAATCGGATTGGTTTGCATGGTTGGTTCAACTTTTGAATAGAATGAGTTTGATCGCATCTTTAAAAACATTATTTCATAAGGTTATTTGAAAACCCTGTTTAGAACACAAAATCATGTTATATAATTTGGGAGAAGTGGTAGTAACTGTCTTGTGTATGATCACATGAAATTGTATGCAACAGTCTACATGTAAATTTACATCATCTTTCTTACTATCTTTCACGGTAATATTAGTTTAACTTTCAGCAGCCTACACCCAATGGTGTAAGTCACTTAAATGCATTTGTTATGCATAGAAAGGGTTTGTTTTCCTTTCATTTGATAACTCTTTTGTTATAAAATCTAAGGCTTTGTTGTTTTTGTAATCCATGTGAAGATTAACTCGCTGAAGATTTTCCTCCATTTTTCTGGCAGTATTAACTTTGATTTGTGGCCATCTAATGAAGAGAGAAAAGTATATGTCAGATCTTGTTCATGGTTGTTGTGAAGTCTAAATCCAATGTGCCTGCGGGGTTGGCATGATTTTAAATAGGAGGAATTTCCGTCCTATTTCTGACACTTTTATTGCGTTGCATGAATTTATAAATATTTGTCGTTTTACTTTTTTTTTCTCTTTTTTTAATTTTTTTTTTATCTTAGGTAAATCCTAAAAAAATTGGCGCTTTCTTTTTCCGGAGAGATGAGGAAGAGAATGATGTAAAAGTGGGAAGCCTTTTTGCTCGTCATAAAGAAAAGGCGGAATCGCCTCCATTAACAGGTGAGATATTTTGGGCTTTTCAGTAACGATTTTTACACCATTCTTTTGTTTTACGCGTGATGGAAAAAAATGACCTTTTGCCAGTCTTTGTACCAATATTCATGTAAAATACTTTCCGAATCGAAAGTTAAAAAAAAAAAAATTAAAAAAAGAAAAAGGGGGTTAGAAAACTTCTGAAGCTGAGAAGTTAAAAAAAAAAAAAAAAGCTTTAATTATTGAAATAGATTGAAGGTGGGGTTTGTCTGAATTGCTATTTGCTTTGAAATGGCTTCATCTGTTAGGTTTTTACTTGGAGACTTTTGTGTAGTGGGATAAGAAAACTATAAGCTTCTCTTCCAATTTTCGGATTTTTTAATCATGTTCAAACGCATTTTATTTCTTTTTGGTGGATTGACTGTTGCTATTTCTTCTGATGAGTTAAGAGCATAATAGATTCACTGATTGATATAATTGTTTGATTTTGTTCTACGAAACAGATACTGTCAAGAATTGTAAGTGTTAACTGAATTAAAAGAATTGTTAAATGATCAACATCATGAAATTTGGAATGTAGACTTTCTTGCTTTCATTCATTCTATATATATATAGATTAAATGAGAGGTGAATAAATTTAATGAATTAGTATAAATTTATTTTTATGTTCAAAGAAATGAAGGCAAATAAAAAAAACATGGATAGTGTACGATCATTTCAGGGACAATATTGTTTATTTATCCTCGTCAGCATAAGAGGATTAAGATCAAAATAGCGATCAATGTGCAGCATTTAGGGGGAAGTAGATTCAGCATTGAATCTATGGGTAAGTGGAAAAACAATCATGTAATGAACAATCGTTTAAATAAAGTTTACATGTGGGTTGAGAATCTGAAAAAAAGAATGGAAACAGTTTAATCTAATTTCAGGCATATAAATATAATTTCTAAATAGTTGTAGAGAAATATTCTATTTTATTTTTTTAAAGATGCAAAAATGTAAGATATTACATGTGCAATTCTATTATATACATGCATGTGTGCGTTCACTGCACAGGCTGTGATCGTCCCACTCGTTATGTCAGTACCAAGTTGTTATTCATTTCTGTGATGCAACAAAAGATGTCTTCTTTCAAACAAACAAAAAATTATGCACCCTACAAAGGAGGTTTTTTTTTTTTTTTAAAGTTTGAAATGGTACTCCTCTTAGGTTGAATAGCAGACTTGCAAAATGAAACTTTTGCCTGATCAAACCGAAATATGTTCCATCAACATAATTCTTTAGCTAAGGGTTCAATTGTCTCCTCATGCGTGCAACTCCAATTGACTCTTCACTACTGGAGGATCTGTTCTGACTGCCTTTCCTTCCAATCTCCTGGAATCTTTTCATTCTCGACTGGATTCTGGCCTTTGTTAGTGGCCACCATCCATTCGACCACCCAGTTTACAACTAGATATCCACTAGACGTAACAGTTAGACAGTGTCCATTCAAAGGGATTTATCTGCAGATAATCTTGGATATTGTGTATTATATGTGCCCCCACACTCCACCCTGAGTGTTTGCAGATGGGGAAAAAAACAGAGGGAATAGGCTTATCGAGGTAGACAAAGGATTGTTAAGCAAAGTGTGGTAATTTTTAAAATAACAAGGTGGGGCAGTTATTAAAATGACAAAGAGCTGGGCAATAGAAATATGGTTGCATTGCATCAATGTTCACAATTACAGCACATCCACCATTCTGCTGGAGGGGGGGGTATAAAAATGAAACCGAACGTACCTTTTATATCCTGCTCTTGCGCCCTTTGGCCGTGGTGTCCACAAGTAGTTGTGTCCTGCCATTCATCGCATCTGAAACAAAAGCTCTCAATGCATAGCAACAGACGCAAGTCTCATTTTTTTCTGGACAAATGGGTTTCATGCAGTCACAACGATTTTTCACAGTCAAAGTCATGTCATAGTTTCTCATCCTTAGAAGGAAAGTGGCGGGAGGTCTTTATTTTGCTATGATTTTAGCAGACATTTATTTCTGTCTCGTCACCTTCCCGAGAACTCTGCCGATCCATCTTCTTGAGAAATCAGACAGACTTTTTTCTAATCTGCTCTCTCTGACTCCCCCAATCAGACTCCGCTAAGTTGTATGAATCTGACCTCTAAATCATCTTACATGAATCGTTCTATGATGTGGTGATCCACATCACGCTATGTCAACAATTACTCTGCTTGTTCAATCTGTCTCTTTAATTTTGTTATGACACTTTGCTTTATAAACAAACAACCTGCCTGTACTAATAACTTCTAATTTAAAAACAATGAGCTCCAATTTCTAATTTTATATATTGTACTAACCACAACTGCGAGTCTGTCTACGTTAGGCCCATTATATGATAAATTCATTTAGGATTGGCAAGGGGTTTTAGAAGGTAAGCAGATGACAGGTCAGGTGACGGTTGTTGTGAGCCAGACACAGAGGAAGCTAGATATGAACGCTTTCTACAATGTTGTCACACACACACACACTCAAAGTGCAACGAATATGTACAGAAAGTGTTTGAACCTGTGTTTTATGTTTTTATGTATACTTGTCACCCTGTGCTTCCTTCAGTCTTGACAGACTATGGATACCCACTTTAAGGGTGTCTGCGCATGGAATTTTTGGGGCAAACATTACGCAATCTTGAACCACACCTCTCTTGAGTTGGCATTGTTAAATACCAGTGGCAAGTGGAGGTTCAGGATGACTGGAAACAATACTGAGATAAACGGAGAGCACATACAGTGCCTAGAATTCGCAAATGTTCACCCATCTGGTTCCAGCCAGGCTCAACATTGCTTAACTTTGGTGATCCAATGAAAACTGGTGTGTCAACATGATTATACGTAGGGCTTAGATATACGTGGTGACTGTCTGCTTAGTTTTGAATGTAACCACACTTCAGAGATTTTTCAGTTTTGTGCTCTTGTGTATCAAGGACAGATTACCCAAACAAAAAACGGAAACACTGAGAGGTACATGTGCGTGACATTTTTTACAGTAGAATTGAGCTTGTACAGCATGCAATGCATTTTTTGAGTCAGGTACGAAAGGTTCACTGGCATATCAAATGAAAAGATTGGTTCATATCAGATTCTTAGGTTTTTAGTCAAAGTTTACCTTCTTGTAGATAGGTTGCCTTCACACAACCTCAGAAGCAGAGATATGGCACTGAATTCCTAAGAAAAGTGCATTGAAAATGGTGGTGACTATGTAGAAAAAATAAATTTCTGGAGGTTGCTTGTTTAATGGTATCACTCCCGTCTTTGTAACTCTTCAACATTTTAGTTTTTTTAGTTAAAAAATAGGTGGACTTGTGGAACAACCCTCATATATATAATCTATATAATAATAATTATGATGGCTGTCTATTTAGTTTTGAGTGTGACCATCCTCAGAGATTTTTTCAGGTTTTGTGCTCTTGTGTATCAAGGCAGAATACTCATACAGAAAAATGGAAACTCTGAAAGGCAATTGCTTTTCTTGCTTGCTTTTCTTGGGCTGTTAATGTAATTTTTATCACATTACATCAGTTTGAATTTGAAACAATAGGAAACTGAATGAGATTATGATTTGATGTTAATTAAATTAAAAATGGAAGACAAAGGACAGTAACAAAAAATTATATATAGTGTAAAACATTGATGCTGAGAGGTTTTTACTCGTAATGTAGCACGTCTTCAGAATGCACAGATCATTATTTGATTGGCTCCTTGGAAAATGAGGCTTATTAATTACTAGCCTGGGTGCCTGGTGTTGCCCAGATGTGTGGAGGTGTGTATAAGGGGATAGGTTGAGCAAAAAAAAAAAAAATAGCAGCGACTACCCATGCAAGTACAAAAAAAAAAAAAAAAATTAGGAGGAGTAGCCAGGCTCAAACCCGTAACATACAAGAGGAAAAGAAGGTGATAAAAAGCAAACGATCTCATCGATGAGCCCACTGCGGTTGTGACGTCATGCGCATTCGAAATAACCGTTATTATGCGACGTCGTTGACGCAAGGTTTGAATGACTTGCAAAAATGTTGATGAAAAAAGTGACCCCCTCCTTGTAAAAAACAGTCCAGTTAACGGAGAAAGAATTAATCTTTTTGGTCACTTTTTTGATATTTGTCATCCGAGAAACTGAGCTTTAAAACGATGCCAATTTTGTCAGTGTTCGTTATGTGTGTCGAAAGTTTTTGGCATACATGTTTTTATATATACTTGTCAGCCTGTGCTTCCTTCAGTCTTGAAAGACTATGGATACCCATTTTAAGGGTGTCTGCACATGGAATTTTTGTGGCAAACGTTGCACAATCTCACACACATTTCGCCTTTTATATTATAGAAGAAGATGTACAACAAATAAATGCGTAACACCTGTTTCTGCCAATTCCTGTGATATTTAGGCACGTCATTTAAGCAACCTGGGACTTTTTTTGTATAGGACAACAAGAAGCAACCAATTTAGACTTATTGTTTTTTGTTTTTTAGACTGACAAGCTGAGATTTGAGAAAATTAAATTATTTGTTGACATATTTACTTTTCATAGTCATTTTCTTTTCGTAAACATTTACTATAAAATAAAAAAAACTCATTTACAATTTTTTTTTCTTTTAATTTAAGGGAAATTTTTTCTTTTTATGTTATTCATTATTTTTTTTTTATTATTTTCCTTAAATCTGAAAAAAAAAGAAAAAAAGAATCTTATTTTTTTACAAAATTTTTTATTGCCCCCCCCCCCAAAAAAAAACAGCAGGAACAATTTGTCATGCGTAAATATTACTCAGATAGAAAATCAACAGAAGCAGTTGTTGTGCCATACATTTAAAAATATTATCCCAGACACAATTTTAATCTTCCCAAATTATTTAAATTAGTAAAGAAAAATTATTTAAAAAAAAAAAAAAATAGGTATTCCGTTTGTAATAGTTGTTCATTGTGTGCTTGCGGGTTATAGTGACGAACAAGTCTAGATTAAATTGTCTCTCTTTTTTTTGTAGGTTGAAACTCTCATTGGTTTCCCGCTGGTAAAATATTGTTCCATTACAAGTTAAAAAAAACTACATCTTCTGCAAATTATGACAAGAAATATTGTTTGATACTTATGACTAAAATTTCATTAAAATCAGAAACATCTGATTTATCATCAAGGGATTCCCACTGTGCCCTCCTTTCTTTCTTAAAACTAAATTAAACTAAATATTATCCACTCTTATGTCTAACAATGGTATTCCAAAAATTCATATCTGATTCCAACCAGAACAGGCTGTCTGAAGACACTGGCCTTCTGGCCAAAAATGCACCAAACATGGATAGTTTTTTTTTTCCTTTCTCTTTGCAAAACTCAATCATATTTTGCAAAGTCAAAAACAACAATTTTCCTCTAAAAATTACAACCAAACTGAACATCATAAATAAATATTTGATGATATACAAAAATTCAAGCAAATTGTTATTTTTCAAAATGGCTGGATTCAACATTAAATAACCTGAAAAACAATGACTTGACATAAAACAACCACATCAAAAATTCATGATGATTGGTTAATTAAAGCTTTAACAGTTAGAAAGACCAGACAAGTGTGAAATTGTTTTTAATAAATACTAGCAGCTCTGCCCGACTTTGCTCAAGTCCTACATACTGTTCATAACTTTATGTGCATATGTATATATTAAAAAGTGTGAATATGTACGGTAATGCCTTTCTATATAATAGGTTTCCTTAATCACCATAGAGAAAAGTTGGTAGAGACTGCAGACCTCAACATCTTTTTTAAACTTTGACCCCAATTTTGACCCCTTAATATTTACTATTTTGGGCTCAAATTAAATTAAAATGTTTGACCCATGTCCAAGTAACCTACATCTAAAATTTCAAGTGTTTAGACCCAACATTGGCAGAGGAATTTAGTAGAGTCTGCAAAGGTCATCTCTGTAAACATTGATCTCTTGCTAGCCAAATTGTCACCCAAAAATTGATTAAAAAGCTTGCAGCATGTTTGAATACTCTTTATGTAAAATGTCAAATGTTTAGACCCAAAATTGGCTTAATAGTTTGATAGAGACCACAAAGGTAAAATCTTTTGAACTTTGACTCCTTGGAAGCCAAATTTTCAGAAGAAAAAAAAACGATTAAAAAGCTTGCCCTATGTCTGAATACACTTTATGTAAAATTTCAAATGTTTGGATCAAAAATTGGCTGAGTAATTTGGTAGAGACCGCAGAGGTCAATATTTTTTAAACTTTGACCCCAATTATGACCCCTTAACATTTAATGTTTTGGACTCAAATTAAATTATAAAGTTAGATCAATGTCCAAGTAACTTATGTATAAAATTTCAAGTGTTTAGACCCAAAATTGGTGGAGGAGTTTGGTAGAGTTCTCAAAGGTCAAATAGTTGAACTTTACCGCTTGACAGCCAAATTTCTGGCCAAAAACCACTGAAACAGATTTTCCCAAATCTCAATACCCCTTATGTCAAATTTCGAGTCTGTAGACTGAAAATTGACAGTTATTTGGTAGGGAAGTGTACACACACAAACATTTTCACTTTTATAGATATATAGATTGCTATTTATCTCTATATAAATAAAATGAACTCATTTTTTCCCGTCTGATTTTGACATTAATAGGATTAAAAATCAAGATATTTCATGCAAATATAATATGCACGAACGGCAGAATAATATCTGAGGTGTGTTATAGGCTTATTATTTCTCAAATTCCTCGATAATCTTAGATTTCTATACTTTTTCTGCTGAGAAGTCACGGCCAAAATCGGTTAAGATCAATGGAAGTGGTAAAATATTTTCTCTCTAATAAATTCCTCCTCCCCCTGCCACCACTTAACACCGTTTGGGGATCGTTCACAAGGAACAGTTGAGAAGAGAACACCGGTTTGGCTTCGTAGTTCTTTCATGTGAAGTTATTTAAAATCACTAAACTAAGCTGCAGTGCTCTGTGGCGTAGTGGTTAGCGTGCTGGACAATTCACATTATATTTTCACGTTCGCGCCGACCTACCGTAGTCGTTTTTTTTTTTTTTTTTTTTTTTTTTTCCTAAACAACTGGAATGGACTTTTCTTGGTGGCCGAACTGTTAACGTTGCAGATGTTTTTTTTTTGTTTTTTTTTCACACTTTATTTTCCTACTTTTACTCATGACTCCGGGTTTGATCCTTCCTACTTACCTACCATAACATTTTTTAAAACCTTACCCTTGTCTGTTCATCTGTCAGTACTTTTCTCAATAACTATGCCTTGGAATTTTTAAAAATTTTGCACAAATATTAAACATGATATGAGTAAAAAAGTAACAACGGATTTTCCGGAAAAACCCTGGGTGCCTTCTTGGTTAAAATGGCTAAAATTGACACTTTCGTGCTTATTAAAACAAAAATTGATGCCTTAGATTTTTATAAAACTTTCTGAAAGTTGTAACTAACTGATTTCTATATAATTTTGTTTGTCTGTACTTCGCGATAACTCTTGAGTGTGCCCCAGGGGTTCTTTTAGGGCTAATAAAAACACTCCATGTTTGGGACTATTTTACTATATTTGTCCAAAATTGTCTGTGTATGTCTATTTAGCAGTTTTGCATGGTGCTGAACTCAAATTTAAATATGTTAAGGCCTTAGGGACTTTTGGGGCTAAGTGAGTGGGGAGAGGCAAATGATGGGCTTAGTCATTTTTTTTTTTTTTTTTTTTTTTGCATGGTGCAGAACTCAAATTTATATATGTTAAGGCCTAAAACTGCACTGTTTGTTCATTTTCACCAGGATTTGACATCCCCTGGGGACTTTTGGGGCTAAAAGGGGGAGGGGGGGGGGCAATGCTGAACTTAGCCATTTTTTTTTATGCCTCATTCACTGTGCACTCAGGGGGGGGGGACCATGCATGCTTCACTTGTTTATTTTTGTTTTCTTTTTCTTCTTCTTATATCCTATGATGGTGGTAAGTCCTAGCATGATTGGAGTTGGTTAATCAGTTGGAGTTTAGCAACCCACCAAGTCACATGATAACTGTGACTCTAGAAATTTCTTTTATTTATTTCCAAAAATATACATTCTACAAAACAAGTTAATGTTTGAATATTGTTTTGTGCATTCTTCACTTGGGGAAAATAGATGCTTCAACTTTTTCAAAATAATACTTTTTTATCCTTCTTTCCAGTTGCTGGTTCAATTCGTGACGCTTCTAATGAGGCACGCGCAAAATATGCCGAGAAAAAAAATAATGATTCGTCTTCACATACACCAACAACGAGCGGGGTAAGTTGAACAAAACACATACAGTATAATGCACAAGTTTTATATGCACACGAAACAAGATGTGGGTTAAAAACTGCAAATACACACAAAAAAATTAAAATCATAAATGGGTGAAAACTTTCTTGTAACTGTTCGGGATGTAGCAATGCTTACTACTTGTGAAATCTCACTAGAACGATTTTTTTTTTTTTTTTTTTTTTTTTTTTTTTTGAAAGTTGGGGCATCGGAAAAACACTTGTAAAACTATTATAAACTTATAAAATCCTGTCAAACCAAATGAGGAAATAGTTATAAGTTTATCAATGTTATTTATGTATGTGTTTTAATAACTTTTCGTTGGTGAGATTAAAAAAGAAATGAATTGTCAGTTTTCCTTTGAGACTCCATGGAATAAGGAAAAATTGAACATTTTTTAACATTTTTGTATTCCTTGTTGAATAATAAATTGCTATATATACACACACACACATATATTTATACTTACAGATATATAGAAACTTTGCTGCATTGGCATGACAATGTTTGATCTCTAGTTATTCATAGTTAAGATCTCAAGCAAAAGTTTGTCTTTTTCTTCAGGTGTCCATATCATGAGGCAGTTCATATTATTAGTTGAACTGCCTCATAATATGGACACCTAAAGGAAAAAAACAAACTTTTGCTTGATGAATAACTACAGATCGAAACATTGTCATTCCAGTGTAGCAAAGTTTCTATGTCTGTATGTAAAAATGTGTGTGTGTGTGTAATATTATTTATTATTATTATTTATTACCTGGTGAGAGGAAAAAACTCCCATGTCCTTTGATTGGCCGACGAAGAAAAATAATCGAAAATGATAACATTTACAGTCAGAAAAATAATGTGATACATGTAGGCCAGACGTTATATTTTTAGAACAAATCAGAATTAGTCCCAAGGCTTCAAATGTCAATGTGACATCTATTTGGAACAGTCAGGAGTCTAGATTAATATATAAAACAAATATATGTGGGTAGAAGAAGGCTTATATGTTATGCCACAAAGATTTTGTGTGTGTGTGTATATAAGCACATATCGACCCATACATATATAAATGATTATACGAATACCCACTCGAGCATGCACACATCTACAAAAGCATACATTTACAAAATTACAGGCATATATACACACATCTACACATAATCTCATATATAAGTAAAATTAGAAATGGAAATAAATTTAATTCAAAATAAATTTGATTTGCAGTTAAGCAACACTGAACCTAGCTAGTACTAGATGGATGATCATTTGCGATTACTAAGGCACTATCTGTAGGTGGAAGGTCAGGTCACTTCTCCTACTTTCCAATGTGTGTAGTGGTGGCGTACATATACATTAACAGTTATATGAAAAGATTATTGAATTTTCCTAATTCCATCATCTCATCTGCGGTCATAAAATAATGATAATGATGTCTATAATTTTTCACAAACAAACAAGTCTACTCTTGTCAAGATACAAAGGTCCTTGAGGATAAGGATTAATTTAGTTTGACAGGCAGACAGTAAAACACTGAAGGGATTAGTAACAATATTTGTAACTGGTCAGAAATTGAATATTTATGGTAAGAATTTGTTTACATTGGACTTGAAGACAGCAATGTTATAGTCAGCTGGGAAACCATCTGTGGTACTGTATTCGACAGATGGACAGTTCTAGAAAAAAAAACTTTGTTCATGGAAACTTTAAATGTACAGGGAGAAAAAGAATTTATTGACTGTGTTATATTGTCGGGTTCTGTATAACTTGGAGAGGGTGTATATTATGTACACAATAGGTGTATATATTCTGTATGTATATAATGGTTGTACCAAATTATGAACATGATTAGGTTGTTATTGGTAGGCCACATCTTATAGACGTATAATTTGTGTTGTGATGCCGACACGAAATGTGGACGTATTGACAATATGTTTACAGATGGTAGGAGGGAGAAATTGCTTGTAGAAATGAATGCTTGTACATGACAATGAGAGGCAGATGAGTGACGAAGAGTGTATATCATAGCGGTTTATATAATAGACTACATTTAAGATGTCGGATGTTCAACAGTTGTGGATAATTTATGTAAAACAGTTCATTCTAAACAACAAATAAACACATTCCTGATTATTCAAAGACAATATGATACAACATTTATTCTCTGGTTCCGGCCGGACATCTTTAGAGATTATAATGTTCTGTTCACATTTTGGCTAATTAAGAATATACCACTACCTAGCGTCATAAAAGCGACTTCTTTGACGACTTTCTCTCCCAACTTCTTCTCCTGACTTCTAAGTCCCGTCTCAACTCTCTAACATCTCCTTTTCAACTCCCCTCTCTCCACTCTAACTTTCTTGTATATATTAAAACTAATCCTTTGTGCTTACGTCATTTGACTACACAAAGACCTGATGTTACATGATGAGGGCTGTCCCCTTTTCATGTAAGTATAAAAATAGAGAGATTAGTTAAAATGAAAATAAAATGAGAGAAAACAGAAATCGAATCCTAGACATAAGTTTTAAAGAACAATAGGTTTAAATGGAATGTCCAGTAAATTGTTAATTCTGATGAAATAAATAAACTATTCAATTGTTAGAAAGAATCTGGATAATAAAATATGGGTTAAATAAATTAGATATGTAGGTTGAATTCCTTTGTGAAAATAAAGAAAAAAATAGGTTATTGAAAAATCAGAATGTTCGGGAAACGTGCGACTCGCGCATGTTGAAACACGTGAATTTTGCTCACGTGGCCGGACATGCATGGATTTATCAATATAGGAAGTGAGAGTTAGTTAGTTGGTCAGTCAAAGTCAGTGAGAAACTCAGAGAGGGTCTGGGAATTCGAACGTCTAGGAAGCGAGACGATCACTTGTAAACTAAAATGTGAAGCTTTGAATTCTTGATGATGAAAACCACGGCCGGTCGTGAAGAAATAAACCCATCATGTGTTTTGATAAAGCTCGTGTTTATGTTTGTGATTCTATCAAAAAGGTAAAGTGAAAATTGTATTATATGTCTATATATCTGTCTTATAGAATGTCATTAAATACACGTCTCGACATCTCATATCCACAATGTGAATCTACATCTCATATCTACACTAAGACTGTCTGAACACTATCTCCTCACTCAAAGAGCTTCTTCTTCAACACCTCTAAGAATGAATATTTTAATATATATGAATCGTTATAAACGAACAATCTCTCTTACAACAACATCTCTCTCTCTGAGTCTTTCAAAATTCCTATAATAAAACTCTCTCTACACGACATCACTTGTAATAAGACAAACTCTCACTAAGACTCGTATCTTTACTAATAAGAACTCACGTAACATACGCGCACAAGTGGTACCTTCGTCTAATAATAATACCTATATAACACTAATAGGTGACTTATCAGTTACGTTTTCTCTGGCCGAATTTATTGTTTTTATTCCTAGGTTTGAAAATCTATTTTGTTTATGTATTTGACATAGCTCTTCATTTGTTTATGTTTCTAAGATCCCGACTGCATTCCAAAACTTATAACACTATCTAATTTTCATACTGATAATCATAATACTGTTCTTTCATTAACTTTTAATAATAATAGTTGATCTTATAATCGACTATTAGCAAGGAATTTTCTGGTGTTTTCCGGCAGACTAATACATAACATGGTTGTCGTGCTTGTGTTGATTAATAGGATTATTATTCTCATCTGGGGTGTTATTAGCACAACGTTTCGGTCGCTGCAACCTGCAACCTTTTTCAGGTGTTCAAAACATGCTTCTTTTTTTACTGGAGACGCCCCGAAGAAGGTTGCAGGTTGCAGCAACCAAAAGGTTGTGCTAATAACACCCAAAATGAAAATAATAATCTGATTAATCAACATAACACAAGCATTCACATCTCCTCTCAAAAATTCAGAATTGCATATGGTTGTCGTGTTTAAACTTAAATTTTTATGTCAATTATAAAATAAGAGAGATAACTTTAAGTTTTTCTTTTTTTTTTTTTTTAAAGGTAAAGAATAAACGTAAACATGATCTGAGTGATGATGAGGATGGGGTTGACGAAAAAAAAGGAAAGTATAATCGCAACGCAGAGAATTCGACAAGCCGACCCAAGGATGAAGATAAATCCTCTCATCGCCACAAAGAAGAACATGAAAAGTCTAAACACAATCGAGAGAAAGAGGAAAAGAAAGAAAAGAAATCGTCACATCGAGATGATGGTAAATCACGTGAAAGCAACAATCATCATAACAATTCTGCGACATCTAAATCGCAATCATTAAAAGTACAAGGTAAATTACTTAACATTTTATGAGACTGCTTGTATTCTTTCTGCTATTTTATCGATCGCAAATGTGATTTTGCTTTTTACACCTTCTAATTTTATTCAGAACTCTGGAATCTAGTGTCAGCCATTTTTGAAATTGGTTGATTGGGTCTTATCTCAGTATTAAAAAAGATTATAATTGCACAAAAACTTTATGATGTACGTACCTGTTAGGGGGGAAAAAAAGTTGTACACCAAAATTTATGCAAATTCACTCAGTATTTTTGCTTTTATAAAAAAAAAATTAGCAACTGGTATTATTATGCTGATTGTGAATTATTGGTCCATCGACAAAGGAATTGGGCCTAGTAATTCACGCCTGTTCGTTTGTCTGCACTTTTCTCAATAACCATGCCTGAATTTTTTTGTTTAAATTTTGCACAAACATTAGTCATGGTGAAAGTAAATTTTTTGCCAGAACGGATTTTTCGGGATAACTCTGATTGCTCCCCCTCTCCCCAGGGGGCATTATAGGGGTAAAATTACCCCCAAATTGTTCATCCATTCATTTGTTCGCACTTTTCTCAATAACCATGCCTTGGACATTTTTAAAATTTTGCACAAACATTAGTCATAGTAAAAGTAAATTTTTCACTCGTGGAAGGGAACCCCACATGCTCGACTTGTTTGTGTGATATTTAAACTCTGAATTATGTCCCTTGGTTTTTGACCTTAATATAAGCAGTAAAAGGCGGTCAAGATATTACGTTGTTAAAATGCGCCTTTTTCTTGTTAAAATGAAAAAATAACAAGTTTATAAACTTTTTTGTATTTTTTTTTTTTTTTTTTTTCCAAGCAATTTTTAATATTGAAGTAAAATTGTGTTTTTGTTTTCTTTTACTTAAAATTCGCACATTTTTTGAAATCAGTATTTTCTTCCCTCTGGAAAGTTAAACATGAAGAAAGACACAAGTCGATATTTAGTGGAACCAAAATAGATTGAAAAGAAGAAAAAATACAACAAATAAAGGGAATAGTTACACATCAGTCCGACTGCCAAATGTGTATAATTTACGCATAACACTAAGAAACCTACCTCTCTCCCCGTTTATAGTAAGTGGAAGAATTCATTGTTATCCGTAAGGTGGGCGTCACAACAGTTTCTAACTTTTAAAATCAAAGATATATTTAGATAATGAATTCCTATGTCAGTGATGTGAACTATTTAGTTAAAAGAATACAAACTTGTGCTAGATTATTTTCGTTTCTTCATGACAGACATTTACTTTTAATATTACTAGCAGCATTTCTTATTTTCACCTCCAAAGAAAAACAGCAACATTTTAAAACACATGTGAACAACGTGACCTCCAAATCCAAATTTTATGGTTCTTAAAATAAAATTTTGTGGTGTCCAAATCAAAACTGACTATACTTAAAATTATTTCTAATCAGTAATATATATATATATATATATAACACATGGACAATGCTGAGTGAAATTTCTGAGTATTGTATAAAGTTTGAAGGCGTACAAATCCACAGTAATGAAACTATTTTATTTTTTTTATAGCAAATAGGTTTTAATGAAGTGGAATTGCTTGCTTGTTTGTTTCAAGTTGAAAGAAGTTTTATTCTAGAAATACCCTATTCTATACTAGTTGATCTACCAAGACTTGAGGGTCCAGTCCACCCTACTATTTTATATATTGTTTGTGATGAAAGTTGAACCACATATCTATTATGAAATCTATCATTATGAAATTTATAAAAAAATTTTGGTTCTTGTCCAGAATTCAACTTGATAAAAAAAAAAATACAGAAAATATTTGTACATACCAGTCACAGAATGAAAATCTCATATTCCAAAAATTATGTAAATTCATTAAGTATTTATTATTATTATTATTATTATTATATATAGAAAATTCATTTATTTACAATTTTTAGTGATCAATAATAAACCATAGCCATTACAAGGTTGATATTGATCTCGGTAGTTCAAATTGAGTTGTCTCTCTTTATTAAAAGTGGCAGAGCAAAACACACCATTGTCCCTTTTTAATAAAATTTGATTTTCTTAGTAAAAGAAAAAGAACTACATTTTACATAATTTTTGGAATATGATATTTTTGTTGAATTCTGGACAAAAACCAACTGAGAGAATTTTTTTTTTCTGTTTTGTTTTTAATCATGCTGTATTTTTCACCGTTCTCTGGATTTCTTGTATTCTGTATTTTCTGGGATCTCAAATGTGGCTACATCCTTTTGTATATTTGGTTAAATCATGGCAGTTGGTTAATTTTGTAGCAAATTAGGTATTGACAAAAATCCTAAAAAAGAATTTGATCCAAGCCTCATATTAATGATTCGTGGAGAATTTTGTAAATGAAAGTTTGAGGTGCCAAGATGTTGACTGATGCAATTTGCTTGGCCACAATTATACTGAAACAGCCAGATCTTCAACTCCAGATGACTATATAAACCGGTTGAATTGTGTCAATAGTAGAGGGAGAAATCTATTACTAATAAAAAGGGCTGCATGCAAGACAAGTGAGAAATAAAAACTGCAGTATCAAAAAAATATTTTAAAAAAGCTGTGTATATCAAGTGTCTATATCTTGTTAGAATATTGTCCCAGACATTTTTGCATGTTGTTGTTTTTGTTTTTTTTTTTTTTTTTTTTTTTTTTTTTTTCCAATTTCATACCAGAACTGTAGTAGATATACGGGGCTCTACAGACAAATTTATCTTTAGTTGACCTTCGACAACTAAATATTCTCATTTACTAGCCAAATAGAAAAGTTACTAGCCAAACTCACATGAGTTTCTTTATATATATAAAAAAAAAAAACTTTCTCATCAATTTCTGTAGTTTTTTATGTACAATATTTTCTTTCCATCACTGGTATATCCATCATACAGATTTTTTTTATTTTTGTTTTTTCATAGGGTGGGGTGGGTCCTGGATAAGCACCAAAAATTATTCACTACATTTAAGTTTATTAATAACTGCATAATAATTGCAAGGAAACATAAGTGTGACAGGTGAATAGAAATCTTAAAGTTGATAGAATTTCCTTTTTAAATTTTTAAATTTATTGATTTTCTTGTTTTTCAACCAAGTCTATTTATTTCATCCAATTTTTTGTCTATTTCATCGAATATTTTGTCTTTATTTCATCCAATGTTTTGTCTTTATTTCATCGAATGTTTTGTCTTTATTTCATCGAATGTTTTGTCTTTATTTCATCGAATGTTTTGTCTTTATTTCATCGAATATTTTGTCTTTATTTCATCGAATATTTTGTCTTTATTTCATCCAATTTTTTGTCTTTATTTCATCCAATCTTTTGTAGAATCATCCAAAGCGAACAAGCCATTTCATAAAATTCTAGACGGTGTAGTTTTTGTCCTCAGTGGGTTCCAAAATCCATTTCGGGCGGATATAAGAGACAAAGCCATCGAGATGGGGGCCAAATACAGACCAGATTGGATGGATGGATGCACCCACCTTGTGTAAGTCTCCACCCTCGTTTTTCTTTTTTACTTAGATAAAAATGGTTTGTGTAAATTTATAATGTAGGGGTTGGTAACCTTTTGAAGCAGGAGTGCAAAAAAGTTATGTTGATTATAAGAAGGCCAAACATTTGGTTACATTATCATGGAGGACAACACTGTTTTTAAATATCTAAATACATTTTTTGTGCACTTAAAGAAAACAAGTGTTAAATATAATGATTATATCTGAACAATATCACTTATTTTAATACAGAAATATATAAAAAAAAAAAAAAGAAAAATTACAAATATATTTTACAAAAAACATCTTAATTTTACTGCAGAAATAAAACAGATTTTAAATGGTCCAATATTAAAGCTTCACTGTAGTTTTTTAGATATTAACATTTATTAAGGAAAAACCTTAAGTGTGACAAACTTACTGACAAAAATAGGCTTGGATGTGATGGACATATTAAAAAAAAGAAAGCAAATGTAACATGTAGTAACAAATAGAAAAGATTGGATGCGACTATGTGACAAAAAGAAATGATTGGGTGTGACAAAAAAAGTATTAGATGTGACTATGTGACAAAAAAAGCTTTTTCTCCTTTTTTGGAAAGTAACCGTTCTTTTAGGCTCTAAATCTGTGACATCTTTTTCTTTGTTTTTCCAGCTGTGCCTTTGCAAACACACCGAAATACGCCCAAGTGAAGGGAAAAGGCCGAATCGTTACAAAACACTGGATTCTTGATTGTTACAAACAGAAAACAATGTTATATTGGAAGAAGTAAGTCTTTGTTATTCCACCTGATGGAATTCAACCACCCATACATACAAACTCATGCACTTAATGATTGAAAAGTTTGAGTCGGCCAAAAGATATTAGTTTTTTTTTTTTTCTTCATTAAACAAAATGTGATAGCAATGTGCCCCCTCTCTTGACAATAATTGTCACATCCTAATGCTGTGTGCTGTACATTTTTTCTCCATTGTCTTGCTGTATCATCATCTCTCACAGATTGGCAGCTGCTGAGAGAAAGCACTTGTTCACAAATACAACAGATAAACAAAGAGAATTTGCTAGAGAAAACACAGACTCCGATACGTTCTGTAGGTATCAGTTGTGCTGTGTGTGTGATACCATTGTCCCTCTAAATGTTAACATTCACATCTTAGTCATCTAGCATTCACATCTTAGTCATCTGTTAAGGCCATGTGCATCAGTTGGTTGATCAATTCATCTTTGCATCTGCTCCAAGCTACAACCTGCCTTCAACTGTCCCAAACTGATAACCACTCCTAAAACTGTCCATAAATTAACTCTAAATACATAGACCTCTATTGTCCGATCCTTTTTTCCTGAATCACTGCCACAGCTTGATTAACAATACTATTTTTGATGGCCTTTGTGTACTACTCCCACCCCCACTCCCACTGCCTTTCTGCTAAAACTTTTCTTTTTTTTTTCACTTCCTCACACTTTTTTTGTTGGGGGTGGGGGGTCGATAGCATCACAAAATAACTTCATGCAATCTCTTGCAGTTAAAACCTGAATTAAATTTTAATGAAGATATTGGAAGATAATTAGACCACAATACTGCAGGGCTACTTCCCAGCTGACTATATCATGGTTGTTTTCAAGTCTAATTCGAATAAGTTCCTATTGAGATAAATAAACAAACCAGCACTATCCAAGTTCCACCATTACTGATCATTACGGTGTTGTCTCACCAGCCAATTGACACTTATTAACCGATATCCTCAACTGGCTTTTGGGCCTTGATAAGCGATGATGCCCCTTGCAAAAGAAAAGAAAAGATATTTAAAATATTAGACGGTGTTAGGTTATAAAAAGATCAAATGATGATGCTCAAGAAATATAAAATTATTTATGCTTATATGTTTGTTTGGGGGTAAACTCAAAAACTGATTCATTGGACATTATGAAATAGCTGTTAAGTGTATATGTGTCTAATGTGGGATATATTTAATTTTACACAAAGAGAGAAGCCCTTTGTGAAAATTTAGCCACAGTCGCATCAATTAATAATTCTCAAATTTCAGTTTCTTTGAAGTATTTTAAAGGATTTTTAGGGGGCATAATATAGACAGAATCCCACATTTGAAAATTCAAATATTTAAGATCTGCATTAAATTTGATCCATAGTCATTAGATATCAATTTAGCAAAATTCTCTGAATTTTCACTTCTTGAAATCCCTTAAGCTTGAGCTTTTAGACATTTTTTAGAATCACAATCAAGTAAAGGATTTTGATCTAAATTAAAACAAGAATTCTAGACATAAGGTTTACTATAATTATATCTTTTTCTTTTACTCACGTTCATGCCAAACAAGGTATAACACCACATGGATGTAAGAGGCTACTATTTGGGATCATGCCTAGGAAAGATTAACAAGATATTGGTTTACATTACATTTAAATTTCTGCATACCAGTGCAGTCAGGGAAGCAGGTAACAGGAAGGGAATTCCAAAGTCTAGTTGTTTGAGAAAAGAAACTATTAGAGTAGAAAGCTTTCTGACATTTAGGGACATCAACAATCTTGATTTTAATCTTTATAAGGGTATATAAAAATTATGCAAAACTTGACCAAGTAGTTTTATTTTTATAAAAAAAAAAATGATTTTTAAGCAATTTATGGGAATTAGTAGGAATTACAACATAAATTTAGTAAATATGAATTATTGAGCATTTTTTACTATAGACAATGAGACGAAAAAGTCGTCCAAAAATGTATATAACAAATAAATGTCACAGTAACATTATTAGGTTGGTTTCTGTCAATTATTTGTTTAATTTTTAATTTTTTTATTTTCAAGCGATTATCCAAACTCCAAAGATGTGACACTCTCATGTCAGCCATTTTTATTTTTTATTTATTTTTTTGTATTACACTCAACACTACTTGTTTTTAAAACTAAAACACTTTAAAATAAGCTAAAACACGAAAACCTTATCCAACTAAGGTTGCCTTTGATAACCTTTGTTATATACTTGTTTTTGGATCACTTTTTTGTTTTATTGTCTATCGTAAAAAAAAAAGGCTGACTTATAGTTATCTCCCTTTGTTTCTTGAATTTTTCTTTTTCAAAATGTTGTACTAGACAGCCCCTCCTTGGATTTTTTTTTTTATACATGGGAGTCACCACTTATCAAGGCCCAAAAGCCACTCAGGGATAAGGGTTATTGCGTGTACAGTAGTCAATGGGATAATATCGTAGTAATCGTTAGTAATGGAGACTTGATAAAGTGTCTTACTTAAGGGGGTGGTTTATCAGGAATTTGTTTATGTTGGACTTGAAGACATCCAAGTTGTAGTCAGGTGGGAAACAGGCAAACAGAAGAGAGTTCCACAGGCGTGCACTTCTAAGAAAGAAGCTTTGTTCGTGGAATCTACGTTTTGAGTTAGGCACAGATAAAGAATGGGGAAAATTACTGACAGTGGTTTCAGCTAGACGGGTGTTTTTCACAAAAGATTGGCGAGGGGGGGGGCAGAGATTGGAGCACTTGCCATAGAAATAACGATAAAACAAAGACAGACTCTCAACGTCTCTCCTGTGGGAGAGAGGTTGCAGGAAAGAGAAAAGGGCATCCCCCACTAAGCCACGAAGTCTATTTTGTACTCTGTCAAGACAGGATAGGCTGTTTTTTAGCAGCTCTTGTCCAGATGTGGCAACAATACTCCATCCTTGGACATACTTGGCTTTTATATAGATAGAGAATTGCATCAGCAGTGAGATATCTTCTGGAGCGGTAAAAGGATCCTACCATTTTTCCAGTGATCTTGCCAACAGACTTGATGTATGTGTTGCATTTCGGGTCAGGAGTAAAGGTCAATTCTAGAAGCTTATCAAAACATGGAACCTCTCCTAGACAAAAGCCATCCATTTCAATTGATGCCAGATGGAGATCAGAGCATTGATGATGTAAAGGTAGGAGCTTGGTTTTAGATGCATTAAAAGTAACCAGCCACCTCTTCCCTTACTGTACCGCGTGCTCAAGATCAGAGGAGAGAGAATCAGAGAGAACTTTGTCATTTACAGCCTTAAATGTGTTGCCATAGATGGTCGTGTCATCAGCATAGATGTCAACGAATGATTTAAGTATGTGTTTTGGGAGATCATTGATGTAGATCAGGAAGAGAGTTGGGCCCAGGATGGACTCCTAAGGGACTCCAGCATTAATACTGTGGACCTCTGATTTCTGCCCATCAACCACTACTCTTATGAGCCTATCAGAGAGAAATGATTTAATGATTGAGAAAACATTTCCAGTTATACCGTAGCTGGAAATCTTGTGAATTAGGCGTTTATGTCCTACCTTATCGAAGGCTTTTGATGTGTTGAGCAATTGCCCTAGAAAGGAAGCCTTTGTCGAGAGATTCGCTAATCCTATGAGTTATAATCGTTAGCACATCTGCTGTAGATCTGGCAGAACGGAAACCATATTACATGTCATTAAGAAGGTTATTTCTGCTGAGGTGGTTGGCTACTACTTTATTTAATATGGATTCCAGCAACTTACTCATGACACACAGGAGACTTATTTGTCTGTACTGAGAGGGAAATTACTTATCACCTGAATTCTTAAATACAGGGCATACTGATGAGGTTTTCCAGGGTGTTGGGAAGCACTTCTTAAGGCAACGCTTAAACAGTTTTGTAAGTATGGGGGCAAGTTCTGGTTGAAGCTTTTTCAACACTATAATTGGAATACCGTCAGGGCCAGTTGCTTTACTGGAATCAAGGTTCTTGATTAGCTTGGCGACCTCATGCACAGATATTTGTATGTTGCATAGCGTGTTGTCTGTTGTAGGAGGAAATACGGGGAGTTGATGGCCTTGGTCACATAAGGTAGAATTAGCTGCAAAGTTCTTGGCAAATAATTTGACCTTATCTGATGCTTACAAGATGATCTCAGGTCCATTGATGATGGTTGGGATAGAACGCACGCTTCTGTTTAGGATCCTGTTTGCTATTTGCCAAAACTGGTGGGAACCAAAAAACTACTTGATCAAATTTACATGATTTTTGGAATATAATATTTTTGTTTCTTTGTGGGTATGTAAACATATACATTTTGTTATTTTTATTTTTTACTAGACCACCCGTAACCCGTTGGGTCAGTACGTTATATTAGCTATGGAATTCATGTATGAGCGTGACACTTGTGGCATAAAGAAAATAGTTTTTTTTTACATAACAGAAGCATTTCTATGAAAGTATATTAAAATGAAAAAAGAATATAGATAGATTTCTATGAGTCGTTCTGTTTATTATAATTGTTATTTTTTTTTAAATTACAGTCACTGAATTATAAGTGGTTGGTCATACTTATGCACTGAACAGGTATCATAATCCTTATTATAGTTAAATTCAAATTTTGATATATCATCTTTTAAATGAAATTGTTAGTTGAAAGTACAGAATAATAAAAAAAACACTCTCCACATGTTAATAATGGCTTTTTAAATAGAAAATGAAAATAAAATGTAACTTTTTTCATTTAATTTAAGCAAACATTCAGTACCCATTGTGTAAAGGAAAACACTATTTAATGTAATAGAAATGTGTGCATTTACCGATTCAGCTTTCCGTTTGGAAATGTAAGCAGACGACTTTAAAAAACATGGGAAGAAGAAAAAGAAATATTTTTGTAATAACGCCCTCTAGTAAAAAGGTCTGCATTAGTTAAGGGGGATAACTCTATCCAGTTTTACATCGGTTACCTTTTTCTCTCTCTCACACATACACGTAACTATTTCTCGCGTACGTAACGAAAACAGAGGGAGTAGGAGTGTTGAAATCTATGAGAGTGAAAGTGAGAGGTGTTTTCTTTGAAACTGCGACAGACTTCACGAAGTTGAATGTTTTTAGCCGTAAAAAAAAAAAAAAAAAACTACGGTTGATTTTATAAAATTATTTATTTATAATGACATGAATTAAAGATTTCTCGCGTACGTAACGAAAACAGAGGGAGTAGGAGTGTTGAAAAAAAACAAAAAACTATTTGATCAAATTAAATGAAATTGTTTGTATTAAAAGCGATATAAAAATTCCGGAATTGGAATAACGGATTGAAGACGTTGCTATTTACGCATGCGCAACCGGATGTTGAAAACCGGAAATCTGATTGCAAACATACAAGACCCATAGACTTTTAGTATTATATAGATTATAAATGGAATTACAGATAAGACCACAACATTTTAACCCATATCATTTTTGGTAGTAAACACCCACATAATAATTAAGAGCAGTTTAAGAATGATAAAATTTAATTCAACATTACTTACAAAGTACTTATTTGAATAAATAAGCAGAATGTAGTAAACTTGTACAAAATATAATAATTTTACTTAAATTTGTACAAAATATAATAATTTTACTTAAATTTGTACAAAGTCTTTACTTTACTTTACTTAAATTTGTACAAAGTCTTTACTTTACTTTACTTAATATTAAGATATTACAGCTTTGCTTAAATTTGTACAAAGCCTAATAACTTTACTTAATATTAAGATATTACAGCTTTACTTAAATTTTTACAAAGCCTAATAACTTTACTTAATATTAAGATATTACAGCTTTTCTTAAATTTGTACAGAGCCTAATAACTTTACTTAATATTAAGATATTACAGCTTTGCTTAAATTTATACAAAAAGTTATAACTTAAATTTGTACAAAACATAACTTTACTTAAGTTTATGAGAAATATAAAAGCTTTACTTTATGAGAAATATAAAAGCTTTACTTAAGTTTATGCTAAATGTAATAGATTTACTTAAGTTTATGTAAAAAATATAGTAACTTCACTTGACTTTATATTAATTTGTTCAATAAACAAATAAAAGCACAAGTGAATATTGTGTAAAAATATCGATTCTTGATTGGATGAGTAGAGAAGAAATCCTTCTAGGCTGAGGCAATTAAAATTTTTCTCTATCTATACTGCCATTTTTTTTGCAGAGCTAAATTTTTCTCATATTAAAAGATATGTTTAGTTCTGGTGATCTAACAAAATTGAATCTGAATAATATAGAGGATGTGTGCAGAACAGGAGGCTTTGTTGGTATGGTCACATTGATAGAATCAATGATAGTTTTTAGGTTAGTAGATGTAGAAGAATTGAGATAGCAAATATGATGTAGAAAATACTAAAAGTTGGAATGGGAATGCCAAAAAAACTGGGGAGATGTGATGCTAATGGATCTGAGAGAAAGGGGGATAAAAGAACCTGGTCAGAGATAAGTTTGCACGTCAATTTCTAAAAATTGTCCAACTCCTATCAGTACGTAAAACAGACTCCTGAGGTTGGTCAGAGAATGCAGTGACCTAGACCTGGCAAAAAATAAATAAATAACGACTATAATGAAGATATTTCTGTGTTTGATGTTTCGCTTTTTGTCTGTTGTTTGATAGGTATCGATTGATCGATAATGAATTGTCCAAAGAAGGTTCTGCGGATGAAGACAAACCCAAGAAATCTTCCCCTGATTCATCGCAAAAAACAGAATCAACAGAGAAGAAACAATTCGACCCAGATCCAGAATTTGTGCCATCAAAACAAGGTAAGATAAACAATCCAATCTTTACAAATTGTTCCCGTTTCTTTATTTTACCAAACTTTGAAAGTCAGACCCAAATAGCATTTAAGCTGACAAATCAAATAGCCAATTTTCAATTGTTATTGTTGTGGTATGTTATTATTGGTGTTTGGGATGATTAATCAGGAATCTAAGAAAAAATTTAACTATTAGGGGTATCGAAATCGGAAAATATTTTTCCTGTTTTCCAGTGCCAAAAGATAATTCTTGTAATTGTTTCATTTTTTTTACCTTTAAAACTTAATTTTCCATTATTGCACTAATGATGAAATAATATATTGTTTATTCAGGATGGAACGATAAATTTGTTGCACTAAAGAAAACAACACTACAGCTTTATTTTAAAACTTTTATTGAAAAAATCAATTCAGGTAACTTGATTATGTAGTAGAGCTGATATCTATTCAATGTAGCCACCTTCAGCCTCAATTACCGCCTCAATACAAGTTTGGAACTGGGAGCATGCCTTCTCCACAAGCACCGTCGGGAGCTCGGCAAATAGCGGCGATCAGGCTGACTTTGGTGTTGTGGAAGGTCATGTTGGTGATGTTCTCTATGTATGATCAAATGAAGTAGTCCAGCAAGTTCAGGTTGGGGGAGGAGGGGAGCAAGTGAGAGAAGGGTACAAAATCCTAGCATTCCTTCTAAAGCCAAGCCTGAGTCTTTTTGGATTTGTGAGCTGGTGCCGAGTCTTTTTGCCACACCCAGGGTCTGCCAGCGGCCACCTGATTGCACCAGGGGATCACCACACTCTTCAGCACATCCAGGTAGTGTTGACTTTCAAGATGTAAGGTGGCATGATGTGGCCCTCACTTAAAACCACACCAAAAACCATAACCTTAGCCGGAAACTTTGTTGAGCTGTGCCCTCAAGCGTTTAACCGTCTGGATTTGCATTTTGAGGGTGTTGGCAATGGTCCTGTTGTCATAAGTTGGTATGGTAGAGAGCATGAGTTGGATAGCAGTGCATCTCCGATCTCGTTCATTGAACATTGTGTCATTTTTAGACATAATAGAAGGCTCCTATTGCTCTTAGGATTTGTACACAACTAGTCAACTAGTAGATCGTTTGCAACAAAAAAAGGAAACCGGTTTTCATCAAATGGAAATGGAATCATGTCTTTTCTATGGTGACAATTTTATTGAGCCACCATGTTTATTTTGGATATACCTGTAATACTAAATCTATAGATTCCAACTACCCACAAGTGTATTTTTATGTTACCACAAGCGTATATACATATTACATAGGTATTTACGATAAACACCCCACCCCAACTCTGAGAAAATAACTCTATCGCAAAATATTTACTGATTTTAAAAGAATCGGAATTGGTAATTGTATCGGAATCAGAAAAAACGATTGGAATCAACCCATCAATAGTTATTATCAATATAACATACTTGGTTACAATTTATTTATTTACAAGCAACCGTCTGGTAAAATGCGCTTAAATATGATATTTTGTTTAATGCAGATTTCATATTTATATTTTACTAGTGGGGGGGGGTACTTAGCATTGGTCAAGTGTTTGGAGGTTTTAAAAAAAACGGAAAAAGAAAAAAAAAGTTTTAGTAGGAAAGTTGGATTGAACCCCAAAGCCTTGACGCGAAGGTGGAAACGAAAGGGAAAAAAAAAACAGTCACCTAACCATCTCGGCCACAAGGGGAGAGGAATTGATAAGCGTGTTAAGTTAAGGGTTATAAACTGAAATATACAGGTGCGAGGAAGTGGCATGAAGTTTGACCTAGTTTTGCGCTGCAAGCCAGTTACTGTTTTCCCCCACTTTTCACTTTTCGAAGACGCGGCAAGCTGGTAAAAGTCGGGCAAATTAAATAGAAAGGCAACCCTCATTGTTAAGTCGTAGATATTATCATTTAGACGTGATATAAAAAGTTTTAAGAATGAACGAGCCGGCCACGCAGGCCTCAGAAAAAAGCCTTTAGGAGACATACACAAAAAGCAAACATACATACATACACCCATTTTCGCTTTTATAAATATAGATTATATTGAACCCAATATATAATAATTATTTAAAAAGGTTTTAAAAAAAATGACTCCTGTGCCACCACCGAGAATCGAAACCAAAACATTTAACTTACGATTAACTTTTTTATTTGACGTTAATTCTTGAACTATGAAGACATGTTTGCTGCAAGGCTGAAAATTAAAACATGAATCAATAGCTATTACGTTATGCATGCATATTCGTAATGCCGTCATTTCACCTTCACTTGGCAAATTTCATTTTTTTTAATTTTCACACTTTTGCACCGATTTTCCTCAGCTAAAACCCAAATATAAAGGTTTGCATGGGTTCAAATGCCCTATATATTAAGTTTCATGTCTGTAGACCAAAACCTGACAGAGGAGTTTGGTAGGCAAAATATTTTAAACAAATATATATACACATGCATAAATATATATAGAAAGAGGTTTGTGTTTACTATAACCTTTTTATGCAATTATATAATGCAAGTATAAATAATGTAAAATATCTGCATGAATATAATTACATTTAATAATCAACTAAAGATGATCATCCCATAAGAAAACTAAAAAAAGTAATAGGAAATTAATTAAAATAAATGTTTAAAATAATATGCAAATTAGCTGGATCCTTTGCAGATAAATGCAATTCCATGACACATATATAACAAAGTTGTATTTTCTTTTTAGATAAAAAGGAGAAAAAGGGTTTTTTATATGAATATCAGTACACAAAAAAAAATATAGGAGTATAGATTTTTATTTCTTGATTTCTTTTACTGGAAATCGCTCCAGACAAGGCATGAAGCCACTTGATATAATGAGCTAAACAAACAAAAAAAAGTTTTAAAAAAAAAAAAAAACTAAACAATAATAAGTATTAGATGCATTCAGATCCAGATCTAGAAAGCAGCAATTCTTCCCTCTGGCCTAATAATGTATAATATGAAAATTTAAATAATCATCTAAAAATACAATATAACAGCAATATAACTCCTTTACAATAGAAGAATACAATAATTTTTGTCTACTTATAGTTTAAAAATGTACAAATAAAAATGATTTTAATGCATCTCGGATAATGTCACATAGGTCATTTAAAAAAAGTATTTCTTATCTGTGTCATCTGTCCCTTTCTCCACAAGTTAATGTGCCTACTTCATTTACTCACATAAATTTAATATACGAAAGTATAGATTTATGCGTGAACTTTAAGTATTTACTTCAAAAGTGCTCAATACGTAGGTAGAGCTAGTTAGTAATTTATAAAATATATATGGCGATTAAGCTACACTGAATATTCTGCGTTTCATCCACTATAGGATTCGTCAGGCTTACGAATCCTATAGTGGATGAAATGCAGAATATTCAGTGTAGCTTAATCGCCATATATATTTTATAAATTACTATATATATATATATATATATATATATATATATATATACTGGCAAAAACCAAAGACAACAAGAAGAAATAACTTCATATTTGTATTTTTTCGGATATTACAATTATTTCGACATAAACCAGAAAATTTAAAATTTTGTATTATTTAAAAATTTTCGTAGTTACATCTCTTCAGATATGTTTGAAAAAAAATACAAAGTTTGTACATATCTTGACACATTTTCATTTCGTTAAAATTACATCGGACAGTGATTACTACCCCCTCGTGTTTTTAACATGTCCACCATCTGAGTGTGTGTGTGTATATATATATATATATATATATATATATATATATAAATGAAAATTTGCATGGAACGTTTGTTAATAGTTTGAAAGTTATCGCAGAACCAGGGAGATTCATTAGCTGAGATAATTAGCACGTCAGAGTAAATTATTTTGACAAGGCATGAAGCCAATTGATGAAAGGAGCTTAAAAAAGGGAACAAAAGCACTTTAAGGTAAAAAAAAAAATCAGCCAATGACAAATGTTATATGGATAGATTCTGACTCAGAAAACAGCAATTCTTTCCCCTCTGTAAGAAAAATCGCTCATGGAATATGAGAACTAAAGGATAAAAATAAGGGATGCAAGAATTACAAAATTATTTTAATGACACAAAATGATATGACATCATGATGTGTTATTTTATGAAGATGTGCTTTCATGATTATTCATATGCTGTAATTATATTTTAACAGGTGTAACAAAACTTTCGGATTAGCCGTTACTTAAATTTGTTTAGTTTGATTTGCCTGTGTTTTTTTTTTTTTATATATGGCATATAAAACCCTTTCAGGTTATTTAATGCCAAAACGAATACCTACAATAGAAAATTCAGTGGATGCAACTAATTGAATAAAAGGTGTGTGAATGGGGAGGGTGGTGCAAGTTCATATCTTTCCCAACCATTTCTTTCTCTCTCTATTTTTTTCATTTTTATTTTATACTTTTATATATATCAGCTTTCAAAGTATTTATCTCTCTCTCTTTCATTTTTATTTTATACTTTTATATATATCAGCTTTCAAAGTATTTATCTCTCTCTCTTTCATTTTTATTTTATACTTTTATATATATCAGCTTTCAAAGTATTTATCTCTCTCTCTTTCATTTTTATTTTATACTCATGCTCACTCCTAACAAGACATATTGGATGCAAGGGGCTGCTATTTGGGACCATGCATGCCTATGAAAGATTAGCAAGATGTTGGTTTACATTACATTTAAACTTCTGCATATCAGTACAGTCAGGGAAGCAGGTAGCAGGAAGGGAATTGCAATTGTTCATGTGAAGAAACCATTAGAGTAGAAAGCTTTCTGGCATTTAGGGACCTCAATAGTAAAGTCATTTTATTGCTAAGCAGGTTTGAGTGGGAGTAGTCTTCTAGCTCAATAGAAGGAATCCACCTTCTCTGCAACAGCCTTTACAATATCATCAATGTATTTGTTCCAGTTCATATTTCTCTGTGAATGTTAGGCCAAGGAGTTTGAAGGAAGAATTCTCTGGTAGGGTGTTATTTGTCATGGATATTGGTGGTTGGAGAGGCATTTTGTAATTGTTAAAGGAGAGCAACTTAGTAATATTAAAGGCTACCATCCATTTACAGACCCATTCAACTGAAGTATATATATATGCTCATGATTGTGTAGCAATACCTAAATGTTCATGTAAAAATAAATAAAAAGTATAGTATAATATATATATATATATATATATATATATATATATATATATATATATATTTAGTGGAGATGGTAATTCATAAAAACTGAAGAAAGTGCTCAATACTGTTGTAGAGCAAATATGCGTTTTATTTTTTATTACCGTATGTTTCTGTTAAGTTACATCATTGTTTTGGCTACTCGGCCGTTTTGTTAAAAGTTTGAGGATGCTACAGACGGCCAAAAAAACGGCCAAGTAGCCGAAACAATGATGTAACTTAACAGAAAGATACGGTAATAAAAAAATAAAACGCATATATATATATATATATATATATATATATAAGTGAATGTGTCTGTCTGTGTACATTTCCCTACGCAATAACTCTGTCAATTTTAAGTCAACAGACTCGAAATTTGATATACAGGGTACTGAGATTTGGGAAAATCTTTGTAATCCGTTTTCAGTCAGAAATTTGCCTGTTAAGGGGTCAAAGTTCAACGATTTGATCTTTGAGAACTCTACCAAACTCTTTCGCCAATTTTGGGTCTAAACACTTGAAATTTTAGATATAGGTTTCTTGGACATGGATCTAACTTAGTAACTTGACTTGAGCCCAAAACAATAAATGTTAAGGGTCATAATAGGGGTCAAATTTAAAAAAAAAAAATTGACCATTGCGGTCTCTACCAAATTACTCGGACAATTTCTAGTCTAAACATTTGAAATTTTGCATAAAGCGTATTCAGAGATAGAGCAAGCTTTTTAATCGGTTTGGGTCGAAAATCTTTAGTTACCAATATATAAATGTATGTATATATGTTTGCATGTCTGCCTAAAACTTTCGACAGATGCGACGGATTTTACCAAGATCAGTATTATTTTGAAGTTTGACCTTTCAAACGACAAATATGAAAAATTGGCTAAAAACATTAATATCTTCACCTTCAACTGGGGACTTTTCTACAGGAGGGGGTCGCTTTTTTTCACTGATATTTTCGAAAGTCATCCCCTCTTTGTTCGATTATATAGCCTTAATTAAAACCTATGTCACTTCCGGTTTGACAGTAGCCGTAACAGCAAAGACGTCATGTTTTTCCCCCCGTTCTTTTCCTCCTTTGCAGTACGTTTTGAAGTTCAATCCTTCAGATGACAAATACCGAAAAATTGGCTAAAAACATTAATTTCTTCACCCTCAACTGGGCACTTTTTTACAGGGAGGAGTTGCATTTTCGCCGATATTTTCGAAAGTCACTCTTTTCAATTGGCTAGCCTTAATTTAAACCTACGTCACTTCTGGTTTGGTGGTGGTCGTAACAGCAAAGACGTCACTTTTTTTTCCCCCGTTCTTTTCCTCCTTCACGGTACGGGTTCAAGCCTGCCTTCCTACTACCACTTTTTTTTTTTTTTTTTTCCTCAACACACACCAAACACCTGCACAACGCTGGGCACCCATGCTAGTATATATATATATATATATATATATATATATATACACACACACACACACACACACACACACCAAGTTAAAAATATATTTTTATTAATATAAACAAATTTACATGGTTGTGACACTGGACATGCTAATGCTTTGGACAAATGGTCAGTTAAAACCAAAAGTTCTCCTCAGGCGACTTAATAAATGGTTGCTTTCCACAGAAGAAACCAGTCCTCAAATGAAAAAGAAGTCGCCTGACAAGAATTTCTAGTTTTAACGGACCATTTTCCGAAACATAAATATATCCAGTATCGTGACCATCTAAATTTGTTTATATATATATATATACACCATACTTTTTATTTATTTTTACATGAACATTTAGGTATTTCTACACAATCATGAGTATGTTTCAGTCAACTGGTTATAGATAACTAGAGATTTCATCAGGTGATGTTGCATTTCCAAAAATTCATATATGTAATGTGAGTGCTACATTTTAACACAGATGTATATAAAAATCTCACAAAAAAAAATTTGACATAAGTTTTTTGTTTGTTTGTTGAAAGAAAAGGCATTTATTGCTGGTTGTTTCAACACAAAGTCTCTGATATTTCCGGTTAATCATCCTAACACTATTTTTTCTAATGGAAAAAAAAATTTTTTAGACAAATTTTGTAATTATAAATTAATTTATGAAAAGGAATGCCAGTTATAGTTATTGGGTACCAGAGGATTACAATGACCATGGAAGTTGTCCAAAATGGTGTTTTTATAAGTTTTTTAAGATAAACATCTGAAGAGTATGTGACGAAATATGCAGCAATAACATAATTTTGAAGACTTGTTAGTTGTAATATGAAACAATATTGGAATGGACCCCTTTTGAAAATTAATGAATGACTAAGGAAACTTTATATTTGGAACTTGGAGAATTATCATATTACATTTTATATATATATATATATAATATAAAGCTGAATGTCTGTGTGTGTGTGTGTGTCTGGTCACGAATAGGCTCCTATATGGTTGACTATTTTAAAAAACTGATTACATATAATGATAGAAGATGTATCGAGACACAGGAATGGGTATGTTTGATCTGGCAGAACGGTGGTTCATTAAAATTCTGGGGTCTCCGTGCGCAACTGGTCCACAAAGTATGGAAATAAAAAATTTAAAAATTAAAAAAAAAAAAAAACGTTTACTAGTGTTTTTGATATAGTTGTACATAAGAATATTTTGATATTTATGTTTCAACTTAAATAGGGATATTATAATAAAATTGTGGGGTCTGCGTTCACGCCTGGCCTCCATAGAATGGAAATATGTCACAAAGTTTAACAAGGTTTTTTAATATAGATCCACAGAATATTGTGATAAGTGTTTCAGTGTGAACATGTATGGTATAATAAAATTATGGGGTTTATCTATTTTATTTTTACTTTCATCATATTTTGCTTTGGTTTTGATACCCCCAAATTCGAAGCTATTTCTTTACAACCCTTCCTTTTCATAACCTATCATACTTTCATAAATCGGTCCATTTTCTGTAGACTGTTTTTTGAACCCAGTCAACGACGGGTGCTTTTGCTAGTATATATATATATATATATATATATATATATATATATATATATATATATATATATATATATATATATATATATATATATATATATATATATATGTGTGTGTGTGTGTGTGTGGCCTGGAATTTTTTTTTTAAATAATGGTCTTTATTTTTCTTATAGTAACAGCTAAAAACAAATTTTTCAGACTTAATAGATAAGAAAAAAGCAAAACAAATAGATAACTTTTTTATTTCATTTTATCTTTTTGAATGTATCGAATTTTGAAGTAATTTTCTTTTTAATAAACGAAAGATAATTATTTTACACTTGAATAGTTATATTATTTATAAAATAAAAAAACTTTTGACCTCCTTACTTGGGCAATTTTTTTCTTGCTTAAAAATTTAAATGCCTACCAAAAAATAATATAATCTGTGTTTTTTTTCTCATTTAAAAATGAAAATACCTACCAAAAAATAATATACACATTAAAATGTAAAATAATCCCTTATTTGTTTATTAAAAAGTTTTGTAAACAAAAACAAAGAAGCTAAATTAAAAAAAAATGAATCTAAAACAGTTTGTTATTTAGGTTTGTTTACTTATACTGTGTGTGAAGGTCAAGGTCATCTGGTGTGGACCAAAATCTGTTCCTCTTGTTTCACTCAGCTGTTGGAGTCCTTAAACCCTAATTGATCCAAACTGTCTGTTTTCTTTTCTTTCATAAAAGCTAAAAAAGAAAAACGTCTATATATATATATATATATATATATATATATAATTTTTAAAATATAATATATATATATATATTACTTTTTTCCTTTTTTGGCTTGGGAGAGGTGCTAGTCTAGCGGCACTGATGAGTTGTGATACAACGAAACAGGACTGATTGCCGATGACTACAACTATATTTTAAGCCCCCCACCCTCTTTGGGTAGAGCACTGTTGCAAATAATCTCACCCACTACTTAATTGGCTGAAAAATACAAAGCTTGCTGTTTGTTTGCTTACAAACAGGCGGTTTGAGCACTGTAAAAGTG
Source organism: Euprymna scolopes (assembly GCF_053919585.1). Classification (NCBI taxonomy): domain Eukaryota; kingdom Metazoa; phylum Mollusca; class Cephalopoda; order Sepiida; family Sepiolidae; genus Euprymna; species Euprymna scolopes. The sequence goes on along the minus strand of NC_136487.1, from coordinate 157,403,967 downwards.
GTGGACGGATGTTTGTTTAAATAGACATTCGGACAGGTTATTTGTTGGCATCGCTTCTGTGGTCGAGTGGGAGAACTGCCGACCGTCAACACGACGGTTCTAGGTTCAATACTCGGCTTGGGAGAGATGCTAGTCTAGCGGCACTGATGAGTTGTGATACAACAAAACAGGACTGTATGTCAATGACAACAAATATATTATTTTTATATATATATATATATATATATATATATATATATATATATACACACATTAAGCTACTTTAAAAGCAAGTACAAATCAAAGTATAACACTATTTCCATGCACTGGGCAGCATCAAATCACCTTGCTAACGGGCTAAGGGTTAGGTGTGATAGTGGGATTTTTGACACAGCGTTTAAGAGATCCCAGATTTCTAGGAAATATAGAATGTCAGGGCTCTACATTGTGAGTGAAACAGTCGTATTTGCGAGTAATTTTTCAAAGTGGCGACTAGAAATAATGAAATGCTTATCTTTTGGTGATTGTATTGCTTTCACCGACAATATTCCAAAGCTCACTACTGAGTGAAAAATATCTTTTTAACTTTTTTTTTTTTTTTTATATAAAACAAACAAAATCAAATTATTTAAACAATAAAAGTTTAATAGAACAATATACTCTTTTTTTTAACAAAGGCTGTTTAAAAAACATCCATAAAAATTCAAATGTTTATACGTTCAAGTCTCAACATAAAATTTTGTGCATATTTAGAATTACACTTATTTAAAAAAAAAAAATACAGAAAAATCTTTATGATGTATGTACTCGTCACGAAACAAAGATGTCATATTCCAAAAATCATGTTGGTTTGACTAGTAACTTTTCTATTTGGCTAGTAAAGGAAAATATTTAGTTGTCAAAGGTTAACTAAAGATAAATTTGTCCGTAGAACACTAACTGTGTTTTTGCTGAGATATCGTGGAGGACAATTGATTTCTCAGCAACTGTAAATAAATCAAAGAATCACTTTGATAGTTCGACACATTGAATAAATATTTTTCAACATAAAAAATTAGACAAACTTTTTTTAAACATGGAAAGTTATTTTTTAACAAGTAGTTAACATGAAATTTTTTTTTCAATATTAATGTGGAGAGAAAAAAAATGCAAAAATATTCCAACTAATCTTAGGACTATGATGTCTATGATATATCCACGTTGGTGAAGTTTATAAATTGATTGCATCTAACATAACGAGCATTGACATTCATAATGATGATAATCGTTGGTTTTATATCTGTTTTAGATGCTGTCATGTGTTAAAGATTTTATGTTCTGTAACACTGTAGCTATATGTATGTATGTTCGTATGTATATACATATGTAAAATAAATATATTTGTGTGCATGTATGCATAGTTTATATGTTTGCTTGTTTGTGGTGGCAGATTTCTCGTATCAGAGAATTTCAATTTCCTCTTTTAGTGTTTGGCTCACAGATAGCTTCTCGGACCAACCTGAGCATATAATCTGTGTGGGCAGGCAACAAACACCTAACAGCCACCCATGGTTCTCCCCAGAATGTGCTGCTTCCATTGCGCACAGAAATCACTTTTTCCATAGCTACCAACATAATAGATGTACTCAGACTAAAGCTGCTCTCAGGACTGCCAGCAACCACTGCAAAAGAGTAGTAAAAAATGCAATGGCTTTTTAAACAAAGGAAGACGAAGGATGAATCTTCCAAAGCTCACTACTGAGTGAAAAATATCTTTTCAACGTTTTTTTAACAAAACAAAATTAAATTATTTAAACAATAAAAGTTTAATAGAACAATATACTTCTTTTTTTTTTTAAACAAAGGCTGTTTAAAAAAACATCTGAAGAAATTAGAATGTTTATACCTTCAAGTATCAAGATAAAATTTGTATATTTAGAACACTTATAAAAAAAATGCAGAAAAATCTTTAAGATGTACATAATCATCATGGAATGAAAATGTCATATTCCAAAAATCATATGGGTTTGGCTAGTAACTTTACTATTTGGCTAGTAAACGAAAATATTTAGTTGTCAAAGGTCAACTAAAGATAAATTTGTCCATAGACATGTATAATATCTCATGAAAATGAATGTTCCTGCTTTGCACAGGTCCAGGTTACCCTTGAGCAAGGTGTAACATCTGTTCCTCTCCCTTTAATATTCTGGAAGGTTACCATCATGCAGGGTGTACATGTAGTTCCTCAGACTTGGTGAAGGTAATATATCTTGGGAAAAAGGTTTCTGTTGAAGTCGAATTGGATTGAGAGAGCCAGTATGCCCTGTAGAGAAATCTTCTAATGATGACGTTATAAACAAAGCACCCACTTCCAACTTGTCATGAACACAGAAGTAGTAAGACTCCTAAAACTGGCATGAGAATGTTCATGGTCTAAGCGGAGATAGCAAAATATAAATAAAAAAAATAGGCAGGAAGACTTGAATGTTCGTACAGAAAAGAATATGTAACTATAATAGGGTCATCAAGTTGCTAGACACTCTAAACTTCCGATAATCACCACGTTCATACACAAAAAACAAAAAAAAACATAAAAGACATACATAATATGTTACAAAATTACAATGCCTCATCGAATCTTGTCTAATTTTATGATCCAAGAACAGTATTCTACAGAGGTGAGGATTTTTTTTTTAACATCCTTGACACCATAGCTAAGATTGTGCCAATGTTGACAGATTATAAAAGGGTTGATATGCTATGGGAACAAATATTGGGATTTAAATGGTGGAAAGGAAAAAAAATAGAAAAGAAAAGGCAAAAAAATAAAGGGAAAGAAAAAAAAAAAGTTCTGTTAAGTGCCTCTGTGTGTGTGTGGGGGGGGGTAAAACAAAAAAAAAGGGATTAATAAAGAAACATTCTGTTTCTTCTCGAAGAAAACCTTTGAGTTATTTTGAGCAATACAAAGAAAATATTGATCTGATAATGAAGAGAGTCTTGTTGAATTCATTTTTTTTTTTTTTTTTTTTTTGAGGAATTGAAGAAATAAAGATTGGTTGACATTTTTGATAAAAAAAAAAAGTAAAGTTCTTTATCCAGACATGTTAAGCATTTTTCACTGAGGCTGGTTCTGTCAAGCAAATCCCTCCAAAGATGAAAGTAGGATCTTAACCGATATCAGAAGAATAATCGATAATTTGTTGTTATTTAGACATGGATTATATACAAAAACAAGAAACTGAGCAGATCGATCGGCGCTGTTGACATGGAGACTGAGTTTCTGAAATGTGTCAAGTGGTGAATTGCTGGTCTGAGCTGAGAGGGGAACCACCCACCCACAGCGATTATTGATAATTGAATTACTTTCCAAAAGACTCTTCCCCATGGTTGAAGTTTTGATAACAAATTAAAGATTATGTTTAATGCAAAATGAAGGAGAAACGGAATGGCCTGTTGTAAACCCGTTGACCATTTCAGTGTCGGAAAGGTGGATCCTCGCATATTAAAGCAAGTAAGCAAGGCAAGAAAATAAACTAATTTTGAGAATTATGAATTCAATCCCCAACTAATTCTCAATGTAAGTGAATGCATAAGTGAGTTTTAGTGACTCTCTCTTGGTTTCAAACCATTCAGAAACTACTCTTTGACTTAGGGTTAAAATCACCCAGGCATAACGCTGTCCAGACACGAATATTAAGAGCTTGAGTCAGAGACTGCAGATCCTGTGAAAACCATTTGAGACAACTGTTTTGTGGTTTCACAAGTAAAAACAGATGTCTCAATTGGATGGTGCTGATCATTTCATGGTTCGTTACGGAGCTGCAGAAGATAGAACTCTTCAAAAAAAAAAGGTATGACGCATATATTATTCTTCTTATATATGAACTGTAAACTATTCCCGTATGATAAGTCTGATACAACATGACTCTGTTTACAAGTCAACATCATTTCCTCCTGGCCAAACAACGTACATACGATTTATATGTTTATTATCTGTCCGTTAAAAGAACAATATCTCACATCCACTAGATAACACTTGACATGTTTTAATGTATCATCTCTTCCAGTATAATTCCGATATACAACATCACATGGAGGGACAGAGTGCTGCACACAGGTGTTGGGGAGGGCAGGCAGCTGCTGCATGGAGTCCATTATGATCCAATGCCAACTCAGGTGGCTGGTGCACATCATTCGAATGCCCAGCCACAAACTGCGTAAAATTCTCCATGCTCAATCACTCCAAGGTTTATGCAATTTCAAAGATAACATCAGGAGATTCCTGAAAAGGTGTCGAATAGACTCCTCTTCACTAGAGGAACTTGCTTCCTGGCAGGGTCTCTAGTGCTGCCTCTGTTCATAGGGAGTGGATTGTTTTGAGGAGCAGCGAAGCGTGCAAAGAGGTTTACTCGCCAGGTCATCCCGGCTCCACCCAGCACCTCCTTCACGTGCCCAATCTGTGACCGTATCAATTTTTACATGTGGTGGGTCCAGGATTGGGCTACTTAAACATCATTAGACTCACAAGACGATGGTCATTGTTGGATAACAATGGACAACTAAAAAGAGAAGGCGTGCTGAAATAGTAATAACAATTTTGTATGTTGTAAAAACATTGTTTATGATAACTATTAGAAATAAGAACGCATTGTTTCGTTCCACCTTTTTGATTTGTTAAAATAGGCTTTATTAAGCAGAATTCAACATTTTATGGATTGGAGCATAGAATATAATCTGAAGAGGGAGGTAGAAGTATGTAATAGGTTAGGCACATAAAGAGAGTAGTAGGAGGAGGAGGAAACGTAAAATGAGAAAAGAGGGTCAAGTAAGTAGTGGGAGGGGAGGAGCCAAATGTCTACCTTATATCTCTATCTTTTGCTCTCTCTCCTTAGGTACTCAACCTTCTACATACAACTTCTACTTCCTCTCTCCCCCCCTCTCTTACATCTGCTTCATTTCTTGGTTTATCTTCCATGCTTCGCTCTACAAAATGTTGAGTTCTGCTTAATAACGCTTATTTTAGCAAATGAATAGGGCAAAACAAATTAACTAAAATATCTTGCTTAAGATTTAATGATGTACAGGGTGTTCCAAAAGTCTTTGGCACATTTTGACATTGAATATCTCAAGAACTATTAGGGATAGAGATCTGAAAAATGAAAAAAATCAATAACCTTACAAAAAACTTAATGCATTTAGCTTTAAAATGGCACTACTTTCATCTAAATACCATTCATAGTTAAACAAATATGAGGACTTGAAATGTGCTCTAGATTTATCGAACACCCTGTATTTGTATCTTTATTCCTACTAATATGTTTCCATGCTTGTCTACTATTCCAATAACTAATTTTCCATTTGGTCTGAAATTTTCATTTCATATTTACTCTCTCATCTATATATTGTGTGTGTGTGTCCGTCTGTCTGTGTACATTTCCCTACACAATATCTCTGTCAATTTTCAGTCTACAGACTCGAAATTTGATATACAGGGTACTGAGATTTGGGAAAATCTTTGTAATCGGTTTTCGGCTAGAAATTTGACCTGTTAAGGGGTCAAAGTTCAATGATTTGACCTTTGAAAACTCTACCAAACTCCTCCGACAATTTTGGGTCTAAACACTTGAAATTTTAGATATAGGTTCCTTGGACATGGATCTAACTTAATAACTTGATTCGAGCCCAAAACAATAAATGTTAAGGGGTCATAATAGGGATTAAAGTTTAAAAAAATTGACTGCTTTCTTTTTTTTTTTTTTTTTTTTTTTTTTTTTTGCTCAACATAAACCTCCAAACACCTGGGCAACACCGGGCTCCTAGGCTAGTAGTTAATATTTGAATTTATTTTCAGCAGTAAATTATGTGCTGTTTTGTATTTTTGTAGATACGCAGTTTGGATTTGACTTTGAAAAAATGACCTTGTATCTTTTATATATGTATGACCTCCTGTTAAATACAATTTAATCTATTTTCAGACTATTTCACTAAGTAACATATATTCACTTACACAGTAACCTTTCAGCTTTTTACAATGTCCAAAGCTTAAATCCAGTTGAACATGACTCTTCATCGACCCAAATCATGCAAAACCTACAGGTCTTTTCATCATATGTTTTATAGTATAATTAATATCTGTTTATCCTAGTGCGCAGAATAGACAAAAAACATCCTGTATGGCTTTTTTGATTTGTGTCACTCCCTTCTTGTGGTAGAGAAAACATTTAGTTGGTTAATAATATGCAACCGTTGACTCTCTGGGGCTCATGGGTCAATAAAACAAACAAGACGACAAAGCAAAGCAAAAACAAATGAAACTAGAAATGAAATCTAATCTGGATGAACATTGTAAACTGATAATGGTCACGGTCATATGGACATTGTTGCCATGGTGATAGAGGAGAATGATTTGTTGCTGTAGATTCTCATAATTCATGGAACAAACGAGAAAATAAAGGAAAAAAATATTGCAGAAATGAACTGGGGGGGTGGGGTGACAAAACACATTGCGTCATATCTTTTATGAGTAATGTCTCCTGTAATGTTTTGTTGGGTAAAAATAATCATTTTGTGTAATAAAAGTTGACTAAGAGATTAAGGAATGCAAAACTACACGCATACACGCATCTATTATCATAAAGTCGTATTCCTGTTGGTTCGTTTGTTCACAATTTAATTAATATTTACAAAATGTACACTCATATCATTTCAATTTATTGGACTATTGTTTTCGTCTTGAGTGTGATTTTTACAACATTTCAGTTGATGTAACCTCCGACCTTCTTCAGGTGTATCGTCAAACTCGGAAATGCTTATCGAACTCGGGAATTTGGACCGAATTTCGACCAGAAAATCACACCCAAGATGAGAACAGTAGTCCGATGAATCCAAATAATACAAATAACCAATCTTCATCTAAAAAATTCAGAAACATCAAAATGTTTTACAAATTAATCTTCATACTGAAAACAGACTTACATACTTCTATTCTAACATGATTTCTATGCATATACTATTTATTCAGAAGAAATCTACATTCAGTGATTAACCTCATTTGCATATTTCATTAAAGAAAATATATTTTAATAATTAGCTCAATGTTATTAATTGCTTGTTGTAATAGAATCGTTTTAATTGTTCTATTTAGAAATATTATTTAAAGTTGATTTATTTTTATTTTATTTATTTCCAAGCTTATTTATTTAAGCTATGGGAGTTATTTCCCCTTCAAGCTATGAGAGATATTTCGTGTTTGATTTTCATAAACTAAGATGGATGTAGTTTATGCTTCTCTAATGCTAACATGTCACTTTTCGTGAGAAATTAGGATGTTCGGTATGTCTTAAATAGTATGTGACTAATCCCTCTGCCCGGCAATATGCTTTGACTGGGTAACGCCAGATATATATTCATATATATCTAGCATTACCCAGTCGAAACATATTACCGGGTGGAGAGATTAGTCACATACAGGGTGACCAAAAAAAATAATGGGCCCCAACTCTAATTAGGCCCTGTTTCTTAGTGTTTTGTCCGAATGAAATGAAACTTTGGTCATAACTAGCTTATTATATTCAAAACGTCACATCAAAACACTTGGGTCTTTGGCCTTTTTTTCTCCGTTGACTGTAAAATGCTCAGAAAAACAATTGAATGTCCTCTGTTTTTTTGGGGGGGTCACCCTGTACTAATTGGCCAATTTTCTCAAGATAAGTTGATCATGGTTTCCATTTCTCAGACCTTCACTATGCTGATGATATCGCCATTCTGGATGAAAGCTTTACTGACATACAATCAGTCATAAACAAGATGCAATCTTATGCATCAGTGATCGGCATGAAGATTAATGCCAATAAGACTAAGCTTCTGACTGCTGGTTTCCCTCCAACTGAAAGACAGCCAGTTTTCCTTGACACAGAAACCCTCGAAGAGGTCAATCGGTTTAAATATCCATCATCACCGCGACAGGCCAAGGCGAAGAAGATATCCACAACTGCATCAGTAATGCTCGTCTCGCCTTCTGTTGACTGCGATCACGACTATGGTTCCGGAAGGAGATAAAGCTCAACACAAAGATCAGGATCTACCAGGCCTCGGTCCGCACTATTCTGCTTTATGGCTGCAAAACCTGGTCTATGCATGTAAGTGACCATCGCAAGCTGGAGGTATTCGATTATCACTGCCTGTGTAACAATTTATCTCTATCAACATGGTCCGGGCACTCTGCAAGATATGCTCTCTTCAACAATCCCTCCTTGCCAGACACCTTTGCTGGTTCGGCCATACTCATTCATGAAGCCATTGACCCAGCACCACCATCAAACTGGAAGAAATGCTGCAGTGGCAAACTGAACACTTGGCTCAGGATAGTGAAATGATCCTTGGCCCCTGCCTCTACAGGCTCCACTCATTGAGCAACGAATGGCTTAATTTTGGAGCGGAAACAGCCTCTGAGTGGCGCGCCTAGTCAGCCGTTATAAAGGACGTGGTGAATTTGTTGGATGAAGCTGGCTCAAGATTGGTTGGGCCAGCTTCATTCAACAAATTCAACATATATAATTATATATACACACACACACACACACACACACATACACTCACTAACTAGTAGACTGCCTGGCATTGCCCAGTCGTAAAATGCATATAAATATGATATTTTAATTCATGCAGATTCCGTATTTATTATTATAGAGCTAATTCTCTACTGATTATTACATTGTACCCAATATGTAATAGTGGCAACCCAGCAAGGCTCGATCATAAAATCCAAACCAAATATGTAGCTCTCCAGCCTTATTAGTTATAGTCTAATCTAAGTCCATACGCATACAAAATCTTAAAAAAAATACATTGTTAAAAATATAAATGTATATTTGCGCATGCGTAGAAATAGCATGTTTAGATGACTTATACCTACCAAGTTATAATTTTTTTCACTTTTGACTCCTTAACAGCTATTTTTACTCGCTAAAAAGCAAATCAAATTTGTTCCACAAGTCCAAATCCCTTAATTATCGAGTTTCAAATCTGTAGATCAAAAATTGACTGTAGTTTGAGAGAGACCGTTCCTCACACACAGATAAACAAGGTCACTTATATATATATATATATATATAGAGAGAGAGAGAGAGAGAGTAAGATATGAAAATATATATAGCAATTGAGTTACACAGGATTTTCCACATCTGGCTAACAGGGATGAAACTCTGAAAATTCTGTATAGCTTAATTTATATAATTATAAGACTCAAATGAGCTTGTAACGAGTGATGTAACCCACTTTCCAGTTTACGACATCCAATTGCGCATGTGCGCATAAACATTAACCTATAACAACGTAAACAAATAAACACAAATCGCTTCTTTTGCAGATTTTGACCTGCGCACTAAAATATTAACGTTATTATTTTCAAAATTATTATTTAACATGGGAAGAGTGGGGGTATTTTGCAACTATTCTTTATTACAACTATACTGTCGCTATTTTCTTACAATTAAACAACTTTAACCCGTTGAAAAACATAAGAACAATTGTAGTAGAGCCAAGACTACTACTACTCTCTATCCGTTGCTTTTCCTTCTTTCCTTTTTATTTTTTGTTTACATTTCTAGATACAAAATAGTTGTAAGAATGGTGAATTTGTTGACACATTTACTAATCTGTTTCAATATTAGTTTATTTTATCTTATTTATTTAGGTTTTATTTTTTGCTTCAGGTTTTATTAGTTATTGTTTTTTTTTTTTAGATTTTAAGTTTCTATAACTTGGTTGAAGGATTCCAATATGGGTTTTTCATTCTTATATTTCTCATCGGTAGATTCATGTGCATTTTTGCTGCTAAATGACTTTCGTCGGCATTCGATTCGTAGGAAAATCATGTTTAATTTTCGATTTTTGAGCGATTATTCGGAAAAATAGGTAACTTTACACGAATAGGGAGGATTTTTTTTTTTCATGTTTGAGTGATCCGTCCGTGATTTTTCATTTTAATAAACTTTCATAGAAATGTTTCTGTTATGTAAAAAAAACTATTTTCTTTACGTCACAAGTGTCACGCTCATACATGAATTCCATAGCTAATATAACATACTGACGCAATGGGTCATGGGTAGTCTAGTTGCCATATATATTTACACAACTTACTATCTAACTCTATTTGCATATTGAATACTGTTGTAGTAAATACTGAAAATCAATACATTAAATATATCTGCTTATAAAATTTTATGTACATACATGAAATATATAAGCGAACATTGTTAAAAAAAAATGACACAATTTTTTGTTTAATTATACTTTTTGTTTTATTTTTCTTGTGATATTTTTAGTGTTAAAATCAAAAAAATTACGAACATTTTCAATTCCTTTGTTGAATGATCTATATATATAAAAGCGAAAATGTATGTATGTATGTACGCTTTTCTTCGATGTCCACAAAAGGCTTCTTTCAGAGAAGCGCTCGCTCAGTTCACAACTTATTAAAACTTTTTATATCATCTATAAATTGTAATATCTCACAGTTAACCACGGAGCTCGCCTGTCTATCTAATTTTATTGACTTTCAAACGTTAATTATTCGACATTTCCCGCATCGGCACGCGTTACATTTGGTTTTCGGTATAAAAAAAAGCGAAACTCGACTCTAATCACTGGCCGAAAGCCGGTGGTTTCTAGAGAGCTAAGTAACGTTTGGTCAATGTTGACTTCGTCATATCAGACGGTAGCTTTCATTTCGAGAGGAGGCGCTCCCCCTAATAAACAGGGAGCAGGTTTTTAAAAACAAACAAACCGATTTATTGACCTCATTAAAGACTGTCCCACACAAAATGCTAACTGCTGAATAGCTATCGCCATCACGTCAATCGCGCACCTGTTTTTTGTTTTTCACACTTTACTATTTTCCAACTGCGTGCCGTCAAGGCTTCGTTTTTTTTTTTTCACGGGCACCTGTTTTTTTTTTTTTTTACATTTCGGGGTTTTTTTCACACACACCTACAAACACCCGGGCAACGCCGGGTACCCCTTGCTAGTCATCAGATAAAAAGCAAATAATTAAAAATGTTCAAGAGAAAAAAAAGAGAGTTCCAAAATGTAGTTGTGAAATAGGTGCATGAATTCGGTTAAACACCAAGAAAAAGTTTTCACACTATTCCACAAAAGATGTTAACAATTTAAATTCAGTGATGCCAAAGTTAGTGCCACAGGATAAAATTGCATAATATTGCACATTTTAAAATGTTGCTACTGGTTTCATACGTAATATTGTTAGTTTTTTAAACAAGAATTTTGTTGCTTTTAACAATGTTTGCTTAAATGAAAAAATATTGCCTAAATATATAATGCACTTATATATATCAATCAATCTATTCTGCCCTTAACTACTCAAATTTACAATTAAAATAGAAATTTAAATTTTAGGACTTTATTTGAAAAATCAAACAAAAAATTTAGGACTTTATTTAGGACTAAAAAAATTTTAGGACTTTATTTAAAAAATCAAACATAACATTATAAAGGAAAAAATAAAAGGTTATTGTAACTTCTCTCACAATTTTTGGATTTTTTAATCATGTCCATATGCATTTTATTTTTATTTTTATTTTTAATGAATTAATAGGTGCTTTTTCTTTTGAGGAATTCAGGGCAGAATAGATTCATTGATTGATATAATAATTAAATGAATGATTTTGTGCTGCGAAACAGTTGCTGTCAAGAATTGTGAATGCCAATGTACTTAAAGGAATACATTGTAAGATGGTCAACATCTTGAAATTTTGAATATAGACTTTTGTCATTTATTTGTTATATGCTCTGTAATTACATTGAGCTTTATAAATTAAAGGACTGGTATGAATAAAAGGTGAAATATAATTGAAAAAACATATTTCCAACGAAATATATATAGAAGGCACTTTGTTGTCAGTTAGTTCCCTATGGACTCCTTTCTTCATGGAATTTCTGTTTAGTTTTAGGCACAGGTCAAGAGTACAGGAAATTGTTGGTAGTTGTTCTAGCTAGATGAGTATTTATGAATGTTTTGCAGGGGGGGTACACATAGAAGCTCAGTCAAGCATCTGCCATGAAAATAACAATAGAGCAGAGATAGGTTCACAACGTCTTTTCTTTGAGGAAGGAGAAAAGGTTCACATTCATTAGATTTTAAAGCTGTCAAGGCAGTTTTTTTTTTTTTAACCTACATATATGTACAGGGTGGAATGACAAAAATGTACAGGGTTGAACGACAAAAATGTACGGGGTGGAACGACAAAAATGTACGGGGTGGAACGACAAAAATGTACGGGGTGGAACGACAAAAATGTACGGGGTGGAACGACAAAAATGTACGGGGTGGAACGACAAAAATGTACAGGGTGGAACGACAAAAATGTACAGGGTGGAACGACAAAAATGTACAGGGTGGGACGACAAAAATGTACAGGGTGGGACGACAAAAATGTACAGGGTGGAATGACAAAAGTGTACAGGGTGGAACGACAAAAATGCACAGGGTGGAACGACAAAAATGCACAGGGTGGAACGACAAAAATGCACAGGGTGGAACGACAAAAATGTACAGGGTGGGACGACAAAAATGTACAGGGTGGGACGACAAAAATGTACAGGGTGGAACGACAAAAATGCACAGGGTGGAATGACAAAAGTGTCACCCTAAAGAAAACAACATTACAGCTTTATTTTTGAACTTTTATTGAAAAAATCAATTTGGGTAACTTGATTATGCAGTAGAGCTAACATCTATTCTATGTAGCCGCCTTCAGCCTCAATACGGGTCTAGAACTGGGAGCATGCCTTTTCTACAAGCACCTGCATGAGCTTGGTGGATGGTGGCGATCAGGCTGGCTTTGGTGTTGTGGGAGGTCATGTTGGTGATGTTCTCAACATATGACCTAACGAAGTAGTTCTGTGGGTTCAGGTCAGATGAGGAGTGGGGGGTGAGAGAAGGGTATAAAGTCGTAGTACTCCTGATGCCAAGCTTGGGCCTCTTTGGACTTGTGAGCCGGTGCTGAACCTTGCTATCACACGAAGGGTCTGCCAGCAGTCACCTGATTGCACCAGGGGAACACCACACTCTTCAGCACATCCAGATACAATTTGGTGTTGACTTTCAAGCCAACTTCAAAGATGTGAGATGGCATGATGTGGCCCTCACTTTAAACTAGTGTTGGGACGATTCCTAATTTTTATACGATTCCGATTCCGATTCCAGGAAAATATTGATTAACGATTCCGATACCAAGTACGATTCCGATTCCGATTCCTAGGGAATTATTGTTTTGAAATATACCAGGTAGTTTTATACTTATGGTCGGTAGTTCCCAAATATGTTCCCTAACTTTGGAAGAGATATTTTATGTCTACACCATCGTGTTTTGATTTAAATAAAATTATTATATAGTAAACTAAACGGAAAAATTAGCAAAATTTATTTTAGAGAAAATTTATTTTACTTAATTGGAATACAGAAAAAAAAAACTCAAAGAAAATGGAATTTATCCTTCAGAGCAAAAACAAATAAAATAGAATTTATATAACAGAACAAAAACAAGAAAATTAGAGAATAAATACACACGATTCATTATTTTGGTCCTCATAATTAACAGATTTAATGAATTAAATAAAAAAAAAAAATATAGCGGAAGAGAAAGAAAATATATACTAATTAAATATAAAAAAGATAAATATTTAATTTAATAATTTATAAATGAACGTGCGCAATGAAAAAAACAATATACCACGTGACATGGTGCTGTAGATACAAAATAACCCTTCCAAAGTTAACGACCATATTTGAGAAATACCATTAATCGAAATAAACATTGAAAAATTACTTATCTCTCAAATTAACGTCCAATAAAGTAGATCCAGTCTTCATACAGGAATTTGGTTATAATAAATATATCTTTCCCAAACTTAAAAATCAAATCTTTTTTTTTTTTTTTTTTTTTTTTTTTTTTTTTTGGAGAGAGTGCTTTAAAATCGCCGGGGAATGCCGCTTAAAATTTTTAAGAAATAAATTTTAGGAGTTTAGTGCCTTTCAAAGACGGTTATCATAATTTATTATCATCATTTAATTTCCTTTTTTCCTCCCCCCACACCTTTCCACGTTGTTCAGTAGTTAACAAAAAAAAACTTATAGAATTTAATTTTTGAAACCAATGTATAAAAGTTTACATAATGAAATGCAAATATGCATTTTCTTTTGAATTTTTTTTTTTGGGTTGACTGTGTTCAATTCACACATGGTTGATGCGGTAGCAGTATCAGAATTTTTGTAGGAATTTTTGACACCCCTAACACGAAACTGCGAATACAATATAAAAATCTCGTAATTTCTCTGTTAAAAGTGGGTTATTTATTTTCTTTATGGATTATACTTCCAAAATAAACTATTACAGTTGTTTTAAAAGTAATAGAAATATTTTTTTTTTTTAAAACAGTAATGAATTTTCCGAACTCAATATTTTTCAATTTTTAAACTTTAAAAATCTATCAAAATTTTTCTATTGATTCTATTTTTATGATATTTTCAGGGTCAATGTGAAATTTTATGTTCTTTCCAATAAACCGAATATAATATTTTAGACAAACTTTTTTTTTTAAATTCACGCCCCCCCACCCCCACCCCCAAAGTGTCACCCATTTTGAAATGTCTATTAAAAAGTAAATAATTAATTTATGTCGGGGAGTTTTATATATCACAAATTGAAGAGAAAAGGTCAATAAATAATATATTCAAATTTAAAACAAAAAAAAAAATCGCTTTTTTAGAAATTTACCTGTAAAGTCCGAAGTTTAAAACCTTATTTTATAAGAACACATTGTTTTTTTTTTGTCTTTTTTTGTCTTTTTTTTTTTTTTAATGAAACCTTGGTCCTTGCTCCTTTTAATTGAAAAAATAATTAGGGCTTGAATTACATTTTTCGAGGAGTTATAAGCTTGGAAAGACAGGGGGTCGAATAATTCACGCCTCTCATTTTGAAATGTCTATTAAAAAGTAAATAATTAATTATGTCGGGGAGTTTTATATATCACAAATTGAAGAGAAAAGGTCAATAAATAATATATTCAAATTTAAAAAAAGAAAAAAAAATCGCTTTAGAAATTTACCTGTAAAGTCCGAAGTTTAAAACCTTTTTTTTTTTTAAAAAACACATTGTTTTTTTTTGTTTTAATAAAACCTTGGTCCTTGTTCCTTTAATTGAAAAAAAATTAGGGCTTGAATTACATTTTTCGAGGAGTTATAAGCTTGGAAAGATGGGGTGGAATTATTCACTATTTTCACGAAATTTCTGACACTGCTATTGATGCGGTTCAATATTGCTAAACTATAAGTCTTAAGTAAAATTCTATTTATAAATACTTTTTAAAATGAAATTATTTAATTAATCGTAAATATTATTTAGACATAAAAATTAATTGATTACAAAACCTTTTAAAAAATATATATTAATTTCTTTTTCGTTCGGCAAAAAACTGCGCCAAACACTTTTTTTTAATTTTCAATTTAAAATTCTAGAAAAAAGATTATATTATTCTGCTTTTAATATAATCAAATTCAGGGTTTTATCTTTCTGGAGAAAAAAATAAAAAAAATAATGGATTTTATTTCAATGAAATTAAAAAAAAAACAAAAATAAACTTGACTGAATTGAATTAATTACCCTTAAATTAACGAAGGGGTTATTTAAATTAACGAAGGGGTTATTTAATAACTTTAGGTTTGGAAGAGATAGGTATGGGGTCGATTTTTTTGAAACTTCAAAAGAAACCGACTACTGTCAAAATTTTGCGAAATAATACAACGTGATCAATTTCATTTTAGAGATATTTCTTTCAAAAGCCTTCTTTTAAAAAAAGAAAAAAAAGTATATTGTTCTATTAAACCTTTTACTGTTTAAATAATTTGACTTTGCTCGTTTTATTTTAAGAAAATATAAGTTGAAAAAGCATTTTCATTCACTATTCGAAGATTTGTCAGTAAAAAAAACAGTCGCCAAAAAGATAAGCGTTTTTTTTTTTTTTTGTTTTTTTTTTACTCGCAATGTAGAGCCCTGCATACTTCTTTTCAAGTTAACGCTTTTGTAGTTTTGATTACAATAGATCTGAATGAATGAACCTTGTAAGGGAGGGGCACTAAGCATTGCCCTGTTAATAATGAATTTCTTTGGTTTCTTTTTATAACATGCTACATTTCTCTCTTGCGGTTAGAAATATCAGGAATTTTTTTCTTTTTTTCAACATCAGACTAAAAGAATCGTAATGAAGGAATCGGAAAATTAAGGTATTTTTTAACGATGCGATTCCGATTCCGATACCTCCGAAAATACACGATTCTTACGATTAACGATTCCGATTCCGATTAATCGTCCCACCACTACTTTAAACCATACCAAAAACCATAACCATGGCTGGAAACTTTGTTTTCACTCTGAGCATGTCTCTGTTATTTGTGGCAATCCAGCAATGCATTTTGAAGGTGCTGGCAATGGTCCTATTGTCATAACTTGGATCGATAGAGAGCATGAGTTGTACAGCGGCACATTTCTGATCTCACTTGTTGAACATTATGCCACTTTCAGACATTGATAGAAGGCTCCTATCGCTCTTGGGATTTGTATACAACTAAACAAGACACCCAACACAACACTTTCAACTTCACGCATGTTCATTCTACCTATACATATACACGTGGGTATACACAACCCACTCTGTATTGTTCATAACTTCTCTGTGTAAATAAATATTCCTTGTACATATGTAAATATATAACCCTGCCTTGGCGTCGTTCCTTTTGATGTCTCTTCTTTAAATGTACTCAGTAAACTTGGTCTTTATTGTTGATTGTTTTTTGGAATACGCAAATGCACATCTCAACAAGTGGCGACCTTCGACCTTTGACGTAATAGCCTCTACAAAATATTGAACATGCTCTCCACAAGTCGATAACCTCAATCTCCCCAGACATTGTAGTCGATATTGCACTGTAGAGAACCTACTGTTGATTTTATGAAATTATTTTTATATAATGGCTTGAAATTGAAATACTCTAAACAGAAACATTCATTTTGAATATGGCCATCTTATTACTGTTGATTTTATACATCAGGCCTTTCTGCTGGTGCAGTGATAAAACTTTTCAAATGTACTTGTGATGTTAGGCTGTATAAGGTGTTAACTTTAGTCAAAATCGCCGGTTCCTTCTTTAATCAGATTTTTTTGATTATCAATTTATTATATTTACTAGTGGTATTCTGATGCAAACCTTATCTAAAAAACACTCCCAACATATGAAGTATATCTGCATAATATTTACAAAAAAAAAAAAAAAATCAGCCCAGCCATTTCGGAGTCCATAGGAAAAGAATACACACACATGAACAAAATGCCTTTTATATATAAGTAAAGATTTTATTAACAAGATAACAATTTTGAAAACAACCAAAATAAACTCACATCAGTGTTTGTTCAGAGATGTGCCGACAATCTCCTTTCACATTTCTGTTCTGCAGTCCTGAACGTGCTGCGTCAGAATTGTGTGAATGAACATGTATCACTGTCATATTTTCGGACTTCTGTATTTGCTAACTATCATGATATTCCTAAGTTTTATGCATTCTCTAATTAGCTTAAATAGCCTCTATCTATTGCTAACGGTTTAATAAAGGAAAAAAATATATATCAAGAAACTAGTACATCTGAAAGGTAAAAACTATCAGATAGTGCTCATACATTCTTGTCATGAGTGTCTTTTGTTTTGTTTTAACATTTGATAGCCTCACACGAAGTAAATTGATTGTTGTTACAATGTTGGGAGACGATTAATCAGAATTGTGGAGCGGAGGGGGATCGGAACTAGAATCGGAAAAAATTGATCGTAATTTTTTATTCCAAAAACGATTTAAAAAATTTTTTTGCTGTTTAAAACATAAGTTCCCATTGCGAATGCTAATGATAAAATGATAAATATTTATTGTCTTTTAAACTACTAGTAAAATATATATAATATATATATATATATATAACACTGAATTTAAATAAAAATGGCACTATAAAAAGTGAAAAATATGGATGTAAATCTCAATGCATTGTCGAATCAGTATTTTTAATCAACTATGAAGAAAAGATTAAAGAAAAAATAGAAAGATTTAATTGTGCAATCTACATCCTCTACCCACAAGAGTGTGGATGCCAAGCCTTGAAAGGAGATTGTACTGCACCGAATAAAGATTGGACACACAAAACTAACTCATTCCCACCTAATCAAAGCAGAGGAAGCACCAAACTGCAGATTCTGCAACCAATAAATAACAATCAAACATTTACTGACAGTGTAGAAGACACAAACATCCAGAAGAAATATTTCGGAACAGCAAGTATTGGAAAAGTATTCCAAAGGGTCGAGCTTCAAAAGGATACAATCTCTTGAAATTCAGTCGCCTCTGTCGAAAGTTTTAGGCAAACATACAAACATACAACAAATTTTTAATTCCTTGAAAGAAACGAATTTATTTAAACTCCTGTAAACTAATCTAGTAACATTTTACTCTAGCAAAACAAACTCTTTACATTTGAAAAACTTTTTGAAAAAAATATACTTTTAAAAAATTTCCATGTCAGTAAACCTTTTCTTGTCATTAAATGACCCCTAGAGGTTGAAATGCCGCTAAGCAAATACACTCACTCACTCACTCACATTTGTATTACGATACAAACATAATCTAAAAAACACTCCCAACACAAAGTATATTTGCATGTTCTCATTCGGCATGAAATTTAAAAAAAAAAAAAAAATCAGCCCAGCCGTTTCAGAGTCCATAGGAAAAGAACACAAACAAAATGTTTTTTTTATATAAGTAAAGATTTTATTGAGAAGATAACAACTTTGCAAATAACTAAACTAAAATCACATCAGTGTTTGCTCAGAGATGTGCCGACAATCTCATGTCACATTTGTGTTCTGCAACTCTGATCATGCTGCCTCAGAATTGTGTGAATGAACATGTATCATCGTCACATTTTCAGACTTCTGTATTGGCTAACATTTCTGCAAGATCCGTGCAATAGTGAATAAAGTACTAGGTAAATTCACATGTAAGTTATACTCTGATGGTTGAAGTTTCAATCTTCAGTGCAGGTGACATTCAAAATACAATTGTGAATTACTTAGGACTTTCTACTCAATAATGGCTGACAGAATGAGAGCATGTTACTCTTGTGAAATAAATAAAGGGTTCCATTTGAAGTTCCGTGCAGATTCCCTGAGTTACACAGAAAGATTCCCTGGATTCTGGCAAGATACACCTGTAGAATGTCGGAGGTTATATCGATCGAAACATTGTGAAAATAACACTAAAGATGAGAAAAATATTGAGAGGGAAAATATTGGAATCATGATCAAAAAGGTGTTAAGTGTAAGTTTGTTTTTTTTTACAAAGAATAAATAAGTACATTAGTATATTGTGAATAACACAATGCAACAATAACAAATAAAATCTAGCAGGACCTGTGGAAATTCCACAGTGGACTCATTCATATGTATTATATTGATGTTGGCATTCTGTGGATGTTCAACGTAAATGGATACCCTGATATTATTGTAGCTCTTTTGTTAAAACTTCGTATTTATTATTATAGAATCAATTTTCTATCGATTCTTATATTTTATAAAGTTACGATTTCAAAAATAAAAAATATATCCATAATACTTGGGTGCATCAGCTTGAATTGAAACCGAAGCTAAAACTTATATATATATTTGTCTTTAAAGAAATATATATTTTGCTCTTTTTATTGGGCACTCTTAATAACTTTGTTTTAATTCACAAGTTCTCCCTCTTGAATGCCTTTAACTTGGTATATAACTTGAGTTCCTTCAGCTATAATCGAAACCGAAACTAAAACTTATGAAGAATTCTTGGTAAATTTATTTATAAAAAAAATAGATGACTTGAGTGTCGTCAGCTATAATCGAAACTGAAACCAAAACTTACAAAGAATTCTTAGTAAAATTATTTATTACAAGAAATGGAAGGTCATAACAATTGAATGACAGTCACTCAGAAGAAAAAAGATGTAAGTGTGACACACAAGATAGCATACACGTTATCGTATTAATATATAGATTGATTAGTCAGAGGCAAGGTTTGATTTGTGAGCTTAGATATTGTTTGGGTCTGACTTTGTAAAATTTGAAACAATAACTTTACATGTTAAGCTGCGTGATAAATTTATAATTCTTTGTTTTTTTTCTATTCCAGATGAGGATAAATCAGATGAAGAAGAATCTGAGGATGATACTGATGATGAGGTTAGACGGTAGGTTCTCTTTGGAAAGTCTTTTGAAATCTTATTCCTTTATTAATGACAAGCAAGGCTATTTTGCATTACCCGGGAGAGAAGGATTACAAAAATTTTTAAGACTTCTCTACCTCTTCCACTGCTCTTCGCTCTGGCAATTCGTTAAACTTATTATATAAAGAAAAGTTTGATTATTCTGCACGGAATTTCATATGGAACCCTTTGAGTATCAGCTGCAGTGAGGATTTAATCTTCAACCGTCAGAAGAATATCACTTTACGACTGAATTACCTCGTACTTTATCCATTACGCCACAGGTCAACAAAGAGACCTGAAGAAGGTCAGCAGTGACAAAACTTGAAATGTTGTGAAAAATAACACTTACTCAACTTCCCTTCTTATGATCAGAAGAGGACGCAATGACGTGTTTATATATCTGCGAAAAAAATTGGCATAAGGACATTAGCTTAGAAATTAGATAGAGAATGACTGTGTATATAGCAGTTAGTAGGGTGTTGAAAATGTAGGTAGAAAACCGATAGCGGAAATGGGGACATATATAGGAAATATCTCTCTCTCTCACACACACACACACACACACACACACACTTTTTATTCATTTTACACAAGCATTAATATGTTGCTACACATTCATGAGCATGATTTGGTCAACCAGTTACAAGTAACTAGAGACCTCTTCAGGCAATATTGCTTATACAAAAGTTTAGTCCGTAATATATATATATAGGTGTCTTTATTCTTTTTATAAAGAAAATCATTTTTAAGCGATTAATGGGAATTCATAAGCATTACATCATAAATCTCACAAGCTTGAATTATTATTGAATCATCTCCCCCCACTTCTTTTGTGTAGGCTGTTTGTAAAATGGCAGACAAGACAAATGCTCTTACGTTACTCATAAAATTTGATTTTCTTAATAATAATATTTGATCAATTTATGTAATTTTTGGAATATGATTTTCTTGTTTTGTCACAGACATGTATATCATACAGATTTTTCTTTATTATTATTTTTTTTCTGGACAAGGATCACTTTCTCTTATTTGTTGTTTTTTTTTTTTTTAATACCATATTTATAGTTATATTTCAAAATGGCGGACAAGACAGCTGCTCTAATGTTATTCATAAAATTTGTCTTTTACTATAGAGGGAATTATGGACAAGAGCTAGAATTTTTTTTCCAATTGCCAGAGAGAGAGAGAGTATGGAGGGTGGATGAGAAGGGAAGAAGAGAGAATAGAGAAAGATACACAAACATGTTATATACATTTTATTTTCTAGTTTGTTGCCTCCCTGGTAACATCAGGTTACCATGCTAATATAATATAATAAAAAAAAGAACTGCATCAGATTTTAACCTTGTTAATCAAAAACAACAATTTCTTACTATAAAACACTCAAACCAAACACCATGAATAAATATTTGAAGATGTAGAACTTGAAGGAAAAAAATTTTTTTTTCAAAAAACTACTAGATTCAGTATTAAATAACTCAAAACAGGTTATGTTGTAAAGCAAAACAATCGACCAACATATTTGAGTTTTGAATATTTTCTTCGGTTTGTTTTGCTTATGTTTTAAATGCATTGTATTATGTACAACTAGTGTGTAGTATTGCATTAGCATTCTGTGGCAACGTTGAGACCCAGGTCGATTATTAGAAAAATAAAACTATTAGATTTTGGAAAATGTATATTTACAGCTTAAAATGTTTAGTAAAGAAGTTAACTCTGAAATAAAATTATAATTAGTTGGCAGAGATGAAAATAATAAATTGGCAAGAAATGCGTTAGCAAATAGATGTGTGATGACCCTGTTGAGAACAGAAAAGGGAATGAGTGAAAATGTAGAAAGAGACTCGGCATGCCAAACTCCAACAAGGAAATCCATAAGATGAATAAAACAAATTTAAAATATCATTCGTTGTTATGGCGTTCTTTTAGAGTTTGAACAAATAAGAAGTTATGTGGTTCTTTTGGTCTGAGGCAAGCAGGCATATTGTTAGTGTTTGATTGTAAGAAAAGCTGTCTGTAAAAGTTTATGTCACGTTTTTTAACTTCATGTATTTTTGAAGAAGTGCCCACACACAATGAACATTTTACATACACACAACAATAGAACATTTTAAGCACTAAATATGACAACATTAAAGAGATTTTTTTTTTTTTTTTTTAGATAGGCCTAATCACTTATCAAGGCCAGAGACCATTCAAGGATAAGAGTTAAGAGTGTACAGTAGTCAATTGGACAACACAATCGTTAGTAATGGAAATTTGGTAAATTTGTTAACTTAAGTGGAACGGCTCATCAAGAACTTGTTTACGTTGGACTTGAAGACAACCATATTGTAGTCAACTGGAAAGCAGGAAAACGGAAGATAATCCCACAGGCGTGCAGTTCTAAGAAAGAAGCTTTGTTCATGGAATATACGTTTAGGTTTAGGCACAGATAAAGATTGGGGCGAATTATTGATAGTGTTTTCAGCTAGACGAGTTTCTTCTGAAAGTTTGTCGAGGGGGGACCATAGATAGAAGCTCAGTCAAGCACTTGCCATGAAAATAATGATAAAGCAGAGACAATCTCACAACATCTCTTCTGTGAGAAAGAGGTTGCAGGGAAGAGAAAAGGACATCTCCTACGAGGCTATGAAGTCTATTTTGAACTCTATCAAGGCAGGACAAGTCCTTTCTAGCAGCTTCTGCCCAGGTGTGGCAACAATACTCCATCCTTGGACGTACCTAGAGAATTGCATCAGCAGTGAGATATTTACTGGATCGATAGAAAGATTCCACCATTTTTCCAGCAGCCTTGGCAACAGATTTGATGTACGTGTTCCATTTAAGATCAGGAGTAAATGTCAAGCCTAGAAGCTTGTCAAAACATGAGGCCTCCCCAAGACGAGAGCCATTCATTTCAATTGATGCCAGATGTGGATCAGAATGTCGATGATGTAAAGATAGAAGCTTGGTTTTAGATACATTAAAAGTAACCAGCCACTCCTTTCCCCATTGTACCACGTGCTTAAGATCAGAGGAGAGATAATCGGAGAGAACTTGGTCGTTTACGGTCTTAGATGTGCTACCATAGATGGTAGTGTCATCAGCATAAGTGTCTACGAATGATCTTAGGATGTGATTTGGAAGATCATTAATGTAGATCAGGAAAAGAGTTGGGCCCAGGATGGACCCCGAGGAACTTCAGTATTAATACTGTGAGCTTCTGATTTTTGCCCATCAACTACTATTATGAACCTATCAGAGAGAAATGATTTAATAATTGAGAAGACATTTCCAGCTATACCATAGCTAGAAATATATCTGTTAAATAGACGCTGTTTATATTCACTCACACCCGCTACATAACAAGTGTTTTTGGTGCATATTTACATGAAGACTCAAGTGAAATATGGCAATTAAAAATAAAAATAACAGTAAAACTTTCAGATATAATAAACAAAAAACGAAAAGAAGAAATTATACTTTCAGCTCTCTTTTATTTCACAAAGTTTAATTTGAAAATTTAGAAAACTCAATGTTATATAAACTTTTTTTATAAAATGATTAAAAATAATTTTTATTTTTTGAGACTTTAAAACAACTTATTCATATAAGACTGCATGTTTTTCGTTTTCTTGGTGGTATTAACCCAAGGGGTCAAGTCCTCATCGAAAGAGAGAAAAGATACATGTTCAGTGTTGTTGATAGCTGTTGTAAAGTTTGAATTCATGTAGGTTTGTGTGGTTAGCACAAATTTTGAATAGAGCAATTTGGTCACATCTTTAAAAACATTTTTTTACAAATTTTGATTTGATAATTTAGAAAATCAAATGTTATATTTTTTCATTAAATCATTAAAATCATTTTTTTATCTGAGATTTTTGTTAAAACAACTTATTCATAGAAGATTGAATGTTTTTTTTTGTTCATTTTGTGAAATGTTTTAAAAAAGAAGTGACTAAATTTTTTATTTATACTGATATACGTATAAACTATGTCAGTTCAAAATAAAATATCAGGAAAGCTTATGGATATATTTACTCATCAGTGAAAAAATATTAGTGTACACTAACAAAAAAGTGATTCCTGTTTGTTGTCCACTTGTAACAGAGCCGTTGATGCTGGTAGCAGCAGCATCTAACATATGCAAATGATGAAGTCAGCTGGCAATGTGACGTCACAGCAAAGACTAAAGGACACACTTGAATCGAGAAAAGGTGTTCAGGGAAGCATGTGATTGAAATGTGGCCGATGTTCGGAAAAGCATGTTTTTGAGATATGTGGGTGACATCACAGGCGAAACAAGAAGTCACACGCAGCCGAAAAAGGAGAAATTAACTGTTTAAATATTAAAAAAAAAACTGCATTGTTAGAAATACCAGATATAAACGCTTTGTTAAAAAAAAGTGTCAAATTTTTTCATTTTTTTCTGTTTCCTTGTGACAGTCTACAATGTGTTGGGTCTGTTAAAATATAACATACAACGTTACACGCTGGCAAAGAGAGGAAAATACATGGTCAACTTTTTTTCCATTCCTCCTGGTCTTTTATATTTTTGATTTTATTGGTCTGTCTTATTTCAAGCTTTTTGTTTGAAACACTGGTTTGCGATTGGATGTTTATTTCTAGTAAGGCTGTGCAGTGGCATAGCAACTATTTTTGACACCCAGTGCAGTTGAAAGAGTTGGCTATCAGTTTCAAAAAAGAGTGCACACAGCTGGGTTTAAAACAATTATATATTTTTCCATGAAATTTTTCAAGAAATTATTCTTTTATGTAAAACAAAAATATTCAACTTAAAATATTTATTTTCATTGGACATAAAACTGATACTACAGTTGAAAAATCCATTTAAAAATAGTATTACACACATAAAACACAAAACCATTACAACCTTAAAAACTCATTTTGGTATAAAATTTCAGATTTTTTGTTAGCGTTTTCTTTGAATTTTTTTTTATTTTTACTCCTTCAAAATACTACCTCCTGGCAGATGCCAACAAGGGCAGACCTCCTCCTCCTCCTCCTCCTCCTCCTTGCTACGCTACTGAGGCTTTGTTAATTTTTTAGAGAATCTTTATTAATATAAAACATGATTTCTGAGCGTCATTACTGCAGCCTATTTTTGCTGTCATTCTTTTTCATTATAACAAAATTTGAAAATCAAAATATTGAATTTCAAGTAAAACCAATAGTATCTACTTAATTGTCATGTTGCAGTAATGAGCATATCCAAAAATTACAAAAAATAGTAAGGTAGAAAATTAATTATTAATGAAAATGGTTTTCGAAGACAATTAGCCAAAATGAAATTTTACTAAATTGGTCAACGATTTTCAGTTTCCAGAAAATATTTACCTCCATTAAGTCGAACTCTCTGGTTTCTTTTTTTGCAAAACTTAATTTTCATTATTATTATTATCATTAGTTAATTTTTTCTTTTTTTATTATCCATTAATTGACCAGAACTGACCATTTATATCTTTATTTGTATCACTTTATTTTATTTAAGAGTCAAAGAAGCTGAAAGTAAAAAGAAGGCGACAAAACCAATTCCCGAATCTGTACCTTCGTCATCCAGTTTTGGAGGCAGCACAATTCCTCTGGATGAAGAGACAAAAGAAGGAGATGATGAATATGACATAGCGACTGATGTTGATGAAGATGACAGTGGATCAGATGGAGAACTGCCGGAACTTCCAGATTTTCTGGCAAAAAAACATTTCTTCCTTTATGGAGCTCTCAGTGAAAAAGAACGGCATAATTTGACTCGCTATATTATTGCTTATAACGGGTGAGTATTCGTGGAGGAACCGGAGCATAATCGTTCAGAACGCAGATCACAAGTTGCTGAATGGATGTTAAATATTGTGTGTGAACTCCTAGCCTCATTTTTGGTTTTATTTATCAAAAAATAGTGATAAAGAATAGAAATTAAAAATATTTTCTACATTTTCTTTTCATTAAAAAAATAATGCTTGAAAATAATGTATAAATATTACTTTTTGTATCCTTTCTCTCTTCTTTTAAACACTTGAAGTGGTTTCACCCTTTTTTTGTGACTCTCTCTCTCTCTCTCTCTCTCTCTCTATATATATATATATATATATATATATATATATATATATATATATATATATTGTAAAATATATAGTAAAATAAATAAATATATATATGATGATGATGATGATTGCTGCATCTTTCTAGATGATCAGCATCATATTGAGTTTTCTCTATCTTGTCGTCCATACCATCTTAGATGACTTTGCAGTCCTGCCACAAATCTGCACATCTTGAAGCAGATGTGACATGTTAATTGAGCAATTTCCAGAGACTTCTTCTGGAGGCTGAAGGGTATTCCTATGAACAATCATATGTCTTCTCAAACCAGAAACAGACTTGCACACCTTGCTGCATATTAAACAGTTTACCTAAACAGGAGTTTTTCGTAACTTAATGTGGTTGACGTAGTCAGCCTTTGACAGAAGCACTCATTCATGGGTCTCGCATTTCCAGCTCTGTGTGTCATAGTTATATATATATGTGTATGTGTGTGTGTGTAGAAACTAGTGAGTAAATAATAATTATCAGAAAAAAAAAACAAGCAATGGGGAAAAATGTTGTTAAATGAATAGAGAGAAAGATATTGTTAGACAGGCTTATGTCAATGAAAGGTGGAGAAAAAATTATAGGTGATTCAAAGCTGTAAGTGTTTGATTTTCATAAAATTAATATTCAAATAGCGATATTGTTAAACTGGGATATTGTTCAGGAGAGATGAAATGTTATACGTTTTTAACCTTTTATGGCCTGAATTATGATGTAGATGATTAAAAAATATTTATTGTTAATTTTAGTTAAAGTGTAATGATAGTAGGATTTTAAGACTTTTTCACTTTTTTCAATCTTTTATTATGAAGTTCAACCACTGAGAATTTTTGCATTTCATATACTTTTATGCATTTTCAATATATATTATATATGTGTACAGAAGCAAATGTGCAAGCACTATATTTTACTGTCATTAGAAAATGATATGGCGTAGATAAGATATATATCTTTGATAATTATAGTTTGAATGATCATGAGTCCACCTTAAAACCAGAGCTTGAGATTAAATGATAATATAATACTTTGCATAATTTTACATTGCATTATCGATGGACTGGATTGATCTGTTCTCTACGGAGATCTATGACTTCAGGTCTGAGTTGTCTTAGTAGAAAACTCAGTCAAAAAGAGTGTTTGAAAAAAGCGTGTTTATGATATCAAACAAAATCCTCCACTCTCTGGGACAGATGGTGGCATAATGAATGTAATCAAAGGACAGTTGCAATCTCGTATTTGGCATCTACCCAGATACTGAACTAATACGTACAATGCGTGTTTGAATCAATTCACACTTTATTTATGCCGTTATATTCATTTATTTACAACTGAACGAATTAGTTCAACCAGGTCATAAAGGGTAATTATTATAAAGTAATTTATAATTTTTTTTTTTTTAACATCAAACTAGGCATATTGCCACTTGGATGTGAGTAGTTACTAATTGGGATCATGTCTACAGGGGACTATGTGGGGAATTGAGATGCCAGATGTCTGTTTGCATTATATTTAAACTTTCACAAAGTCTAGTCTTCTCCGTGGTGAGAAACTGGAAAGAAAGTGAAAGGCTGTTCAGCATCTAGGGACTTCAACAGTGAAGGAGTGGGATGTTGCTGATTATTGGGTTAATCAGTAGTATATACGTCGAGAAGCCACAAGTGGTATGAGTTCATCATAGCACATTTTACTAAAGTACTTATAAAACAAGCTCAGAGATGCAACATTGCAGCGATGGGACAGAGGTTAGAACTTTGCCGATAGTGTGGAACCTATTAGATTCAATATTCTTTTTTTTGGACCTCATCTAAGAAGAGACTAGCCCAGATGTGGCAACAATACTCCAGGCATGGGTGAATGGGGCTTTGTAAAGATATAGGATACTCTCAGGTTTTAGTAATTTTACAGCATGGAAGAGAGAACCTACTTTCTTTGCAGCAGACTTGGCAATGTCTTCAATATATTTGTTCTGATTAAATTTGCGTATAAAAAGTTTAATTTCCATAAACACTTGTTGAATCATTTTCCAATCTTGTCATTGTGATAGCATAAAATCATTTGATGAACCCATAATTTCTGTGTTATTTATTGTATTGCAATGTGTTTTCACATCCAACATTCTTGTATATGCCATGTTCACCGTATTAAGGAAATATTTTCTTCATATTTTTTTTTTTTTTATCGTCCAAGGTTTGTCTGGCTAAAATAAAAAATGTTGAACAATGTTTGCTAGAAAGATCAACAGTTCAACAAGTCAAATGTTTATATTGTCAAACATCAATAGCTTCCAATTTATTTTTGTAGAGAACTGGAAGATTACATGAATGAAAAAGTTGACTTTGTAATAACTGCAGAAAGATGGGATGACAACTTTGATGAGGTAAGAATTTGTTTTTAATTGAAATTTAAAAAAAAAAATTATTTTTGTTAATTTTATTTTTGTTTTTTAACAATAATTTAAAAATTATTTTCAGACTAATGTTATTTTGACAATGACTTACACACACACACATATGAGTTCCTGAAACAATGTTTCATGGTAAACAACTGATGATCTCTGAAATAATATTAGGACATGATGTGGATTTATGAAAGCAAATTCGATGATTGCAGGAAATTGATTTACTGGCAAAATAATTTTCCAATAAAGGGCTAAAAAAAATTTTTCATATAGTTTTAAAGGTTAAAAAGCTTTTAACTTTTATATCTATCCCTATTAACGTGGTATCTTGAAAGAAAAATATTTATTGCTCTAGTATTACACTATTGAGCTATTTAAATGAGAACTTCCTTTCAAACCTCCCCTGTAGAAAGCTTATATGCAGAAGCGCATGAAACCCCTCCAATGCTTAGAAACTAAAACCTTGGTCTAAAATACTACACAAAATTAACAGCCAAACCCAGCACACAATAGCACTTTAAACCCAAATCATAAACACCTTTTCAACAAAAAAGAAAATACAATTTACACTTTTGGACTCGGATTAAAACCTATTTCCAAAGAAGCAAATCTACCCATAACCAAAATCCATGAAACTGTCCTCCTCAAAACTACTCCCTGGAAAATCATAACCCCCAACATTTAAATAAACATGAAAGGAAACACACTATTCCAATAACTTACCATGGTGATCTCAATAAAATCAAGGAAAAGTATCCAAACCACACGCACATCTATACAGATAGGTCTAAACAAAATAACGCAACAGCCAGTATAGCAATGCTCAACAAATCAAGCAAAAAACAAGCAAAAGAAACATCAATTTTCAGTGCCGAAATACATGCTCTAATCCTAGCTCTCAATTTAGCCTCCAGTAACAAAGAATCAAAATTTATAATCCTTTCGGACTTCCAATCTATTTTAAAAGCTATGAAAAATAAAGGGATGGACAATTCTCTAATCGCAAAATTACTCCATAAATTAACTAAAACAATAAAAAAGAAATCATTTTCTGCTGGATACCAAACCATTCTGATAGCAAAGGTAATGAATTAACAGATTCAGCAGCAAAAACCACATTAAATCTCCGAATTAATGCAAATTTTAAAATTCCACACACAGATCTCAAAAAATATTTAAACACATGCACATCAGAGAAATAGCAAACTTACTGGAATGAATATGCTAACAACAAACTTCACAAAATAATGCCAAAAATTAAAAAAACAAGAACAAAATACAAAACTAAACAGAAAAGAAGTCAAACTAACAAGAATAAAAATAGGCCATACACATTTAACTCACTCATATCTCCTTAAAAAAAAGAAAGCCAACCCATATGTATACCTTATCAAACATTATATATAAATATAAAAGCAGAAATGTTTGTGTGCGTTTTCGTGTATGTCCAAGAAAGGCTTTTTTCTGAAAACCGATCGGTCGCCTCGCAACTTAAAACTTTTTATATCATGCCTAAATGATAATATCTACGAGTTAACAACCGGGGTCGCCTGTCTATTTAATTTGCCCGACTTTGAAAAGATAAATATTCAATAATTTTCAATCGCTGCATGTGCATTAAGCTTTTTCGTATAAAAAAAACGAAGCGAACAGACTCACGATAAATAAAACGCTGTCCTGCACTCAAAGTTGACGTCATTAACTCATCAAAAACGGGTACCTGCCGTTAAACGTTGCACATTTTTTTCACACTTTATTATTTTCCAACTGCGCGTCAAGGCTTCAGTTTTTTTTAAACAAACACCCGGGACTCTTGGCCAACGATTTTTCTTTTCATTTTCCCCAAAACACACACCTCCAAACCCCCCGCTAGTTTACAATAAAACACATATAAATTGAATGCACTGATTTTGTAACAAGGAATAATTTCTACAAAGAAAACAATATTAAGAGTAAAACCCAACAAAACAAACAAACAAACAAACAGAACTTTGTTATTCATTTATGTGTGTGTAGGTGTGTATGGTTGTGTAGGTCTCGTATAGTCTATTGCTAACAACTAAAATAAAAGGCAATTTATTCTATTTTGAATTAGAAGAGATAAAGAAAGCATTAACTCAACTCAATGCCCATTCGACAATATGCAGAGTGGATTCGACATGAAAAGAAAGCTAAATTAGGTTGGGTTTTG
The DNA here is from genome assembly GCF_053919585.1 of Euprymna scolopes. NCBI lineage: Eukaryota > Metazoa > Mollusca > Cephalopoda > Sepiida > Sepiolidae > Euprymna > Euprymna scolopes. The sequence goes on along the minus strand of NC_136487.1, from coordinate 157,372,978 downwards.
GAAAAATTATTCTCACCTGGCCGCCAAGGAGATCTATCGCAACCTGTTTACTATTCATGCTGGAGAGTTATGATTTAATATACTGTTTTGTTTTTAAATCTTCAAAACAATATATTTTTTCTATAATTTTAAAAGTAAAAAAACTTCAAAGATATATATGATATATATATTATATGTATGTATGCTATATATATATATATATATATATATATATATCATATATATAATGTGTGTGTGTATGCTAGGGTTATATATATAATGTGTGTGTGTGTGCATTGTGTGTGTGTATATATATATATATATATATATATATATACGAGGGTAGTTGTGTTTGATCAATACTGCTGGGGAGCTATGATTTAATATACCTTTTGTTTTTAAATCCGCCAAACATTGTTTCATAGTAAACAGTGACGATCCCTTTGAGAACATTGTTACTATTGTTTGTTCATGTAAGTAAAATAATTCAGCGACGCAGGACATTGATTGACTTACTGACAGAATAATTTTCTAACTAAGGACTTTTTTTATATAGATGTATATAGTTTTAAAGATTAATAAAAAACTTCCAAGACTATATATATATATATATATATATATATATATATATATTAATACGATAATGTGTGTGTTATTTTGTGTTAATTATGTACTTCCATTTCTTGTCATAAATAATTTTACCCAGAATTCTTCGAAAACTTTTGTTTTGGTTTCGATTATAACTGATGGCACTTAAATCATATATATATATATATATTTTTTTTTAAATAATTTTATCAAGAATTCTTCATAAGTTTTGGTTTCGATTTCAATTATGGCTGAAGGAAACAAGTTTATATATATATATATATATAAAGAGCAAATAGTTAATAAAACATGTTAAAAAAACACTTTGAAAAAGAGTTCAAAACATATTTAATCTGAAAAGGAAACACTTAATAAGTGGACAATCCTTAATCCGCGGAGTTTCGAAGAAATACTTTTCTCCTCGTCAGAGGATAGGAATTAGCAAAATGCGGGATTGGATTTTGCATACAAAAGTATTTGATGAAACTGCAAGTAAGTCAAAGATCTTACTTGATAACAAAATTGAAGCAGAGGGAATATGGTGAAGAAAAAGGTGATTTCACGTGAATGGATAGTCTGGTGAAAGGTAAATTATCCAATGACAGTAAAATCCAAAAATGTAAATCCAAGAAAGTTAATTAAATTTCAATTCGCACAAGTAAAGTCCAAGGAAATCACGTAATTGGAAGATGGTTCAAAATAATCCAAAAGGCCGAAATCCATGGAATAATTCACAAATATGTACAAGGAAAAGGGGCAAAAATTCCAATAATATTAATAAAAGAAAAATAAGATATGCGTTTGACACGGCTGCCGAGACAAAAAGTAATTAAGAAAAATCAGTGAAGAAGAAAATAATCAGTGAAGAAAAAAAAAAAATTAAATGGTGATAGAATTAAATATAAAATAGAAAAACAAATGTCAAAATGACTCAGACAAAATAACGTTAAAAGGCGCAAAAAATATAGGGCAAAAAAAAGAGGTCAGCTGAAATGTACAGGTTATTACTTAAGAAAATGTCAGCAAGAGTTATTAAAAGACAGTAAATGGAAAAAATAAATAAATAAAAAATAAAATAAAAAAATTTTTTAAGGGGAGAAGATGGGCAGTATCTACAAATTCCGGATAAAGCAAGTGAGTATGTAAGTAAATGCATATAGCAAAATATAAATAAATATACATACAGGATATGAATGTGTGGGTAGATTGATATATTAGATAGATAGGAATATTTAAAGACTAAACCGGAAATTGCAGATAAAAAAAGAAATAAAGAATTAAAATAAAAAAATATGAAGTTGCAAATTATTAAGAAAGTATGTAGAAAAAATGATAATGTTAAAGAAAAATTATATATATCTGAAAGGTTAAAGTAATAGCTATGTAATTTCAAAATTACCATAATTAAATTTGGACTTATGTTTACAGAAAGAGATCAGTTCGTTTTTAGAATTTATTATATTGTTACTTTGAGGGGAAGTAATTATAGTTATAACTTCGGTTGTGCAGAGGCGACATGACTTAGAGCCTGGAGTATAAGACTTAACTTTTTTTATAATAGTACATTTGATTGAGAAGGGGTATTATTAGAGTTAAGTTTTTTAATTAAAGTAGTTAGAGAAGTTCCTTGGTTATTATTAGAATTATGATTGTTAAAAGAAGAAATGTGGTTTGATATTCTTTTCTTAATTAATGTTGAAGTAGCGCCGATATATGTATGTACTTTATTAAAAGCTTGAGGTCTGATATTAATATTAATTTGCTGATTTGTATTAGTTAAATAGTTTGAATTTTGTTCATTGTGTTCAACAAAGGGTGGAGCAATGATTTTGGAGGGGATAATGAGTGTTGTTAGTGTTAGGATGGCTGTTAGGAGAAATATTATTATTCCCACGCAATCCTCTCATAACAGACACTAATATTTTGTCTTCAAGTTATGCTTCTTCTCATCCTCCATCTGATATAGTTACTAATCCAATATACCACTCGAGCAGCCCCTCCATCTACAATCATACAACTATACTCCATCTTCAGGATTTTTTTACATTTTTTTCTTCTTCTTTCTTGCCATGGTGTTGAGTTTGATAAGAAAGTTATTAAAAGGAAGTCCGCACTGTTCCTCTTGGCGGTGTTGTAGGCTGCACGTTCGTTTTTGGCATCAGAAAATTGGCACAAATTTTTCCGACACTACTCTTGATACCTGGAAAAGTTCTGACATTTTCAATTCCAATTAATCGCCCCAACTTCACAGGACCCAACGCAGTGCACTGGAAGGAAGAGTCCCATGTCTCCTTGCAGTGACTTCGTTCATTATACATTGTGGTCTACATTGCACTGTAGAGAATCTGCCACTGATTTTATTAACTTATTTTTATATAATGGCTTGAATTAAAGTTTAAAATGCAAAAGTCAAGTATCATGATTCAGTTGAGCTTGAAACACAAACCTTAATTTTGAATACGTCTCTGTCCTATCAAAGCACCTACTAGGTTATTCTGCTTGTGTGGTGATAAAACATTTAAATGCATTTGTCAAACACTGAATATAATCTCATTTATTAAAGTCAAATTATTTTTTGTGATTTGCCGAATTAGACATGTCTGAACATAGAGTACCCTTTTCGCCTCTCTATTTCCTCTTACAGAAGAAACGTTGCAAGTCTGTCTCTGCTCGATCGATACTTTTATGATACTGAGCTCTAATCTATGGTCCCTCCCCGTAAAATGTTCACAACAAATACTTATCTAACTACAACAACTGTCAACAATTTTTCTCACTCTCTCTGTGCCTAAAACTAAGCAAAAACTCCATGAGCAAAATTTCTTTCCTAGAACTGCCCATTTGTGGAGCACAATACTGTGGGGCTACTTCCTGGCTGATTATAGCATTGTCATCTTCATATTTAATGTAAATAAGTTCCTGTTGAGCCATCGTCTAAAATAGTCAAGCTCTACACAAGTTCCACCATTACTGATCATGTTGTCTCACCGTCTTGCTAGCACTTAACTCTTATCCTTGAGAGGCCTCTGGGCTTTGATAAGTGGTGACCCCCCCCTACTCCTCCAAATAAAAAAACAAAAACATTCTTCATGACAAGATTTGATGCTTTGTTTATGTATTTCTTCATAAAAAGAGAATATTAGGTGCTTGTTCAATATACTATGTTTTTAAACAAATGCATTTCAAGTAAAAATGCTATTATGTACTTGCATGTCATGTTGAAATTAATATAAATTTAAAAAATTACAAAAAAATGGTTCGAAGATCTATTTTTCAGAAAAAATTAAAGATTAACGGTTGAATATTTTCTTTCTTTTTTTTTTAATGGCGAATTTTAAGATAAGTCAAGGGTTATCACCCTTGTTTGTCATACTGAATTGGTCGCACAACTCTTCGACATTAAAAAATAGGATAAAACTCGATAATTCGATAAATCCTATTTTATTGTAATTATTTTTCTATTTAATCATTATTCATAATTGTTGGAATTCATACTAATTTCTACATGACACGTAATCTATAAATATAAAAGCGAAAATGTGTGTGTGTATGTATGTATGTATGTATGTTCGCTTTTTGTGTATGTTCGAGAAAGGCTTCTTTCCGAGAAGCGATCGGTCAACTCACTTCTTAAAACTTTTTATATCACGCCTAAATGATAATATCTACGAGTTAACGAGGGTCGCCTTTCTATTTAATTTGCTCGACTTTGAAAAGATAAGTATTCAACATTTCACTCGCCGCATGTCGATTAGGCTTTTTTGTATAATAAAAGCGGAACTAATTCTGACGGTATTTTTCCGGTCGCGATCGACGGAAATGTCCGAAAACAATGTGGAGTTTCTCTTTATATCAGACAATTGCTATTTAATTTGGACAATCATCTTGGGGAAACAAAAAAAAAATTAAAAAAGCGTTCCCACAGTAAATGAAATACAACCCCGCAGTCAAAATTGACCTCATTAAGTCATTAAAACGGGCACCTGCCAATTCTAAATACTTAAATAAATTCAAACATGTTTCCGTTAGTATTTCGTGGTGGCCCAGTCGTTAACGTCGCACATTTTTTTTTTCACACTTTAATTTCCAACTTTGCCTTAAGGGTTCAGATTCGATCCTTCATACTTACCTACCAAAACTTTCATCTCTCTGTTGCAGATATTGACAGTGTGAGACTCTAAGAAAACAACCCTTGTCATAGACGTGTGTTAGAAGCACAGATGTTTCATTAAATTCCTGGCAAAATGCATTGTGATGACTATTTTATTCCTTTAATTCAGTTAACACTGTCATGAATTGTAAATGTCAACTGAATTAAAGGAATAAATTGTAAGATGGTTAACATCGTGAGCTTTGGAATTTAGACTTTTATGTGTGTATGTATGAGAGGAATTAAGTTATGTAAATCAATATTTACAAAAGTTAAAAAAAAATTTTTTTTAAATGAATACAAGATAGAATAAATTATTTTCCTATTCCATGGAGTTTCAAAAAAAATTTTTTTTTTTTTTTTTTTTTTTTTCCCCCCAGAAGAAGAAAATAGTTTTTTCTAGACTTGCTTGTTAACATTGCTTGATTGCACAAAAAAGTTCAAAATTGTCAAGTCCAAAAGAGTAATGTTCAAGAAATGATTTCTATGAATAAAGATGTGGTTAGAATATAAAAAACACCATAACTAACTTTTAACTTCAAAACTTTTACAAAATTTAACAAATCTACATTAACTTATAATCATGGACACTGCCCATCTCAATGTTGTGATGGAATTTTTAATCTAACCTTTCAAATCTACCTAATCTGAATATTCTCATGCCGGATTTGCTGTTCCTTTCATGATGTGTGCAATGTTGAGGCTTGGTGTGTCTGTGAATTTTACATGTAAAACGTAGCTATTTATATTTTTTCAACAGAGATTTTAGTTGAGATCAAAACTGCATGGGAAATGTGTGAATTGTTTTGACGTTGAGGCTGCAATCGAGTTGTTTGTCTTAGTTTGTTTTTATCGATGATAGCATTGAACATTCTAGAAGACTTTTACTGTCACACCTGACGCACTGATTTAATAATTGCTGTGTATGAGTTTTCTGTGTGCACATGCGCATTTGTTTTTGTTAGTCTCCATTGTATTTTTAATATAGAACCGACCCAAATAAGATAAATTTAACAAGTATTAATAAAAACTCAAAGTAATATTGTGCTACATAGTTCAATACAAATTATAAAAATCACATTGTAAGAGACGATTTTTAATTTACTCCTTCAGTTTAACACCTTGGCAGACAATGTTTTTTTTTTTCTTTTACCCTGTTTCTTTCGAAGGTTCCCTTTTTTTACGTAATGTTTCACTGACTTCTTTCGTCAGTGAAGAACTGCTGCATGTCAAAATTACGAGTTTCTTTCTTACACCATTACAACAATGATCATGTCTTATAATCATATTCGAAAATGATGCTACATTAAAGGGAGGTCACCTTCATATTGTTGTCCAGAGTTACCAGATTCGAATTTGGCCTTTTTCGAAGCAGTTTGGCCTTCAAGACTTTTATTTAGTCTTGCGTATCATGCAGACTAACAAAGGAATTAGCAAAATATTATAGAATATGGTTTGATTTAGAACTGAATTAATTTACAACTGTATTTGTGCCCGGGCCAACATTGGGTGGCCTTGCTGGTTGATATTGTCAGATTGAAAAGAAAAAAAAATTGCAAATTTATTAAATATAGATAGAAACAAAAATATATAATTGTTTTCTAGGAATGGAGATATTCAAATAACAGGTGTGACCTATGACCCAGCTGGGATTGTTTGTAGCTGACGTCACTGAAGTCAGTGGACAATGAGATGGACAAGGCTATTAATCTACAATTCTTTCTGATATGAGAAAGAGAGAAATGAAAAGAAAGGTTATTTATCATTTCTGTATGTAAAGGGGAGGGAGCCACAGAAATTATCAACATAAGAAAAGGAAAAACTTGAGTTAGCAATTTGCTTCTGTTTGTCCAAGGAATAGACATCATTCTAAGATAGCCTCCAGATTTGGGGTTGCTTTCCCCAACTAAAATTATTCAGAACTTGAGAACCCAAAATCCAAAAAACGTTTAGAAAGTGCAATTATACATTAGACAAAAAAGGGGATTGGACCTAGTATATCACTTTCGTTTGTCAGTTTGCACTTTTCTCAATAACCACATCTTGGATTTTTTTTTTTTTTTTCATAAATTTTGCACAAACATTAGTCATGGTGAAAATGAATTTTTGCCAGAACGGATTTTCAAGATAACTCTGGTTACCCCCTGAGTGGGTGTTATAGGGGTAAAATTGCCCCTAAATCATTTGTCCGTTTGTTTGTTCACACTTTTCTCAATAACCACACCTTGGCCTTTTTTTTTTTAATTTTGCACAAACATTAGTCATGGTGTAAGTAAATTTTTCACTCGTGGAGGGGGATCCCACATGCTCGGCTTATTTTCTTCTGCATCTCAATATTGTAACATTTATTCGGTACTTGTACAGTTTAATCAACACATTAAAAAATGAAAATATCGAAAAATGGTTATATTGTACGTATCCGTTTTGAACTGAAGATCTCCGAAAAAAAAATTTCACATAATTTGATTGAGTAGTTTTTTGTTCGTTTTTTTTTACAGTGGAAAAACATGTTTTTATGACAGCACATTGAAGGTAGACCTCTTTGAATTTAAAAAATTTTTGTTTGGATTTTTAGAACACGCCACGGGGAGATAACTCCAGTTAAAGCGCCGACACTCCCTCCCCATCTTTATTACTAGCTTTTCTTCCTAAAAATCGAACCTCTTGCTCGGTATCATAACAAATTGTTTTTTCGCTGTAAAACAAAAACTACTTGATGAAATCAAGTGAAATTTTTTTTCGGAGAACTTCATTCCATAACGGATACGTACAAATTAAACTTTTTTCAAAATTCTCATTTTTTAATGCCTTGATTAAACTGTACAAGTACCATTTATTCAAATAATTATTTTTTATACAAAACCGAACAACTGCAGAAACGTTATTTATTTTTTTTGTTTAAAAATTACCTCTGCTCATCAACCATACAGTTCTGATGACCAACGACGGATGATTGCTTTTATGATTTAAACAATGTGGGATGAGTGGTAATCTGACAGAACAGTGCCCTTCGACATCTGCAGTCTTAATTCGGCGTCCACCTTTTATTTGTGAGCAGGTTTCAAGTGACCACTCAGAACCCAGGAATGACCAAAGTCAGGGGACATCACTAAGAAGAAGTGAAAGAGGAGTACAAATTTTATAATATCTACATCAAATGTTCAATTCATGGAAAAGGTGAAAGTCACATTTTTGGCAATAACTGATTCTGCTTATCACAGAGACTCACTACTTGGCTCATATTGTAGCTAATGAAGTCCTGGATCTTATACAACCTTGAACTTTGCAAACTTAAGGAGTTTAGTCATTGTCAAAATCGTTACGGAATTTCAACTTGTGATTTTTCCATATTTGATGCTTTTGGTAAAAAATAACCGCCACGCCAAATTTCAGCATCGTCAGATAAATAGTTTGGAATAACTTTGGGAATACTTCAGACAATATGGAGAAGTAAACCTCTGATAAAACTTTGGACCATCCTTATGTTATCAGGTGGAAGTAAACTGCTTCACATTGTGCATTGTGAAGCAGTTTACTTATTTATAATTGAAGCACTTCTTGTTATAATATATTATATATAATATACTATATTATAAGTTCTTATTATAATTACTTGATTTTTTTTTTTTTTAATTAACTGATTTATTTATTTATTTATTTTTTTTAACATTTTTCTATCATTTCTTGCAGGCTCTGAACAATTTCCCACAATTGACATTTGTACGTCCAAGGTGGCTTTACAAGTGCAATGACAGCAGCAAGTGGGTCCCATACCAACCACACATCGTGATCCCTTAAAGGACCAAATCCTACATTCATTTAATCATCCACATTAAACTTCTCGCCTGTATATACCACGACCACCAAACACAACAAAAGTGACCTCCTCCTTTTCTTTCTTTCCTTTTCTCTCTCTTTCCCATTCTCTTTCCAGCGATAAAAAAATCTGCTCCCCCCCCTCTCCTTTCCATTCTGTTTTTTTTTTTTTTTTTTTTTTTTTTTTTTTTTTTTTTTTTCTCTCTATTTTTGTTTGCATTTTTTATCCTTGGATGGAAAAGAAAAAAAAAAGGATCCTTCAATAAATTTTGTATCAACCTTTTTTTTCTATTTTCAATTATTTTTGTTAAGTAACAAATTTAAATTGAAAACTCTTTCTGTAAAATACCTCCTCCATCATATAATGAAAATATTTCTTATTTATAATTCAACCTAATTAAAAAAAAAAATTTTAAGTGCAGAAAATGTACGAAAGTCTTAGTGTGTATATATATATATATATATATATATATATATATACCCATCATGAAATGAAGATGTTATATTTTAAAAATTTGTAAAATTGATCAAGTAGTTTTATTTTTAATAAAGAAAATCCAATTTTATGAGTATCTGAGAATTAACTGTCTCATCTGCCATTACGGAAAAAAATATGTCAATCAAAGGAAATAACTCAACAATAATTCATAGTTACTAGATTTGTTATAATTTCAACAAATTTCCATTAATCGCTTAAAAATTATTTTCTTTATTTAAAAATAAAATACTTGATCAATTTTGGGGATTTTTGGAATATGACATTTCCGTTGTGAGATGGATACATACATCATAAAGATTTTTCTGTAGTTTTGTTTTAAGAACCACTAGAAAATTGTAGTTTATGGATTTTACTTGCTTGTCACCATGCACACTTCATTTGAAGGATGAAGGATTTGAATAGGCTTAGTGGGGATGCCTTTTTCTCTTCCCTGCAACCTCTCTCCCACAGAAGAGATGTTGCAAGCCTGTCTTTGTTTTATCGTTATTTCCATGGCAAGTGCTCGTCTGAGCTCCAATCTCTGGTCCCCCCTCGCTAATCTTTCACGATAAATACCCGTCTAGCTGAAACCACTGACAATAATTTTCCCCACTCTTTATCTGTGCCTAAATCAAAACGTAGATTCCATGAATAAAGCTTCATTCTTAGAACTGCATGCCTGTGGAACTCTGTTCCATTTGCCTGTTTCCCACCTGACTACAACTTGGATGTCTTCAAGTCCAATATAAACAAATTCCTGATGAACCGCCCTCTCAAGTAAGACACTTTATCAAATCTCCAATACTAACAATTACTACGACACTATCCCATTGATTACTGTACACGCAATAACCCTTATCCCCGAGTGGCTTCTAGGCCTTGATAAGTGGTGACCTCCAGGTAAAAAAAAAAAGAGAGAGAGAAAATGAATGATGTATAAGTGAGTAAAGGGAGCGAGGGGGTGCAGATTTAAAAAAAAAAAAAAAAAACAATTGTCAAGAAAGAAATTTATTTACTTAAAAATCTATATAATTATAAAACTGTGGACAGTCCCAGCACCATTCCTTGCTTGAATCTTGTCTTCGACAATAGGGTGACTTCATTTTTCAAAAAAAGGGATGACAGGTGAATATCCCTTGTTAGTTTATCTAGCTGACCTGTCACCCTGAGTTATAGCGTTTAGCTTTACTAGTAGTTTAAAATAAATAAATATTTATTATTTTATTATTACTACCAGCAGTGGGAAATTTCGTTTTGAACAAAATAAAATTAAAAAAAAGATAATGAAAAAAATATATTAGTTGGGCAGCAGTTTTTCTCTCACACATGTTTCCTTGAACAACAGGGACAATTCTTGTTTGTTTCTCTCGTGATCCATTTTTTTTTTTTCATTTGATGAGCCAATGTTCGAATGTTCTGTTTGAGTGTAAAAAGAAATTTGCCATAGACGCAAACGTTTTTGACTTCCATGAGTTCGAACGTTGGTCCATCAAATGGAAAAAACGGATCAGAAGAGAAAAAAACAGGAATTATAACTGCTGTTCAGTGAAACTTACATATATAAATGTATGTGTATGGACTCAGAGGTTAAGGAATGAGGGTGGAGAGTTGAATGTTTTGGTTTTGATTCTAGCTAATGGCACCCAAGTCATATATATATAGTTTTTTTAATTTTGTTCTCACTGTTATATATTAGGTACAATATAATAATCAATAGAGAATTGTCTCTCTAATAATAAATACGTATCTGCATGAATTAATATATTATATTTAAGTATATCTCATAACTGGGCAACGCAGGGCAGCCTGCTAGTTATGTCATAAAATTTGTTTGTCTGAAATCAGCAGCAGTCATACTGCTACTGATTGTTTATCATCATTAATTTATTCCTAATGAATCAGATGATTAGTGTTGGCATTCATTTCCTCAGATATCTTTCTAGTTAGTACTCTTTCTAGAAACATATCAGATACTTTGAGGAAGGATCATATGAAAGTTGCGAACATCGCTAAGGGAAAGTGCTTCTGTGGAACAAACTGGGTTTGAACTTGGCACACTCAGGTTGTGTCTGTGTCGTTAACCACTTAGCCACCGTCACCCCTCAGCTGCTGCTGATTTCATATTAATTAAGTTTTGTGGATCTTGCTTGTTTGTTATATTGTGTGTATTTGTGCACATCGTATGACCTCACAAAGAAATGAGTTCATTCATCAAACCAAAGAGAAATAAAGGGCAATCCCTTGTAAGGTTTTTAACTAGATGACCTGTCACCCTGAGTTATAGCGTCTAGCTTTACTAGTAGTTTAAAATACATAAATATTTATTATTTTATTATTACTACCAGCAGTGGGAAATTTTGTTTGGAACAAAATCAAATAAAAAAAAAAAAGGTAATGAAAGAAATTGTTTTTGGCATTGGAAAAGAGGCACACATTTTTCCAATTCCGATACCTCCAAAATTTCCGATTTCCGATTAATTGTCCCAACACCAATATATATATATATATATATATATATATATATATATATATATATACATACATATATATATATACATACATATATATATATATATATATATATATATATATATATATATATATACATACATATATATACTACCAGTAAAGCTAAAAGCTCACCCACATAAGTGTGTTTTTACGTTTAAGAAAATATATGCCATTTAATATGTATTTTCATGGTAATGGTGGGGAGAAACAATTTTATAGTTAAATATTTAGAGATTTGTAAAGGATTGATATTTGTATTGGAATTTAAACTAGAATCGGTAATTGTATCAGAATTGTCCCATCACTGATGTATATTATATATATATATATATATATATATATATAAGTGACATTATCTGTCTGTCTGAGCAATGGTCTCTAACAAACTCCTATCAATTTTTGGTCTATAGACTTCAAACTTAATATATAGGGAATTTGGACGTGTGAAACAAATTCGATTTGGTCTTTAGCCAATAAAAATAGCGGGTAAGGGGGTCTAAAAAAATTTTTAATTGGAACTTGGCAGGCGTAAGTCAACTAAAAATGTTATTTACATGCACAAATATACATTTATATGTTAAAATCAGTTAAATTTGAATGTTTTATTATCCATTTCATGATAGCTCAAATGGTAATGACTAAGGTTGGTTTCGATTCTACCTGACAGCATCCAAATCATTTTTTTTTTTTTTTTAAACTTTTAAAATCACTATTATATATTGTATCTATGGTAATAAATATGAAATCTGCATGAATTAAAAATATCATTTATGCATATTTTACAACTGGATCATGCCGGACAGCCACTACTATATATTGGGTACAATATAATTATTAGTGCTTCTACATTATTGGGACGAGATTTTTTAGTCGATAAATGAAGTTTTCGCATAAAAAAACAATGATTTCAACGGATTTTTTAAATTTTTTTGTGAATTCTAATAAATTACAATAGTAGCCTCCAAATTATGCAGTCAAAATTACCTGAATTATTTAAAAAAAAACAAAAACAATTTTAATCGTGTTGGCAGGTGAAAAATTGTCATCATCTTCGCTTAATTCGAACAGAAAATTATCTCCCTGTTGAACTCTCCTGTGTTTTATGATCGTTTTCATCAAATTTTATTTTTTATTTTCTCTAATAAAAAATTTTCTACCTTATAAATTTTCATAATTTTTTAATATAAAAACTGAGGAATACGTAGATACTATTGTTTTCATGTGAAATTCAGTTTTACGGTTTCCAAAAATCTCGTCCCAATTCTGTAGAAGCGCCTAATATTCAGTATAGAATTGGCTCTATAATAATAAATATGAAATTTACATAAATTAAAATATTCCATGTATTTACACCCATGCAACATAGGGCGGTCTTCTAGTATCCTACTAATAAATTCTGGAATTTTCACATTTGTTATGTTAGCCTTAGGAACCCCTGCATCCTGTGATGAATAAGGCAGTCAAAGTAAACCATCGTCTTCAATCCGAAGTCAGATCCCTAGCGTTCCTCCAGCTTCTTCCCATTGCAATCAAATCTCTCGATTGTTTGCTTTCAGTTGATGTTTGGTTTTTCTCTTTTATCATTAGGAATCTATTAGAACACTTTGTTGGTAATTCTCTCTGAGGCCAATCTTAGCGTGTGTCCGAACCAGCCCAGATGTCGTTTGCAGATTATTGATACTACTACCTGTTCGTTAGTGCAGTCTCTGACTTGTTGGTTGGTAGTTTCATCGTTTCATTTGATCTCTAGAAGCTTTGTTATCCTGTTGGTGTTTATAATCTGTCCAGTTTAGGAAGAGGGAGAATCAGTTTTAGAGAAATATTTTAAAGGAAAACGGGTTTTAGCAAATACTTAAATTGTGAAAGAGAGATATGTCAGATGATAAACATAAAGAAAAAAATATAATGAATTCAAAAGCATAAATTCACAAAAAAGAGATGTTTTTATACACGTTTAAAGTGTGAAGTTTACATAGATATCAAAACAATGTTTAATATTTTGAGAATCCTGGCAGAAGAAGGGGATTCATTAGCTGAGATATTGAGGAAGTCCCAAGTCAATTATTTTTTATTTATTTTATTTTTTTTACATGAGAGCCCCCACTTATCAAGGCTCGAAAGCCACTCAAGGATAATTGTTAATGAATGTACAGTAGTCACTGAAACAACATCTTATTAATAGTTAGTGGCGGAAATGTGGTAGAAATGGATTATTAAGGTTGGGGGGGGCGGTTCAACAAGAATTTGTTTACATTGGACTTAAAGACAATCATATTGTAGTCAGCTGGAAAGCAGGCCAGCAAAAAAAAAGTTCCACGGGCGAGCAGTTCTAGGAATAAAACTCTGTTCATGAAATTTACATTTAAATTCAGGTACAGATAGAGAGTGGTGAGAAAACTGCTGATAGTTGTGGTAGCTAGATGAGTTTTTTTTTTTTTGTGAGAGTTTGGTGGTGGGGGCATAAATTGAAGCTCAGATGAACACTTGCCATGAAAATAACGATAGAAAAATTAAAAACTTAATTAAAAAAATTTTTAAATTAAGGGACATAAATCAGAAAAATCATCTTCAAAACTTCCTCACCCAATTATGAAATTTATATCTGATTAAAAGTTATTAATAAGACTCAGAGTTCATTTGTTTTTGGTACTTATAGAAAGTTCATTGAAATGTTAGGAATATTTGAATAAGTTTATACTAGTGTTAGGGCGATTAATCTGAATTGGAAAAATCAGAATTGTTTAGGGTATCAGGATTGGAAAAATTTGTACATATTTTCCAATGCCAAAACTATTTTTTTAATTATTTTTTATTTATTTATTTATTTTTTTTTCATTCTGTTTAAAACAAAATCTTCTACTGCTGGTAGTAATTATGAAATAATGAATATTTATTGATTTTAAAATACCAGTAATACTAAAATCTATAGACCCCCCCCCCCATACACACACGTGTATTTTTACGTTTGAGAAAATATGTGCACTGTGTTTTACGGTAATCAGGAATAACAACTTTATATATTTGGAGATTTATGAAAAATCAGAATCGGTAATTATATCGGAATCTGGGGAAAAAAATATTGGAATCGCCCCATCACTAGTTTATGTTTGTTTTTAATGAGCAGACGACATTGGGAAAGAGTTAATGTGTGAGTTATTGTTAGAGTGCATATGCTTATGCTTGTATGGCCTGACAAAAAAACGAGAAAAACTGGCATAAAGCAGATATTAATTTTATCATAGACTTTGGTTCAGAACTTTTTGTGAAGGAAAAATTTGGCTATTTATACAATCAGGATGAATCAAAACGACATGTTTGATAAATACAGAAAATGCATCCAATTGGCTTAAAATGTTTTTATTAACCCTTTACCACCAAATTATACTTTCAAGTCGTCTTTCCAAAAAAAAAACAATATTTCTTGCTTGTCAGCCCAAGTACAGGTCTATGCATGGTTCAACGAGTGAATGAGAGGATTGTTTATGTTCGTGCGTTAGTTGCACGCTAACTTTCATAACGTGTGAGTTTCATGATTGAAATATTTATTTATTGCATAAAAAAAATTCTGCCAGTAAAGGGTTAATCCAGATGAGTGCATGTGTCAAATATATGCAGAAATGAGTTTGAACATTTTTCATTTCGGACAACAAAGAGTAAACTTTGTCACTTACTGCAATTACGTCTTTCATATGTCAGTTCAAAGTTGTAGAAAATAGCTTGATGTTGATACAAGAAGCAGAAGATACCCTGCAAAGAAAATTACTGACATGTTAGTGAACTTGTAATTTTTGCTGCAACTACTTAATGAGCAGAAGCCCTATTACATAGTTTCAAAGAAACCCTATTACATAGTTTCAAAGAAGCCCTATTACATAGTTTCAAAGAAGCCCTATTACATAGTTTCAAAGAAGCCCTATTACATAGTTTCAAAGAAGCCCTATTACATAGTTTCAAAGAAGCCCTATTACATAGTTTCAAAGGAACAGCAATTTGCATTAGACTTTTTGTTAACATAAACAAACAAGAGTACATTCTCTTGAGCCAACATGGAAATATCTTTTCACTAAGTAGGAGCTGCCAGATCAAGCTGTCTGAAGATACTGGCTTTCTGACCCAAAATGCACCAAACATTTTTTTTTTCTTTTCACTTTTCAAAACTCAGTCATGTTCTGCAAAGTCAAAAACAATTTTTCTATACAAAAAAAACACATGAATAAATATTTGAGGATATAAAAACTTGAAGCATAATTTTTTTTTTTTTTTTTTTTTTTTTTTTTTTTTGTTGCAAATCACTGAATTCAGCATTAAATAACCCAAAGATGAAGATGAAGTAAAAAAAATATGCCATAAAACAAAATAGCAAAACCAAATTTTCACTTGTCTACAAAAATATCGACTAGTTTACCTGGATTGGAGAAAATGAAAGAAATCTGAAATTCAAATCTTCATTCCAAGATGAAACATGACTTTTTTAAAAATTTTAGTATTTAAAAAACATTTTTTTATTTTTATTTATTTATATTTTTGTTTTGAGCCATTAATTAGATCAGTTCTTGTATATGGAAGTACCACCTGGACTTTCACCAAAGAATTGGATGAAAAAAACAAAAATGACGCTGCGCACACCAGAATGCCAAGAGCTACTCTTCATAAGAGACATTGAGCCCGGTTATAACTAAAATGAGTAAATGCAAGAGTTACAAAAACCTAACGTCGTCATCCCGAATGAGGATTATTATGGATGGTAAAAAAAAAAAATAAAGATTCATGAAATACAAATCAAAACAATGAAACAGATGAACCCTGGGTTCAGTATGTCTTGCCGAACAAGACGGAATGGAGAGACTCTTTCGAGACCCGGAAAATGTAAAATAGACGAACGAACGTGTGAACGTAATGAAAACACGGACACAAGTGGTAACATTTCAAAGTTAATTTTATTATAAAAATAAAAATATGGTGGAAGGGAGAGGGGTGAGATTAAATAAAATAAATAAAAATTGCGAGGCTGTGGAAGGTGTATCTTAATCTACTATCTGAAAATGCAGACGAAAAAATATATCAATTAAAAAGAAATACATCAATACAATGACAAAATGAAAGGACTCTCCACTTTAATACAATAATAATGCAAAGAGAAGGGAATTAGTCTTTACTTTTTTCCTTTGTACGTGAAGTTTAACCACCATTCTATTTGCTGCGGACGACCATTCATAACATGCGATACTCCTATGTATTATTTATCCACTGTTTCAGTTATTCTTCGCTTTATGTCTTTTTGGTGCACCGTGTTTCTCGTGTTCGTAGGGTCGACATTATTTGTTTCGACGACATCGGTTCGTTCTCATTTCTCTGTCGTCATCGGGTGGAAATTTTCTACATCCGCTCCGCATGGCTATTTTTTTTTTCGTTTGTTTTTGTTTTACGGCATATCAACCCTTTTCAGGTTATTTAATGCCGAATCCAGTGATTTTGAAGAACAATTTTTTAATAGAGTATATTTGTTTTTATTTTAAGTCGGTTTCTATTTAAACCATAGTTTTATTTTTTTTTTGTTTTTTTTTTACACAGTGATCACCACTTATCAAGGCCCGGAAGCCACTCAGGGATAAGGGTTATTGCAAGTACATTACGTTAGTGTGGAGATTTGATGAAGTGTTTACTTAAGGGGGCGGTTCATTAGGAATTTGTTAACATTGGACTTGAAGACATCCAAGTTGTAGTCCGATGGGAAGCAGGCAGACGGAACAGAGTTCCACAGGCGTGCAGTTCTAAGAAAGAAGCTTTGTTCATGGAATCCGCATTTTGATTTAGGCACAGATATAGAGTGGGGGAAATTTTTCACAGTGGATTCAGCTAGACGGGTGTTTTTGGGAAAGATTGGCGAGGGGGGACCAGAGATTGGAGTTCAGACGAGCACCTGCCATGGAAATAGCAATAAAACAAGGATAGGCTCGCAACGTCTCTTCTATGGGAGAGAGGTTGCAGAGTAGAGAAAAGGGCATCCCCCACTAAGCCACGAAGTCTATTTTGTACTCTGTCAAGGCAGGATAGGCTGTTTTTAGCAGCTCCTGCCCAGATATGGTAACAGTATTCCATCCTTGGACGTACTTGGCTTTTATATAGATAGAGACCCTAACAGGTACTACCACTCCGGGTCAGAGTGGACTTTGGAGCAATGGCAATTAAAGGGTGGCTCCACACTCCCCAAAGCCCGCAAGCTGGGGCCTCACCATCGGATATAGTTTAAGGTCATATCCAGGACCAGCCCCGCATGGCAGCTTAGACGGGAGTCCTAAAGAATGCCTCTCTTCTTATCTCCCTCTCTGTTCATTTTGCCTCAGCAACAATCAAACAACAAAAAAACGATACATTTTTTTGTCAGCCTAAAATTAAGTTTTCTTAAAACACATAGTATAATTTAAGGATTATGTCACAGGATATACATGCGACTGGGGACCGCTTGTGAATTTCATACTCCCATGAAACTTCCTCCTTTGATGGAAGCTAGTTAAACCCGAATAAGGTTAATGCCGACCGACACACCTCATAAGAGAGGAATTGTACAAACACTTTCGCAGATTTCAGCCTTGATCAGAGAGAAAAAAACTAAGTTTGCTGGTCACTGCTGAAGGGCTAAAGATGAAAACGAATGCCGACAATAATCGAAATGAATGATGCTCGAAAACAGACTCAGCATGAGGAAGAATTTGTTGGAACATTTGAACAACTAAAACGAGTTTCCTAATTGTAAAAATAAACTAAACGAGTTCTAAGCAATACACTGTTTGATCCACACCTGTGTGAGACTATAAGATCAGGTGTTTATATATCTAGTGTCTGTATATACATGTGTCTTGTATGCATGTGAGCTTGTGTATAACCTAGTGGTTATATTGTTCCTCTTTCTTTATATGTATGGATTGTGTGTCGTTAGTCTATATATCTATAAAACTGAGATTGTGTGTCTGTGAGGACACTTCTCAACCTATACACTCAACGAATTTTTGGTCTACAGGCTTGAACTTTAGTATCTAGGATATTCAAACATGTGGAAAATTTTTTAAGGGGGTGCTAAGGGCTCGAAATTGAAAAAATTGGTACTTTTTATCTGTTTGTCAACTGTTTCATGACTGCGAAAATTGTTCACATAATGTTAAGAATAAGTAGGTATGAAAACAAATTTTAAAGATCGTGTCAAGTTGGCCTGATGGTTATTGTACTTGACTCACTGTCTTTAGGTTTTGGTTTCGACCTCATCTCTTTTTTAAATTACAAGAAGTTAACTGTTTAGAAAAGCATAATACTCGCATGCACATGCCTTAGTTTCTGTCCATTTTTTTATTTTTTTTTTTACTTCATCTTTTTAAAGGTTTAAACGTTACATTTAATACCGGGCAATGCCGGGTATATCTTCTAGTCTTTAATAAACGTATATATTTTATAGATAATCTAAGACCTATATATATTTTATACTTGCGGAAAGAGTCCCAGTTTCAGATCCATAGAGTAAGATTGGCTCAATAAGTATGCGGAAAACATGCCACGCCCTTTCTAATGTTTTTCTCAGAGTTCCTGGTATGTGATCCTAGATACTTGTAGGCTTCAACACGTTTGAGGACGTTATTTGTGAGGGTTTTAATTTTGTGGTTGTTGCGAATGTTAATTGGCATACACTCAGTCTTGGTAACATTCAGGTGAAGCTCTGTACAGTTTGCTCCTGATTCAAGAGAAGTTGTCAGACAACAGCGCAATGTCATCAGCAAAATCAGTATCAACAATCTGGCTGGTATTCTCCACTTGTAACTTTCCTTTTCATCATCGTAATAGACTACATCATGCATATCTCTGGATACAATCAATGACAATGGACTGATGTATCAACTGAGAAGAAGTTCACATAATCCTACATGTTACATCATGGATGCTGATTTTGCTGATGGCATTGCGCTGTTGTCTGACAACTCCAAGCTATCGCATGACACCATTAACTCCACAAAGACACAAATCAGATGATCCACTTTTGTAACATTTTGTTTGTTAATATTCTTTTGTACCAAGTTAACATTTTTGGGAACTATTTTAACATAAATAATTTTGTCTTTAAATACTTCTTTCAATTTGATAACATTCTTTCTGTTCCTATTTTTACAAATATCCATAATAATCGTCCAGCTAACTTGGTGTTAACTGAACCAACTATATAACACAAGCATGAAGAGAGAATTACAGCCTTTTTGTTGAAGAAATATCAAGATATGTTGTCAGTGGTTTTCCCTTTACCTATTTAGTGAGAATTTGGAATGATCTACTCAACCCTAAATCTTCCCACTAACACCATCTTTTGGTCCCTAACCCCACTTTACAGTTGGTTAATGAGTTTTGAACAACTGGATATGTGCTCACACCAGTCTCTTACTCTTGGTAGGCTTATGCATGTTGAGTAGCATTCATAGTTGCATTCAGATGACGGGCCGATAATGAGATTAATATTTAGCCATGGGAAGAGATCACATAAGAAATAGCTGACATGCTTGAAATAGTAACATTTTCTTGGATACGAGGTTCCATATTGATATTATAACCCACTTGAGAGTTTCCAAAAGTAATGTTCATACAAGATGAAACTCATGGTCAATTTTTCTTTATAGATTTTTATGTTTAAATATCTCCAGTTAGACCAGACTGCTCACTGACATGAACATTCATGACAGTTTTCTGTGCCCTACTACTTCCGTGATAGCTCATGACCAATTGGAAGTTGCTGTTTTGCTTGTGATGACATCACTGGAAGATTGCTATACAGGGCGAACAGGCTCCCTCCATCTTTTTTCAACTCCCTTTTCTAGATGTACTGCTTTCACCACAACTGAGGAATTCCATCTACTTCTTGTATGGTAACCCTCCAGGATATCAGAGGGAGGCTATACCTAGCCCACGGTGACTGGGAACAATGCAGGGCAGGAGCATTAATCTTATTGTAACCAGGCCAGAAGGGTTGTGTGTCAGCCTGCAGGCGCCGTTCTCACGATCGCAAGGTTAAGCCCGTGACTCCATTGGTCTGGTAACGGCACTCAAAGGCCAAACAACCCTGAGTCATCACTCGTTGGCATCGGAAACGAAATTATGTTTTCGTTATGTCTCTCAAAGTGACATTAAGTTGTCGTTTTCATAAAACAATGGAATTTATAAATCCAATCTTTCACTCAGCAGGGTTGCTTGCCGTCGCCCGGGCACACAACGATACTTGACGAATAAAACAGTCATATCTGCCTGGCATTCTCCAGTGTTTCGGGAGTCTCAGCCTCCCCCCAGTGGGAAGCCCAATCGCTCCCTGGGACGGTCATGTCACACAGGTTACAGGATCTTTAACACGCTGGTTATTGTCAGCTGTTGCGGACCCGTGGCGCAGTGGTTAGAGTACTTGGAAAAATCAATTGTAAAAAGTGATATTCTCCTGAAGTATTAAGGTTCAATCCTTAGTGTGGGCAATCGAAAAATACAATTGTGAATTACTTAAGATCTCTATCTAGTCATGGCTGATGGAACAAGAACATGTTACTCCGTGAAGTAAATAAAGTGTTCCGTTCAAAATTCTGTTCAGATTTTTTAGTTCAACAGAAACGTTCTAGAGTTTGACAAAATGCACTTGAAGAAGGTCAGTGGTTACATCGACCCAGATAAGAACAATAGTCCGATAAATCCAAATAATACTTTATCAATTAATGTGATTTTTAGAATGTGATGTTTTCTTTCTGTCATGGGTGTATACACAGGCGACAAAAAGAAAGTCTGCATTTGTATTTTTTTCACAAACTGAAAATTTAAGCTAAATTTAATGTAACTGTTTAAACAAACTATACCTCATTTGATTGGCCTTT
Organism: Euprymna scolopes; assembly: GCF_053919585.1. Lineage (NCBI taxonomy): Eukaryota > Metazoa > Mollusca > Cephalopoda > Sepiida > Sepiolidae > Euprymna > Euprymna scolopes. The sequence goes on along the minus strand of NC_136487.1, from coordinate 157,351,575 downwards.
TATTCTTCTATAATTTTACCTGTTCATATTTGACTTGTACTTGAAATGTTCACGTCAATTTAAAAACAATAACTTCAAATTGAGGAGGCAAAAAGAAAGTCCGCACAATGGAAAGTTATTTAAACGTAATTTAGAGCATTAATGCAACACAAATACAACAGGAACACAATGTTAATATTTAGTAGCATAGTCCTTCTGCAATTTGACAGCCTGCAATCTTTTGGGAATTTCTTAAATTAGACTTCAGCAATACTTTGGGGAAAGGCCATCCCACTTTTCTTTAATTTTTGTCCAAAGTGCTTCCAAATTTGAAATTTTATCATTGTGTAGCTGTTGCTTGATGTAATGCCATACGTTTTCGATAGGATTGAGGTCTGGAAATTGTGCAGGCCAATCCAAACATGGAATATCATGCTCTTCCAAGAACCTTTTGACATTGCCAGCTGTGTAAATGGGAGCATTATCCTGCATGAAGATGGGATTATCATCCAAATTCCGACCAAAGTAGGGTAGAAAATGTTCAGTCAACATATTAATGTACTTGGTTGAATTAATTCGACCTTGCAAGCGAACTATAGGCCCTGGACCATTGGTACTAATAATGACCTACACCAAAACTCAACCCCCACCACCTTGCAACATTGAAACTAAGCACCTTAAATTCTTTGTCTTTCCTCTGACGGACATACTGCCGACCATCACTGCCTGGCCTATTGAACTTGCTATCATCACTAAAAAGCACTTTTGACCAATATGAAGAGTCATGATCTTCATTGCATCTGATTAAGTCCAGACAGCGCTTTCTGTTCTTTACAGAAATCATTGACTTGCGTCTTGCAACATATCCTCGGAAATTAAATTCCTTTAATCTGTTCTTGACAGTAGAAAGAGAGCACTTTTTAACAAGATTGCACTGTTAGATTTGGGGAGTCGTTTCAAATCTGTTTCTTAGGCTGCGGATCTTGATAGCATTGTCTTCCCTGTAAGAAATAACTCTAATATGACCAGATGTAGGGGCATCACGAACACTGCTAGTGCTTTTGCACAGTCTTTTGTGCCGTTTTCTCATCACATTTCAATCTTCGGTTGATTTCTCGATTGGACAAACCAGAAGGTAGAGATTAATGAGCTCCTGACGATCACTAAGAGAAAGTCGTGGCATATGGACTAAAATGTTACGTTGTATAACCTGGAACAACAACAATTACGATTAGAGATGCTTTGTTGCCTGTTAGTGGATATTTTAAACTGATTTAGGGGCGATAATTTAGCTGGTTTTAAGCGAATTTGTTGGTGCGGACATTCTTTTTGCTTCCTCAATTTAAAGTTATTTTTTAAGTGGACGTGAATACTAGAATATTTCAATTAAAAGTCAAATATGAACAGGTAAAATTATAGAAGAATAAAACGCCAATCAAATGAGGTATAGTTTGTTTAAACAGTTACATTAAATTTAGTTTAAATTTGCAGCTTTTGAAAAAATTACAAGTGCGGACTTTCTTTTTGCCGACACTGTACATCATGCAGATTTTTCTTTATTTTTTTTAATGGAAGTGGAATTCCACACAAACACCTTATTTTAATACTCCAAGACAATTTATTTTGCTTTAATTATGTATTGACACTAAAAAATAATATATACTTGAATTTTAGTTTGTAGGACTTATGATTCTAGTTTATTAAAAAGGGAGGAAGTGGCAATATAAACTTTAATATTATCCATTTTCAAGAAATAAATACTTTTGCTTCTTGTCTAGAATTCCTCGTACATTAAAAATCAAAACTGAAGGAAAATTTGTAAAATAAATCCAAGATCAATTTTAGAATCAATTTTAGTAAATTTTTTATATCTTGTGCAAGTACCCATGGCGCAGTGGTTAGAGTACTTGGAAAGATCAATTGTAAAAGTAATATTTCCTTGAAGGTTGACGGTTCAACCCTCAGTGTGGGCAACCGAAAAATATAATTTCAAATTACTTAGGATCTCTATCCAGTTATGGCTGATGGAACAAGAACATGTTACCCCTGTGAAGGGTTTCGCTCAAAATTCCGTCCAAATTCCTGAGTTCAAGAAAATACACTTGAAGAAGGTCGGAAGTTTCATCGATCAAAACATTGTGAAAATGACACTCAAGATGAGAACAGTAGTCCAATGAATCCAAATAATGCAAACCCAGACTGTGTCGCCAAATATCTATTTTACTTTATAGAGAAATTAATTTTTCCCTACGATAGAAGAACATATTCTATCATTCCTCTGAGCATATGGGACATTTTTGGCCAAGTGCCAACACCCCTCAACCACACCTAACCCTCAGCCTGTAAAGCAAGGTAATCTGGTGCATGAAAATAGTGTTATATCATAATTTTGAGTGTTTTTATGGTGTTCGTCATATATATATATATATTTTACATGGTAGTCACCACTTATCAAGGCCCAGAAGCCACTTGGGGATAAAGGTTATTGCATGTATAGTAATCAATGGGACAATATCGTAGTAATTGTTAGTAATGGAGATTTGATAAAGTGTCTTACTTGGGGGGGGGCGGTTCATCAGGAATTTATTTATGTTGGACTTGAAGACATCCAAGTTGTAGTCAGGTGGGAAACAGGCAAACGGAAGAGAGTTCCACAGGCATGCACTTCTGACAAAGAAGCTCTGCTCATGGAATCTACGTTTTGATTTAGGTACAGATAAGGAGTGGGGAAAATTACTGACAGTGGTTTCAGCTAGACGGGTGTTTTTCGTGAAAGATCGGCGAGGGGGGGACCAGAGATTGGAGCTCAGACGAGGGTTTACCATGGAAATAATGATAAAACAAAGACAGGCTCACAACGTCTCTTCTATGGGAGAGAGGTTGCAGGGAAGAGAAAAGGAGGCAGGAGAGGCTGTTTTTAGCAGCTTCTGGCCAGATGTGGCAGCAGTATGTTTATGACACTAATTGGTGTCATGAATGCATGCAATTGTTATACGATGGTCATTCCAAAAGTAAAACCTTTTTTTTAACTTACAAAGTTGGAGAGCTACAACGATAAGAATGGGTATCATTAAAATGGGCAATGTTTTGTGCTTTTATTTTTCTACATAGTAAACACCATTCCCAATGCACTTTTGCCAGGAATTCACTGATGCACCTCTGCTTCTAATGCGTGTCCATGGCAGAATTTGCTTTCTTTTAGTCTCAGACTGTCAATATCTGCAACAGAGAGATGAAACTTTCACGCCATCAATACACAAGTTCATTCATCATAACAATGCAATTTGCAATCAGCTCTGATCCATTCAGGTAGAATATAAAAAAATAGGAGGCATTAATTTTGGAAAGCCCCTTGTAGTTAAAAAAAAAAAAAAAATCCTGCAGCTCAGTTTGGTTACAGGCATCCTTCTCAAATTTTGTGCTCAAAGTATAATATCAGTATATTGTAAACATGTACTTAGCTGCATGTTTGCAGAGTATGTGAATAGCTGCAGGTGAGAGATGTTCGGTCAAAAGAGAGGAGTGAGCATCACAGAAGAAATTGAACATGTTTTTGATTTTGCGTGTGTCCACAGAAAAAAAAAAAAAATATTGCAAATTACTTAGGACCTCTATTTAGTCTTTCTTTAAGTCTTTCATGCTGGGAGATAAAGACTGAAAAATTATTGTTTATATATTGTCTAAGTCAGAGGTTCTCAACCAGGGTTAAATTTACTCCTGGGGTAAAAAAAATTGAGAAAAAAAAACTGGGATAAATAATTGAAGTACCTGATAATTTAAAAATAATTATTTCTTTTCAGATTATGCCATATCTAACAAACGTACACACCTAGATTCATATGTTTAATATGCTATGGATGGTGTGGAGAAGTTAAAAAAGTTTTTTGAAATGGATCACTGAAACCTTCAATACCGAAACGACATCACATCCTGTTCATGCAGTTGAGATGACCGTGCTACATTTCTAGGCAAAGAGTTAGGCTGTAGAAATGCTGCCTAAACTAGGCAAGAAGAAACCAATGCATGCATCTTCTTATAATGTAATATAGCCAAGAAACCTTGTGCCTTAGACCTGGTTGATCAAGTTTGTGGAATGAAAGCAAGGTAGATGATTCAAGCCATTCCCCTTTCTAAGGGATCCCTTGGTGTAATAGTGAAATGTCCCAAGATATTTGTCAACAAGTTATTGAACAAATCAAATCTATTATTTGGATTCATCGGACTACTGTTTTCATCTTGAATGTGATTTCCACAACGTTTTGGTCGATGTAACCGCCAACCTTCTTGTCGAAATTGGGAATTCGAATGGAATTTCGAGTGGGACCCTTCATTTACTTCACGGGGGTAGCGTGCTCTTGTTCCATCAGCCATGACTGGATAGAGGTCCTAAGTAATTTACAATTGTAGTTTTTGGTCACTGGGATTGAACCTTGAACCTTCAGGAGAAGGTCACTATTTACAATTGATTTTTCCAAGTACTCTAACCACTCCACCATGGGTCCTTGCAGACAATTCTAGTACAAATTTTAGGAGCGTTAAACCGGCTTTTTATTTATAGTCATAAATATCACTGTTTATTACTCTATATTAACATATCTGTCTCTCTCTCTCTCTCTCTCATATATATATATATATATATATATATATTTATTAATGTTTTTACTTATTACTTGTATATATTATCTATTATTTATGATTACTGGTTCCCATATCGTATTAATTCTATACTAGGTCTACTTAGTAATTGGTTATTCTCCAGCATATATGCTGCTTCCTTCAGTCGTCTTACTCTCCATTCTCTCTCTGTCTATAATTCTTACTTCGTCCCATAATGGTAGATAGTTTCCCTCTTCCTTCCAGATATGGTCAGCTATACCTGACTTTTCAGTCCCTCCATGTACTATGGCTTTTCAATGTTCTTCTAATCGTACTTTCAGTAGACATGTTCCACTTTTGTATAGTTTTCCACATTTACATGGGATTTCATATCCAGTTTTTAGTCATGATTTTTTTTCTGTAGGGGGCTTGACTCTCACAAGCTGTTTCCAGAGAGTTGAATCACTCCTAAATACTGTCCTGATGTCATATGGATTACATATTCTTGAAGTTTTTCAGACAAGCCCTTCGTATATAGTATACAAACTGTGATGAGTTTCTGAGTGATGTACTGATCACTCGCACTGGTCAGGGGTTTATGTCATCTATATACCGAAAACCAACGTTCACTTAACAGTACCTAAACTTCAACTCCCACCATCCATATAATGTAAAGAAAGGAATCGTCCATTGCCTACAACCCAGTAAAAGCAACAGCAGTGCATATCAAAAGGAAGATGGACAGTTTAAGAGAAACCCTCCACTGAAACAACTATCCAGAGAGCATGACATCAGCCCCAATAAATCTGGACCAGACACAAAAGGACACCAGTGTAAGATCTATTAGGCTGGCAACTCTTTTTTGAACTCTAAGAGGGAGAGACTGGTAGCAGATGCACCAGCCCAAATGTGACAATATTGCATCTATTAGGCTGGCAACTGAAGGTTGGCTCCCTCTACCGTGCTAGAAAACTACTTACGCCTGACAGTATCCTATACCTCTATAAGGCAACCATTCGCCCATGTATGGAGTACTGTTGTCACATCTGGGCTGGTGCATCTGCTTCTTGTCTCTCGCTCCTGGACAGGGTTCAAAAGAGAGTCGCCAACCTGATAGGTCCTGAACTGTCATCTAGGCTTCAGCCTCTGTCCCATCGACGAGATGTTGCATCCCTCTGCCTGTTCTACAAATACTTCAATGGTGAATGCTCTGACGAACTGCAAACACTTGTACCTCCCCGACGTAACTACCCCTGACAAACCCGACAAGCTACTAAGTCCTTTACAGTAGAGATCCCTAGGTGCAAGAAAGCCTTTTACTCCAATAGTTTCTTCCCCAGAACTGCGGGTCTTTGGAACTCCCTTCCGGGATTCTGCTTTCCCAACTGCAATGATATGCAGAAGTTCAAGTGTAATGTTAACAAACATCTTTCTACTCATCTCCCTTCATAATGACCCCGCTAATTAAGTCCCTGATAGTAGCCCCCTGCTTCAAAGTGGCACTGTGCCTTGTTTGGGGTGGAAATTGAATTAAAAAAAAAGACAAAAAAAAAAGAAAAACTCTTTTTTGAACTCTAAGAGGGAGAGACTGGTAGCAGATGCACCAGCCCAAATGTGACAATATTGCATGCACCATGTTAATCTCTATTGCTTCTCTATTTATATATAAAAGTCACTTTGCGTGTGTGTGTGTGTGTTTCTTATGGACTCCAAAATGGCAGAGCCAATTTTTTTTTTTTTAATTTCACACAAATGTACTTGTATTTGGGAGTGTTTTTAGATAGGTATTGTATCAGAATGCCTCTGATAAGTATTGAAAATCAATAACTTGAAACAATGTATTATGAATTACATTCTACTGGAAAAAAGACGGCGTCATGCCCATCATATCTCAATATAAGCAGAAGCTTTTGGGACTTCATTCTGCTTGTCCACCGAATCCACGCCATTGAGAGATTGACCCAAAAAAAATCACCCAGACTTTACCAGATACGAACATTAGGAACTTAAATCAAAGACTTGTGAATGATAAGGGTTGTGTAATCTTTCAATGAATAATCAATTTGCTTTTTTCAAAAGGATCATCGACGTGGTATTCTTCTTTTGGCTTGAAATGACCTTTGCTCCCCAGTGATATAGAACTTTGATGACCAGTGATGAACGGATTGCTCTCTTGACCTGTTGGTCTAGTGGTCTTCGCTGTTTTGATAGCTCATTGTAATACAGCTTTTTATTCCAGTAGCTTCTTTTCTTGCTGGGATTCTAATAGATGACATCTCTCTTTAGAAAGCAACTCTCGGTATCTATTTGCTTCCCCATGAAAACAAAATGTGACACAAGGTCGTTTTTAATATGGAAGAAAACCATCTCCGCCAAAAGGGGACACTCTGGGAGTAGGCAAAAATAAAATTGCCATTGACCAAAAACAGTTTAACTAGAGTGCAGGATCAGAGCAGAAACCACACCTCGACCACCAGGCCGAATGAGTGTACTCTGCAACTTTTGGGTTTTTCTTTCTCATCAAATCTTTCTTGGAGTTCATATACATTGCTTTTTCTGCTTCTCCACTTTCTATCTCTCTAAACACTTTTTGACACCTGAGGCTATTCTCTGTCTCTATGAATCTACTATAAAACCTTGTATTTAGCATTGCCATATTTGGGCTGATGAATTGCTAGTTTTTTCAAGACTAAGACAAATAGATATCTCCTGTCTTTGTGATAGCTATTTTTTTTTTCATTAATGTTAGATTGATTATCATGTTATCTTTGTTTTGCTAAATAAACCGCAACTGTCCTATAAATGTGACATAATTTCTTTTAAAAATGTTATGAATATAATAAATATATAACTAGCAGGACCTGTGGAAATTCCACAGGGGACTCATCTTCTCTATATAAATAAAATGAACTCATTTTTTCCCGTCTGATTTTGACATTAATAGGATTAAAAATCAAGATATTTCATGCAAATATAATATGCACAAACGGCAGAACAATATCTGAGGTGTGTTATAGGCTTATTATTTCTCAAATTCCTCGATAATCTTAGATTTCTATACTTTTTCTGCTGAGAAGTCACGGCCAAAATCGGTTAAGATCAATGGAAGTGGTAAAATATTTTCTCTCTAATAAATTCCTCCTCCCCCTGCCACCACTTAACACCGTTTGGGGATCGTTCACAAGGAACAGTTGAGAAGAGAACACCGGTTTGGCTTCGTAGTTCTTTCATGTGAAGTTATTTAAAATCACTAAACTAAGCTGCAGTGCTCTGTGGCGTAGTGGTTAGCGTGCTGGACAATTCACATTATATTTTCACGTTTGCGTCGACCTACTGTAGTCGTTTTTTTTGTTTTTTTTTCCTAAACAACTGGAATGGACTTTTCTTGGTGGCTGAACTGTTAACGTTGCAGATGTTTTTTTTTTTTTTTTTTTTTTTTTTTCACACTTTATTTTCCTACTTTTACTCATGACTCCGGGTTTGATCCTTCCTACTTACCTACCATAACATTTTTTAAAACTCCCCCCCCCCCCGTCCCGGAAACAAACACTCGGGCAACGCCGGGTACCCCCGCTAGTATGTAATATATTAATGTTGGCATTCTGTAGATGTTCAGTGTAAATGGAGACGCTCTGATATTATTGTAGCTCTTTTGTTAAAACTGCAAAAGTATTTATCTAAGCTAGCACAAATCCCCGGCAAAGCCTTGTCGTAAAGTACGCTTAAATATGATATTTTAATTCTTGCAGGTTTCATATATATATTATTGAGTTAATGTTCTATCGATTTTTTAATATATATTATAAGGTTACGATTTAAAAAAAAAAAAAAAAAAAAAAAAAAAAAAATGGACATATCCGACTTGGGTGCATTAGCTTGAATCAAAACTGAAATAAAAACATGAAAAATATATAAACTTTAGTTTCTTCAGCCATAACCGAAACCAATAATTTTAATAATTGAGAGGACATTTCCAGCTATTCCATAGCTGGCAATCTTGTGAAGTAGACCTTAATGCCATACCGTATCAAAAGCCTTTGATATGTCAAGAGCTATTGCAATGAAAGCAGAGTTAAACATAAGTATGTCCATTTTCCAAAATAGGAGTCCTTTAGAAAGAATTCTGATCTGGACAAAGTATTTTTGTAGAGAGAAATAAAATTGAATTAAATTTTATTCCTTACGTACTGCGACGATCCACTAGAAAAACTGATGATCCATAATTAAAAATTTTGTAAAAAGAAAAAAAAATATCAATGAGAAATAGACTGACTTTACTTTATATATATTAGATAGAAAGATAAGGATCCATAGCAATGTGATAGGTTTCTGAAGGTTCAATCCTCAGTGTGGGTTACACTTAAAATACAATTGTGAATTACTTAACAAGTCATGACTGGTGGAATTAGAGCAGGCTAACCCTGTGGATTAAATAAAGAGTTCCGTTCAAAATTCTGGGCAGATTCCCAAGTTTGACAAGAAACACCTGAAGAAGGCCAGAAGTTACATCGACCAAAACATTGTGAAAGTAACAGAAAGCTTCAGAATATGCCAAACCATCTTTAAAGCTAATGATAAAAACATCAGAAAAAATTATCTATGTGCTACAGATGGTTTTACGTTATCTCTATACATAATAAAATGATGACTAGGAAACCAAAGACCATTCCTATGCAAATATTTCGCACTACCCTTCAAAGTTTATACTGCAGCATCTTCTCGAGCTAAAATACGCACATTTGCCATCTCAGAAATGTAATCCCATGTAGTTAGTAGCAAAGATTAAATGTGATTATATATATAAAGAAAGACATGCATGTTGTTCTAACCCATGTTCAAAATGTAAAAGATGGTTTACGTCATTCCTATGACAAGTGGCTATATTTATTGCATGTATGAAAGTAGTTCCATGATATTACTACAGTACTAACTAGGCTTGACGTTGCTTAACTTCAGTGATCTGAAGAGAACTGGTGTGTCAACATTATCAGGCCATATGAGACACTGAATGTCATAACTCGGTCAGTGCCATTGCGGAAAAATATCAAGTTTTTATATCATTTTATTCCCTATAGCTTCCTCTAACATATACAAGAGTAGTTGTGGTCGAATTCAGACCAGAACATTGATAGAAATCGACGAATGCACAGTATACCCACCAAACTAAACTTTAACAGCATTTTTCTCCGTTTTTTGTTTGTGGCGCCATTCTAAAATATGATATGAAGAAATTAATTTCCAAAAATTAGATGTGGCAGAAGAAATAAGTCTTGGCAATGGATTCTCAGTTCAAGCATTAGGAGTAGGAGTAATAAAATTGAATGTAAGTATACCAAAAGGAAAATACCAAACACGCAAGTTGTATGAGACTATGTTCCTAAGTTATCCTGCAACTTATTAAGTGTGTGGAGCGCTAGTAAATGTGGGATGACCTGCAGATTTACTGAGACAGGTTGTAAAATTTTGAACAAATAAAAAATAGTAGCTACAGGTTCAAAAGTTGGGAGCATATACTATCTAAACTTTTTAGATAAAAACGACTTGAATTTTCACTCGAAATAATTCCTTATTTAATAACGATATAAATTAATATTTGACAAAAATAACAAAATATGAACGTTTTTAATACATATACAGAACTTTTCTCTGACCGTGATCTTTAAGTATTACCCTTTTATAAATAAGTTTTGGTCATTTAAAAAAATTAGCATTTTTTTTTTTTCCAACAAAAAAAAAAAAAAAAAAAAAAAAATGTCAAAATACAGAGTGTTCCAAAAGTTTTGGGCAAATTTTAACATTGAATATCTCGAGAACTATTAAGGATATAAAAACACATCTGGTATTGTCATCTCAAGTTTTTCATGGAATGTCCAAAGATGTCCAATGTGAGCACATCAAGCCGATAATCCAATTCTTGCCAAACGCGTCCCAGCATAGTGTTGTCAATGGTTGCAACAGCCTCTGTTATTCAGGCCTTCAGCTCATCCACATCTCTTGGAATAAGAGGCGCATAGACCAGTCCCCCCCCCTCCCCAATCGAAGGTTGTGAGATCTTTTTTTGCGAAATGCATATTGATAAGTATCCATGATTCAGTTTTTGCAAATTCAAGCACACAAAACGCCTTTTCTGGTTGAGTGAATGCCATTACTGGATCTGAACAAAAATGAAAAAAAAAGTCAATAACCAAAAGATTTTAAGCATTTAGATTTAAAATGGCACCACTTTCATGTTAAGCAGATATGAGGACTTGAAATGTGCTCAAGACTTTTGGAACACTCTGCAATATAAAACATTTTTTCTTGTGCAAATTAAACATTCTATTTGTGGAAAGTAAGACTAAAAATATTGATAAGAGAAAAAATAATCTTTATTATTTCCAACACATGCGCCAAAATGAGACAATGGAGTCGTCCGATGTTGCTTCAAGATGTTTTCTCTACTCTCATTTTTTTATCTCGTCCGTTCGGGCACCAATTAAGAGCAATGTTCATCTTTATATTGAATGACCTTTGCAGAGTTGACATTCCAACTTCTGATAAACTTCTCTCCGTCCATTGCACTAAAATTAAAACAGAGATAATGTTCACGACGAGGATGTCGACAATATCTAGTCAACAGAAGTTGATAAGAGATGAATGTTGGTGCTCTGGGTGATCGGCAAATAGGCTCCGCTCGAAAATGTCTTTTTTGGTGCCATGTTGAAAACAGCTGGTATAATGTCCCAAGCTTTCGGCTCTTGTTCAAGGTGCATCAGTTCCAGAACGAGGTTGGCCCACTGATCAGACGACAACACATACGTAAGCTTTATCATCCTCATAAATTGTTCATGAAGAAGTATTCGATCAGGTCGAAATATAAAACAAAAAAAACATAATTCAAACATCATAAAAATAAAAAAAAATTAAAATGGGGGAGTTAAACTGAAAATGAAAGAAAATAAAAATAAAAAAAACTTGGTAAATTAAAAAATTATGATTTTTTTTTTTCTTTTTAAAATTTATTTCTTATGAGGTGAAAAAAAAAAAAATGTATGTCGTGTGCTTCAGAAGGCCAGTTTTTTCATAAGGAGGTAGACATGGGAGTCGACTTCAAAACCGTGCAGATTGTTAGCATCTCCTTGAAGCCGCATCAAAAGACCGCCAAAAGAAACGTAAGCAGACCTGGGGAAGAGAAAAAGAGAAAACAGAATTAGAAAAGGAAAGCAAAATTAAATAAAAAAGAAAGATTAGAAATTGGAGCAAAGAAAAAAAGAAATGACAAAAAAAAAAAAAAAGAATTTGATATTGTAACAAATATATAAAAAATAACAAATAAATTAAAATAAAATTTTAAAAAAATTACGATATTCATTCATCAAATTCAGATAACGAATTATAATAATGAATATCCTTAATCCCCGAATATCTTTGAAAATCGTAAGCAAATTTAATGATTAAAAGATAACATTTTATTGATATTTTATGAATAATATCCCCTAAATTGTCAATAATTTTCTGCCTTCAGTATTTAAAACTAAAATTCATAAGCTTGACTATAATTGAAGAAAATTAAATATGGCGATTTAAATATCGCTATATTCTCGTGAGCTTAAAATTATTTTGGCTTTCTCTCCAAAAAAGTCCCAGTATATTTGTGTTTGGAGAAATGGGATGTCAGAATCATTGGATATTCTAATAACAAGCAGACAAGTTCATTGTATTTTTAAATAATTTATTTGACGGCAAAAACCTTATTGACAGAACGATATTCAGCATCAAGTGAAACCGCCATGTTGTCCTTGGTTCCTTCTGAAACTAGTTTTTTTAATGATCTATAAAGGGCAATAACTCTTACTTTAGAGGTATTCCTCCTTTTATTGATATATAACAATATTTTTTAATAAGTACTTTTTATTAATCTTATGACTTATAAGGATTTTAATTTCTTTTCAGCAACTTTTATTTTCTTAAATCCCAGAAAAAAAATCCCCTAGTTTCTCCAAGTTGTTTGTTTTTTCACCATTCAACAAAACGCACATAAGACAATAAAATATTATGAAAGTAAAAATAAATATACATTTGGTTTTGGAATGTTCACTACTGATACATATGCTCTGAAAATGTTTTGACATTTTCATTGAGTTTAATTGTACCAACTGGAAAAAAATTTTCATTCATATATATATATATATATATATATATATATATAAAAGTGAAAAACTAAATTATGGGAGATGTTGGAGTTGAGCATTTAGGTAAAAGTCTTCAGATTTTTCCAGATATTGATTCTTACTTTTCATGGATTTCAAAAATAGAAAAAAGAAAATTTTTTTCTTCAGAAGCAAAAGAAAGAGGGAAAGGCAAAATCTAGAAAGAACTTCCCTCAAGGATTCCAACTACAAATTTCTAAAACTGGTTTTATTGATCGACAATTTTTTTTTTTTTTTTTTTTTTTATAACACCCCTGACCAAACGCACACATCTTGTCAGATTGTTTGATTTCTATCAGAAATGGAGAAAACACACACAGACACGCATTATCTGTGAAAGAAAAATGGAAATAGCACAAAATCAAATTCATTACGAAAACAAGAAAAAAAAAATGCAGACACCTGAAATGTATCAAAAAGTGAATTGGTCGTCGTATAACCTTTTTACAACTTTCTCTTATGTATTCAAGATTTTGTATGAATTGTCAATTTATGGAACAGGAAAAGGCAACTTGGAGCAGAGAAAAATCTGTCAAAAACAGCAAATCGATTTCTATGATGAAGACTTTGTCTGGGAACAAAAATTACAATAAAATAACCATCACTAACAAATTTTTATCATCATTGTATTTGTTTAATGTCTGTTTTTCATGCTTAAAATAAAATTTAATTACATATCCGTTGCTTTTTATTTGAAGGGGGGAGGGAGTGTCCAGCAAGATACTTTTTGATTGGTCAATAAAATTCTTGCTATTTATCTGCAGTTTATTTTCTATCATTATTCACACATCTTGATTTTTGTTGCAAATTTTGCAGCCAAAAGTTACCCTTTTTAGCCTTCAATGGCTCGGTTCCGCATCCCTCCTCCTAATTTGAGCTTAATTTTTTTTTTACTTTTTAGATTTTCAAAATAAAGAAACTAACAAACAGTAAAGAGTTCATTAATTTTGTATTATTTTCTCAATAACTTAAATTTAGTTGTTTTTCTTCTTTCAACAGAATGATGCTTCAAACAAACATACTGAAAACCATCACTTAAAAATTAAATCTTGGCCAAAATAGTTATTGAAAGGCGATTAAAAAATTTTGGTTATAGACAAGTACGGTCAGTGTATGAATTGTTCTATTACTTTAGACATAATTTTGAGAGTAGAGTCAATTAAAATTTGATGATTATAAAAATAGAAAAACAAAGAGAGAGAAAAACAAAGAGAAGAGAAAAACAAAGAGAAAAACAAAGAGAAGAGAAAAACAAAGAGAAGAGAAAAACAAAACGAAAAAAAAAAAAAAAAAAACGTTTTTTTTTCTCGTTTTTTTTTTTCTCGTTTTGTTTTTTTTTCTTGTTTTGTTTTTTTTTTTTCTTGTTTTTTTTTCTCAAGAAAAAAAAAACAAAACGAGAAAAAAAAACGAGAAAAAAAACAAGAAAAAACAGAAAAAACAAAAAAAAAGAAAGAAAAGAAAAAACAAAGTTAGATGCATTAAAAAAGTTTAAATCTTTATAATAAAATTATATTATTTAATTGTATAGTAGTCAGTAGGTTAAACTTAGGAAGATGCTAAAGTGCTGGGGAGGGGAGGGGGGGAAAGGAAAATGGCAAAATTCACGAAATTGGCTTTAAAAAGGCCAATCAGGTAAAAAAAAAAAAAAAATATATGAGTAACTTCCCTTGGATCTAGCCTCGTTTTTTAATATCATAATATATGATCATTGTTTTAATGATGTGCAAAAGAAACTTGTGATTTCGACATGCAGTTCTTCACCTAAGAAAGAAAACCGCAAAACAGTACATAAAGAAAAAAAAGGGAACAATCGAAAGAAACAGGGCAAAAGACAAACACTGTCTGCCAAGAAGTGCTGGACCAAAGGTGTAAATTGAAGTTTTTTTTCTTACAATGTGATTTTATTATTTGTATTGAACTATGTAGCACAATATTACTTTCTGGGTATTTATTTGTAATTATTAGTTTATATCATTTGGATCAGATTTAAAATACAATAGACACCATTTCTATAGAAATGTTGAATTCATATTTGCTGTGTGTTATTGGTTTTTCTGTTCAAAACTAATTTTTTTGCTCTATCCAGAAAATATCAGCTTTATCAAAATATATTTGTTGATTAAATATATTTCTCATTCCGTGGAATTTCCACGAGTCCTGCTAATTAATAATACTAAATAAATAATACTAGCAGGGAGATCCAACGTTGCCCAGGATTGATTGATGATCAATGAATGTTTCACACTCATATTTATTGTCATCAAAATTGGTGAAGTCGCTCATTTTTCAATCAAATTAATTGATTGCTCAAGTTGGGGACCTGTCATGATGCAACTGGAGGAAGTTTCACATACCTCCCTGCAGTGACTTGCTCTACAATAAATTGTAGTCTACATTACACTGTAGAGAACCTAGTGTTTATTTTATAAAAATTATTTTTTATATGCAATAGCTTGAATTAAAGTTTAAAATGAAAAGGTATTATGGTTCAAGTGTGTTTTAAACAGAAACATTAATTTTGAACGCACCCCTGTCATATCAAAGAACCTACTCTCGATTTCATATGTCAGGCCTTTCGGATTGTGTGGTAATAAAACTTTTCAAATCCACTTGTGATGTTAGGCTATGTAAGGTGTTAACTTGGGTCCAAATCGCCGATCCCTTCTTTCATTCTATTATCTCGATTACCGATATTTATCGAAGATATCCCGATACAAAACCTATCTAAGAACACTGCCACGCATATAAAGTACTTTCGTGTGAAATTTCATAAAAAGAACAGCCCAGCTCTTTTGAAGTCCATAGGGAACGAACCTACACACACAAATTTCCTTTGATATAATAGAAATTTACATTTGCTGCTGAGAGAAAATATAGTGTTTATTCGAAAAAATCTTCCGAGAGTGTTGAGGAGAGTAGATATTTTGTAGAGGACACATCTTTTTTTTACTCTATGAAAACAAAGTGATTTCAAGGTAAAAAAAATATTTTTATTTTAAGAACATGACCCAATGTCCTACAAAAGAAACTAGCAGAACAGAATGATATTTGATTCTTGTAGCAAACAAGTTATTAATCATAAAGATCCAGTAAATAGACGACTAGGTCTACTTTATATATTAGATAACTCAAAGATTTTAATGCTTTGTATGAAACATTTTCCCCTGAAACAAGCCGTTAATGTCTGTACTGAATTGTTTAGAATTAGTTTATTTAAAGCACACATGCACAAACCAAAAAATAATGTTGAATTATGACTTCATATTATTCCGGATTGAATGAGGAACACTATTAGTCCTTTTTCACTGGTCTGTCAGCAAACTGAATTTACAATCGTCTGTCACACTAACATTTGAACGGGCATATTTTAAGATACTGTATTGTACTGTTGGGAATAAACTGTTGCCAGCAGCCAAGAAAGATGTGATGTAGGCAGTGATAGTCAAATAGGTAAAAAAAAAAAAAAAAATATATGAGTAACTTCCCTTGGATCTGTATTTAAGAATTCAGGTGATCGCTCATCCCCCTCTCAGTACAGGCCAATAAGTCTCCTGTGCGTCATGAGTAAGTTGCTAGAATCTGTGTTAAATACAGAAGTAATCAAACATCTCAACAAAAATAACCTTCTTAGTGACACTCAATATGGTTTCCGTTCTGCTAGATCTACAGCAGATGTCCTTACAGTTATATCGCATAGGATTAGCAAATCTCTCGACGGTGGCAATCTTTCTAGGGCAATTGCTCTTGACATATCTAAAGCCTTTGATAGGGTATGGCATAAAGGTTTACTTCATAAGATCGCTAGCTATGGTATAGCTGGAAAAGTCTTCTCAATTATTAAATCATTTCTTTCTGATAGGTTCATAAGAGTAGTAGTTGAGGGGCAAAAATCAGAAGCTCACAGTATTAATGCCGGTGTCCCTCAGGGATCCATCCTGGGCCCAACTCTTTTCCTGATCTACATTAATGATCTTCCAAATCATATCCTTACATCATTTGTAGACATTTATGCTGACGACACTACCATTTATGGTACCACATCTAAGACAGTAAACGAGCAAGTACTCTCCAATTCTCTCTCCTCTGATCTTGAGCATGTAGTACAATGGGGAAAGGAGTGGCTGGTTACTTTTAATGCATCTAAAACCAAGCTTCTCTCTTTACATCATCAACATTTTAATCCACATTTGTCATCAATTGAAATGAATGGCTCTCGTCTTCAGGAGGCCTCAAGTTTTGACAAGCTTCTGGGCTTGACCATTACTCCTGATCTTAAATGGAACACGTATATCAAATCTGTTGCCAAGGCCGCTGGAAAAATGGTGGGATCTTTCTATCGATCCAGTAGATATCTCACTGCTGATGCTATTCTCTATCTATATAAGAGCCAGGTACGTCCAAGGATGGAATACTGTTGCCACATCTGGGCAGGAGCTGCTAGAAAGGACTTGTCCTGCCTTGATAGAGTTCAAAATAGACTTCGTAGCCTCGTAGGAGATGTCCTTTTCTCCTCCTTACAACCTTTATCTCACAGAAGAGATGTTGCGAGTTTGTCTCTGATGTATCGTTATTTTCATGGAAAGTGTTCAACTGAGCTTCAATCTATGGTCCCCCCTCGCCAAACTTTCACAAGAAACACTCGTCTAGCTGTAAACACTATCAATAATTTCCCCCACTCTTTATCTGTGCCTAAACCTAAACATAGATTCCATGAACAAAGCTTCTTTCTTAGAACTGCACGCCTGTGGAATTGTCTTCCGTTTTCCTGCTTTCCGGCTGACTACAATATGGTTGTGTTCAAGTCTAAGGTAAATAAGTTCTTGATGAGCCGTTCCATATAAGTTATTAAATTTACCAAATTTTCATTACTAATGATTACTATATTGACCAACTTCTACTGTACACTCTTTAACCCTTATCCTTGAGTGGCCTCTGGGCCTTGATAATGTGGTGATGCCTTTGTAAAAAAAAAAAAAAAAAAAAAAAAAAAAAAAAGCTCCAGTTTGCATGGACAAGTGATCTATGCAAACTGAAGGTATTCCTCCATCACTGCGTACACCACATCCTCCATATCCACTGACAACAGTTTATCCCTAAATAGTACAACGGTAAAGTTCATGCTTACTGCAAAAATCTCTCCTTGCTAGTGGTTCTCAACCTTTCTTTGCTCATGGACCCCCTTTTTCCTTGGAGTCTTCATTGGTTCAGCCATGCTTTTCAATAACATCCAGGTGACTTCAGGCTGGAAGAAACGTTATGATAGCCAATTCTAAACTTCAAGATGAAGCAGGATACTGAACTGATTCTGGGCCCTCACCGTTACAGGGTCCACTACTGGAACTGTAGACAGCTGTCATTCATAATAGAAGCAATCTTGGATCATTGTGCCTAGTTAGCCAGTGTTTGGGACATGGCAAACTTGTTGGAAAGAGCTGGTCCAACAACTATGACATGACGTATCTTAATATGGATTCGGTGTTTTTTTTTTGTTTTTTTTTTAATGTCCCAATTATCACCATTAGAGATTTTATCCAGGTGTGTCACACTTAAATTTGAAACAGCATTTTCGTTGGTCTGTCATGCTTAAATATGAAACAGTTACATCAATCTGTCACACTAAGGTTTAAATGAATGCATTAGGAGACTGAACAGCATTTGTCGTGGTGTGGGATGTTTAACTAAACTGACATCAGTTCTTTGACAATACTAAAGAAAACAAAATTCGCTCAGCACACAAGAAAACTTAAACATCAAAATTATCGAGAAACCGTTTTTTTTTTTTTTTTATAACGGTACCCATCATCACACCATCGGTCCTGGGTAGAACTTTAAAAGATATTTAATGGTGAGGTCCTTAGTAACCATTGCTCTCAGATCCATTTGGTCCAGACTGGTAATACTTATGCTACCAGATCAGGTCGTCCAAAGATACTGGCTTTCTGACCAAGAATGCACCAAACATTACATGCGACTGGGACCACCAATGAATTTAATATTCCTTGACGTTTCCTCCTTTGCAGACCAGAGAGCTTTTCTTTAGCACGCTGGCTCTTCAATCCCACTTTCCGACCCTTGTGTCACATCTTCCTGGCATGGGAAGGAGAAAAATGACTTTCACAGCTCTGTTATAAGAACCAGGAAAGGATGATGGAAACATATGGTCAGCATGGGCATAATATGTATTCTTGACCATACTAGTCGTACAAAAGGAAAATTAATTTGCAATTTAGTTCTTGCCTATTTGCCTGGATTGTTTTTGTGAGAATTTGATCTATGGAGCTGTATCTAATAATATAAATCCCAGACTTTAAATAAAAAAAGTGAAAAAACAACAACAAAAAAACCCCAAAAAACAATGAAACAACAATTTTGAAATACAAAGAATTATTAAATAGAAAACTTTAGGAAGGTGGTGGGGGGGGGGGTGAGCTAAATCGGTCAGATGATCAAAATGAAATACTTTTGACTAGTGGTTCTCAATCTTTCTTTGCTCATGGACACCTTTTTCCTTGGAGCCCTTCATAACTATTGGTTATAGTATGGGATTATGGGAGGGCGAAGGTCAGACAGACAATATAATAGGAAAAAAACTTACTGCTTGAGGCACATATTTAAAATCAGCTCTTATTACTTATCTTTTGTTGCTTTTAAGACAATTTTATGAACATTTTTTGAAATCTAGAAAACACATTCAAATTCGTTTGAATGTCTACTTCAGCTTTTTTTCATGTCAAACCAAAATTACTTTTTTTCTGTGGACCCCCAGAAATATTTCATGGACCCCGATTGAGAACCCCTGTTTAGACCTATCCCCTTAAAATTAAAGGCTCTAGACTCCTTGCCAATATTTTAATTAGATATTTAGACTGCTACTCCCCATTAAATATTTAGATGACTGACCCCCCGCCCCTGTCCCATTAAATATTCAGAGTGCGAAACCGTCAAATTAAAAATTTAGACTTCTAATCACTCATTCTCAAATTAAGTATTTGAATCTCGAATCCTCAAAATTATATATGTAGACAGTAACCCCCCCCATTACACATTTAAACCATAACCTCAAAATATTTAGATGCTCAAACTAATTTATTTATTTATATATGACTGTGTGGAACGGTCTCTACCAAACTACTGTCGTTTTTTGGTCTACAGACTTGAAACTTGATATGTAGGGGATTTGGACTTGTTAAACAAATTCAATTTGATTTTTTAGCGGGTAAAAATAGCTGCTAGGGAGTCAAAATTGAAAAATTGGAACTTGGCAGGCATAAAATGACTTAAACTGCTCCTCTATGCATGCGCATATATACATTTATGTTTTAGTCGGGTAATTTTTAAAGTTTTGATATCTATCTATCTATCATTAGTTCAGATGATAACAAATAATGCTGGAGTGCTAAACGTTTTGGTTTCAATTTAAGCTGATGGCACTCAAATCATTCTTATTTCTATTTTTTACTTGGGAGTCACCACTTATCAAGACTCAAAGGCAACTCGAGGATAAGGGTTTATGAATGTAAGTTGATAGTGCAGTAATCGTTAACGGTGTAAATTGGGTAGAATTTGATTTATGGAGACGGCTCAACAAGAACTTGTTTACATTGGATTTGAAGGCTACCTACTGTATTCAACCAGGAAGTGGAACAGTGTTACACAGGCAGGTAGTTCTGGGAAAGAAGCTTTGTTTAGATTTAGGCACAGATAGAGTGGGGGGTCGTTTTAACTTCTAAAAAAATCTGCATAGATTAAAACTTTATATATTTAAACGTGTTTCATGACCGGGCAACGCCAGGCAGCATGCTAGTAAATTAAATTAATGTTTAGAAATGATGAATTGAAACCACTAAGTTGTACTTTTCAATTCTTTATGAATAAAGGGATGAAGTTCAGAAAAGCAGATTTTTTCTTTACATCGCGAGTGAAACAGTTGCATTTGCGAGTGATTTTTCAAAGTGGCGACTAGAAATAATGAAATGCTTATCTTTTGGTGATCGCATTTCTTTCACTGACAATTTTCCAAGGCTCTCTACTGAGTGAAAAATATCTTTTCAACTTTTTTTTAATAAAACGGTCAGTTAAATTATTTAAACAATAAAAGTTTAATAAAACAATATACTTTTTTTTTAACGAAGGCTGTTTTAAAAAAAAAAACATCTGAAGAAGTCAGAATGTTTAAGTATCAACATAAAATTTGTTGTATATTTAGAATTACACTTATTTAAAAATATACAGAAAAATCTTTATGATGTACATACGTCACCGAGCGAAAATGTCACATTCTAAAAACCATGTGGTTTGGCTAGTAAACGAAAATATTTAGTTGTCAAAGGTCAGCTAAATATAAATGTGTCCATAGAGACCTGTATCATATTTCGTCATTACTTTGGTTAAGAAATCATTGTGTGAGAGGGAGAGAGGGGGGGGTATTGAGACCAACAACTAAATCCCAAGTTGTGTGGCCTTCAGTTCAGTATTTTAAGCATTGAGAAATCCCATAATGCAATACTTGCCCAAGAAGACATAGCTACAAATGCAATCAACTGAACGTATGCGTGTGTGCAGTAGCACTAGACAGAAAGGTGCACAAACAGAAAATTATTGGGCGTTTGGCATTTTTTTTTTCTTTTTGTGTGTGTGTGCAGCTAGCAACCAGTTAGACGCAGAAATCATTGGCAGTCAACACCCTTGCCTGCCACCGCCCCATCTCTCTCCGAAAACTTGCAGTTGGTGCTGCAGCAATGTGTGCACCAATGCTACAGCAGCAACACAGCAAGGGAGAACGGAGGAAGTGAAGAGAGGGGAAAGGATGCGAAGACAAGAATATATTGATTGCATTACAGTCTGGGGTGTGGAAGAGTGTAGGAGGGGCAGGGGGTTCATTTTGTGCACACAACAGGTTGGACACTTGCAAGATTTCAATCACAGACAAAATGGAGAGCGGGTGTGTTTAGGTGAGGGGTTAGGGTGATAGGATTTGCATATTTTCGGTTCTCAAATGCACATGCTCTGACCTGCACGCACCTTTTGTCTTGCTTTATAGTTAAGCAGAGATTATATATATATATATATATATATATATATATATATATAGATGCATTTTTAAAAAGTTACCGGAAGAGGGTAGGTGGTTGTAGGCTTAAAAAACAAACTTTTTTTTTTTTTCAAGATTTTGATGTAAGAGAAATAAATCATGTCTGGGTGAGGGTGAGTTTGAGGAGGAGAGGGGGGGGGGCTGCCAGACGATATCTAGCAAGGTGTCACATGAAGTTATACAGTTTTTAGCATTAATCAAATTGTGTTGGAAACACAAGAGTAAATAGAACAATGTTATAATTGATTGCCTCCCCTTATTAGAATAAGGAGGAAGAAAGAAAAATAGAAAGAGAGGGACGGGTTGGAATAGGAAAATAGAAGAAGGACAAAGTGAGAAAAGGAAAATAGAAGGAGAGGGAGGAGTGGGAAAAGAAAGCAGTTGGGAAGAGAAGGAGGAAAAGATTAGATAAGGAAAAAAGATGGAAGAATAGAAAATGTGGTAGAAGAAAAAGACAAAGAAAAAAGAAACAGCGACGAAAAGGGAAGAAACAAAAAAAAAGATGGCTGGAAAAGGATGGATGCGAGAGAAGAAGATCCCATAAAGGAAGGGGATGTCTGTTCATTTGAAAACAAGAAACAATTTGGTAATTCAGGTGTTAAAATGGACACTTTATACAGGAATGAAGAGGGGGGGGTGGAATAAAAAAGGGGTTGAAGACGCATACAGCTGATCAAAATAAGAACAAAAACTCCAGATCATCTTTTATGAAATTATTTTGTTTTAAGGAGATGGAGCAAGGTCAGATGTTAGCTGGCATCCGCCGCACTCCCTCTTATTTGAATATAAAAAATCAGAATTTTTTTTTTTTTTTTTTACTAATAGTTACGTTTATTTAGAAAAATTACCTATTCACAAGTATGTGAGAGAGAGAGGGGTAGGAGGCGAGGAAAAGAGGGCCCAAGAGAGACGGGGGTGGGGGAGAGGAAGAGGGCCCAAGAGAGACGGGGGTGGGGAAGAGGAAGAGGGCCCAAGAGAGACGGGGGTGGAGGAGAGGAAGAGGGCCCAAGAGAGACGGGGGTGGAGGAGAGGAAGAGGGCCCAAGAGAGACGAGGGTGGAGGAGAGGAAGAGGGCCCAAGAGAGACGGGGGTGGGGGAGAGGAAGAGGGCCCAAGAGAGACGGGGGTGGGGGAGAGGAAGAGGGCCCAAGAGAGACGGGGGTGGAGGAGAGGAAGAGGGCCCAAGAGAGACGGGGGTGGGGGGGAAGAAAGTCAATGAGAGAGAGGGGAACGAGTCAAAGAAAGACAATGAGAGAGAGGGGAACGAGTCAAAGAAAGACAATGAGAGAGAGGGGAACGAGTCAAAGAAAGACAATGAGAGAGAGGGGAACGAGTCAAAGAAAGTCAATGAGAGAGAGGGGAACGAGTCAAAGAAAGTCAATGAGAGAGAGGGGAACGAGTCAAAGAAAGTCAATGAGAGAGAGGGGAACGAGTCAAAGAAAGTCAATGAGAGAGAGGGGAACGAGTCAAAGAAAGTCAATGAGAGAGAGGGGAACGAGTCAAAGAAAGTCAATGGGAGAGAGGGGAACGAGTCAAAGAAAGTCAATGGGAGAGAGGGGAACGAGTCAAAGAAAGTCAATGGGAGAGAGGGGAACGAGTCAAAGAAAGTCAATGGGAGAGAGGGGAACGAGTCAAAGAAAGTCAATGGGAGAGACGGGAACGAGCCAATGGGAGAGACGGGAACGAGCCAAAGAAAGTCAATGGGAGAGACGGGAACGAGCCAATGGGAGAGGGGGGAACGAGCCAATGGGAGAGGGGGGAACGAGCCAATGGGAGAGGGGGGAACGAGCCAATGGGAGAGGGGGGAACGAGCCAATGGGAGAGGGGGGAACGAGCCAATGGGAGAGGGGGGAACGAGCCAATGGGAGAGGGGGGAACGAGCCAATGAGAGACGGGGGAACGAGCCAATGAGAGACGGGGGAACGAGCCAATGAGAGACGGGGGAACGAGCCAATGAGAGACGGGGGAACGAGCCAATGAGAGACGGGGGAACGAGCCAATGAGAGACGGGGGAACGAGCCAATGAGAGACGGGGGAACGAGCCAATGAGAGACGGGGGAACGAGCCAATGAGAGACGGGGGAAAGAGCCAATGAGAGAGGGGGGAAAGAGCCAATGAGAGAGGAGGGAAAGAGCCAATGAGAGAGGGGGGAAAGAGCCAATGAGAGAGGGGGGAAAGAGCCAATGAGAGAGGGGGGAAAGAGCCAATGAGAGAGGGGGGAAAGAGCCAATGAGAGAGGGGGGAAAGAGCCAATGAGAGAGGGGGGAAAGAGCCAATGAGAGAGGGGGGAAAGAGCCAATGAGAGAGGGGGGAAAGAGCCAATGAGAGAGGGGGGAAAGAGCCAATGAGAGAGGGGGGAAAGAGCCAATGAGAGAGGGGGAAAGAGTCAATGAGAGAGGGGGAAAGAGTCAATGAGAGAGGGGGAAAGAGTCAATGAGAGAGAGGGAAAGAGTCAATGAGAGAGGGGAGAAAGTCAATGAGAGAGGGGAGAAAGTCAATGAGAGAGGGGGAAAGAGGGTTAATGAGAGAGGGGGAAAGAGGGTCAATGAGAGAGGGGGAAAGAGGGTCAATGAGAGAGGGGGAAAGAGGGTCAATGAGAGAGGGGGAAAGAGGGTCAATGAGA
The DNA here is from genome assembly GCF_053919585.1 of Euprymna scolopes. Lineage (NCBI taxonomy): Eukaryota > Metazoa > Mollusca > Cephalopoda > Sepiida > Sepiolidae > Euprymna > Euprymna scolopes. The sequence goes on along the minus strand of NC_136487.1, from coordinate 157,327,098 downwards.
GAGGGGGAAAGAGGGTCAATGAGGGGGGAAAGTGGGTCAATGAGAGAGGGGGGAAAGAGGGTCAATGAGAGAGGGGGGAAAGAGGGTCAATGAGAGAGGGGGAAAGAGGGTCAATGAGAAGGGGGAAAAAAAGAATGAGTGAAAGGGAAAGAGAGGGTAAAGAGCGAGAGTAAGAATGAGGAGAAAGAGTAGAAGTATAGGAAAGGCAAGGAAAAACAGATATACAGACAGATGGACGGAGGAAGAAAGGGTGAGTTAGGATGGAGACAGACAATGTCTCAGGTCATGATGACATTCATGCAATGGCTGCAGAAATGTCATGTGAGACACAGGTGATGTTATTGCGGCAAATTTTCTCCAAAAGGTGAACCCATTAAAAACAAATTTATTTCATAAAACCATTTATTATTTTTTTTAGATAATCAAAACTCTGAATCGGTTATTATAAAAAATAAAATAAACTGAATTTTATAATACTTACATGAGAAGAATTAAAAATACTTTTTCAGCCTTTTTATATATATATATATATATATATATATATTAATAAATAAATAAATAACGAAAGCAGAAATCGATTATTTAAATCAATTGAATGCATTTATTCTTCTTGACATTGGAAGCAATGGGCTGGGGTAGTGGTGTCTCCAAAAGTGAAATTTATACCTACAAATCGGTGAGGGATAGAGTAAAGGGGGGGGGGGTAGTTACTGTTTGTTTATTTATCCATGCTAGTGTATATATATATATATATATATATATATATATATATATATATATATATATAAAAAGAAAGAACACTTGTCTCAGGACGGATAAAAAAATTATAACAACAGTTTTCCATCATTAAAAAAAAAAAACTGGGGGGGGGGATTCGTTACATGATTTTTATTCTAGGAAATGTATTTATCTCGTCCTCACAGCGGAAGATGTGATACAAGGACCGAAAGTGGGATTTGAAGAGCCAGCACTCTAGAGGAAGAGTTCTAACGGAACAAAAACTACCTGGGCAGCTAAGTCTGCATTCCCCGGTAGAAGCACCTCAGGTGATTAGCAATAAGCTAATCTCTTCTTAAATGGTGAGAAGACAAAGCCCAGGAAGGTGAACCTTCTAGAACTGCACCGGACCATCCCTCAGACTGAGTGAACAAGACTTTACCGGTCAGATTTTGGGATAAATTCTAACCTTGAAGGATTGAGAAAATGCCTAAAATTGGAGACTTAAGCTTAGGGAATCTTATCAAGAAATTGAAGACATAATCTTGTTTAATTGGTGTCTAATGATTATGGATTATATTTAATGATAATCTGAATTATTTAAATTTTCAAATGGGACATTGTACCCATTATATGGTCCCTAAACGGACGTTAAATACTCCAAACGAACTAAAACTTGAAAGAATATTTACTAATGTCGAATACTTATTAAAATTTCACACAAATCAGAGATATCCCCCCTCCTTGCCCTATTTGCATAAAAATAAATCAGAACTAAATTTAGCACATATTACATGCTCTAGCAGTTGTAGTTCAAAATTCATAATGATTGGTTAGTTAGTTTAGAAATAAATTCTCTCTCTCTCTCTCTCTCTATATATATATATATATATATATATATATATATATATATATATATATATATATATATATATATATATATATATATATACACACACTATATACGGAATTTTGATTACCAGTTTTAGGAAGGCAGTCATTAATTTTTAGGGATATGTTCACGCCAGTTTTGGGGTTTTACTTTGGGGTGATTTTGTAATGAGAATGTATATATATATATTTGTGGTGAGCCAGATTTAGAAAAATATTCTCAGTGAAAAGATTTGCAGACGTTTATAATCAAATGTGAGAAAAACGAAAGACATTGTCAAACGGTAAACAGAACAAAGTAATGAGTTGAAATGAAAAGGGAGATATTTATGTATGTTTAAAATGGAAGGGTTATAGCAATAGGAAAACAGAACGTTTATGAATATTTTAAGAATTCTTGTAAAAACAAGGGGGTTCATCAGCCGAGACATTAGAGGAAGTCTGGATCGATTAATTAAGAGCCGTGAGGTTAGGAAAATCATATTCAAAACTTCTCTGCTCAATTAAATAAATTATAATTCATTGGAAGTTGTTTATAAGAGTTAAATTTCATTTGATTTCGTATTAGTAAAATAATTCTGTGAGATAGATTGGATATATTTCAATGAATAAAGTTTATATAGATTGCCAGACGATAAGTCAATGAGGTGTTTGTGTGTTCGTTAATATTTGTGTGAGTAGAGACGACGGAAGAGCCAGCGACACCAATCCATTGACTTTGGTTGATTGAAAAATTTGGGCCTTTTAAAGGGTTTAGCCGGCTCCTACAAAGATCATTTTTTCAAATAAATTTAAAAAGTTTTCTAGTTAGTTCAAAATATAATTATTTGTTTTTATCAAGGATAATGTATGCGCAGACACCGCTTTTATGCATTTTGATTTTGTATGCTGATCTGTTGACGTTGATGCTATACATACTAACTGGCTTTTGCTTTGGAAAATTTGCTATTTTAGCTACCTGGTATTGCCCGGGTGGAGAGAGGTGGTATACTAAGGTTATTTTGAGCAACCAATCCCCAGAAAAAATCTTTCAATCAAAATAGTAGTGAGTACCCGTGCGAGCACATTCACCCCAAAAAAAAAAAAAAAAAAAAAAAAAATTAGCCGCGGCAGGCAGGCTTGGAACTATAACGCGAAAGAGGAAAAAAGCAAATACCCTAGCTGTCGCGGCCACGATGACTTATGACGTCACGGACCTTCTTGAAATAAGGTTTTATAAATGTACATTGAGACTTGCAAAAATGTTGACACAAAAGCTGACCCAGCTGACCAGGATAATTAATCTTTTTGGTAAATTTTTTTTAGATATTTTTCCATCTGATCTTTCTAACGATACCAATTTTGTCATGGTCCAACGCGTCAAAAGTTTTTGGCAAACATACAAACACACAAGATCATGGTGTTTGTCTGTTCGTATGCAAATAGAAATGTGACTGGTTAACAAAATAAAAAAATAGGTACAGTACTTCTGCTAAGGTAGCAGCTTTTAAAATGTTAGTACAAGAGTTTGAATCTCGTAAAAATCTAAAGGATTTTTAAAAACTGGATACATGGTGAGTAGTTGATCTGTATAAACCTTGAACTTTAAAATTTTGCAGACAAAGAGCAAACATCTTTATCGTGTGGGCACAAAAAATTATGTGCAGGATTTCTAAAAGATCCAATACTTTTATGAAGCGATTCAGACTTCTGATTGGTTGCTAGCAGAACATGCTTCCATTTGATTTGGTCAGTTGCTATTGCCAGTGTTTGTAAGTAAAACCTTTCAATTTTCTTTAAACATACCCTCAATTTATATAAAAACATATTGCAACAGTATAAAAATTAGTATTAAAGCTCTTGAAAGCATCATTAGAAATTTATCACTTTGAATAAACAGAAAAACAAAAAAAAAAAACTATTTTCAGAACACGTTAAGATGCAAAAATTTTATAAAAAAAAAAAAAAAAAAATTCAATTTTTTTTCTCTTTGCCCCCCCCCTTTTTTTCTTGTTCAAACATTTTTGTTATTAATTTCAGACCATATTAAATCCATCTTCAGAGAAAGAGTTCTATTGCTATTTTGTTTTTTCTTCCTTGAAAGTAAAATCCTTGTGCTGTGTAGTTCAAGGCCTGCTGCTGTTGTTAAACGCATGAGGTGTCAGAACTCTTTATCATGTGTTTGCTTTAAAGGTTTAAAAATCGATATTAAAGCTCTCGGAAGTATCATTATAAGTTTGAAAACTTTGAATAAACATAAAAAAAGAACTCTTTAGAACATGTTAGAATTTCAACTTTGGAAGAAAAGGCCAAAGTAAAAATTGAATTTTTTTTTCTTTTATTAAACTTTTTCTCATTTTAACATGTTCTAAAAAGTTTTTTCTGTTTATTTAAAACTAGCGCAGGGGGCGGGAGGAATGGGGCATTGCCCAGTCGTGAAATATGCTTAAATGTGATATTTTAATCCGTCCAGATTATTATTATAGAGCTGTAATTTCAATTACAATTATTGTACAATGATTATTATAGAGTTGTAATTTCAAAAGTAAAAAAAAAAAAAAGTATTTGGGTGCCATCAGCTCAAATAGAAACCTAAAGCAAAACTAACATTAAAAGCTGGTGACGTTACCACTGTACCAACGTGACACACATAATATGAACTGATTAAAAATGAACTAAGATGAATGTACGAAATGTATAACGATTTTTTCAATTTTGACTATTTTTGACCCCTTAAAAACTATTTTAACCGGCTAAAGACTCATAAAAGAATGGTCCATAAAAAAAATCCAATCATCTGAAGCTCCTAGCGCCACTCTGTGACTTTTATCTTCAGAAGAGATAGAGTTTGAAAATATAGAGACAGACAGACATGAAGCCTTTGATATTTTAGATTATAAATTAGTTTTGTTTTTTTTTTAGAATGGTATAAAAATTTCAGAGTTAATATCAAGATCTGTTTTCGTGCATATTTTCTTGAATGACATCTTCAAATTTGGTTCACATTAACCAATTTTCGACAATATACGACGTCTAGAAATCTTAAGCCAAAAAAAAAAAAAAAAGATGAATGCTGTGGTATTGCATGCGGGTAATAAACAAAAAGTGTATTAACAAAAGTACCCATCATGATTCTGAGTCCATAACTTCCACAAATCACTGCCCACGATGTTTAGATGTAGACGGGTTTTTGATTTTTTTTTTTTGAAAATGCTGCAGATAAGTAAACATGTTCAAAACAGCTCGATCAGAAAAATGCATTGGTTTTTCAATTGAAAAAAGGAGCGAAAATTATATGAAAATGTAACAGAAAAGAACGAAGAAAATATAATCGGACATTTATTTCTGGTTCAAGTCTCAAGGGTTTCTTAACTCGACCTCACATTAAGGAGAGTAGGAAGTGGATCTTGGGTTTACTTTCGGCAGCCTCGTAACTCTCACTGCCCTTATTTTGTTCTTTAGTCCTCACATTTCAATGTTTCTGACAAAAAGGAAAGAATTGCTGCTTCTGGATCAGAATCTATTCAGTTCTAACATTTCTCATAGGCAACTTTTGGACCTTGAAAATAGTATTTTTTTTTTAGCTCCTTACATCACGTGGTTTCGTGCCTTATCTGTAGCAATTTCGATAAGTATTTTTATGGGCAAGCCCATTTATTCCTGAAACGGGTAGATCAGTTAACCCATAACAATTAAACAGCAATTAAATAATAAGCATGCTGGCATTGTGATAAACTAAGGTAAAACGCACAAGACAACTTTAAAATAACAAATAATGAAGTTATTTGTTATTTAACTACTATTTTATAGCCAACTAGCAGGGATATCCGGCGTTGCCCAGGTTTAGAGAGGTGGTATAGTAAGGCTATTGAGCAATCCAGAACTTTAAAAAAAAAAGTTTCGATCAAGTACCTGTGCAGTTGGTTGGTTGTTTTATGGCATATCAACCCTTTTCAGGTTATTTAATGCCGAATCTAGTTATTTTGAAAAAATAATTTTTTTAATAGAATATATATATTTTTTTCAAGTCGGTTTCTATTTAACCCATAGTTGGGACCCTAACAGATACTACCACTCCGGGTCAGAGTGGACCTGGGAGCAATAGCAATTAAAGGATAGCTCCACACTCCCCAAAGCCCGCAAGCTGGGGCCTTACCATTGGATATAGTTCAAGGTCATATCCAGGATCAAGTACCCATGCGAACGCAAATAAAAATTCGCCACAATAGCCAGGCTTGAACCTGTAACACTAAGAGGAAAAGGAATTAAAAAAAGCAAACGCTTTAGACATCTGCCCCACGGGGTATTTACATTACAGGTCTTTGAAATAACGCCTTTAAGAAAAATATGTTGAGATCATGAGGAAAGAATAAAAAAAACAAACAAAAAAACATGAAAATGTAATCGCTCAGAAAAAGTACATGAAAAACTCCCCACCAGAACAAGCATACAAAGATAAGAAGCTATTCTCCGGATATTGAGCACAAGTGAACTTCTCTAATGCTGCCTCAATTTAGAAAGATTTCTCGTTATGGTCTGTTACAATGAAAAACACACTGAAAATAATTCAGTTTCATAAATAACAATTTGTATTAACCGAAAAAAATTATTAGTAACGACTTAAAAGAAATTAGCAGTTATGATGTCAAAAAATCACATTACGTAACCCTCGAAATAAGAAAAATGTTTTGTCTTGATAAAAAATGAGAAATGAATAATACAAAGTTTAAAAATCTTTGAACCCTGTTTTGTTTTTCGTTTATCGTCATTGGATTGGAATTTTTGTTTCTTTTAAATAAAAACTTAATGTTTAGTTTACTCAAACCTCTGATAAAAAAAAAAAAAAAAAAAAAGCAATCTAAATTAGAAAATTGTTTATCCACCATAATTACAACACAATCCTCTAAAAAAAAACAAAAAACAAAAAAAAACACCCTTACGTGTACATGAACGTCAAAACTAAGGCTTAGGAGGCAACCTCCTAATCCACTGGATCACAAAGCTGATCTCGGAATTACATTGGAAAATCTTTTAGTTAAACCAAGTAAAAAGAATTAACGCTTGACGCATGCACAGTCGTTTAGAAAAGACAATTTTACCGACCCTCCTTTCATTTAAAACTTTATTTCTATACGAAATAACTGACCATTTTTTCTAATTCTCACATATGCCGCAGCGGGATGGATCTTTCAGATGGTACTGGTTTCAACCCGGTCCAATGTGGCTGACAAAAGTTTTAGCGAAGCATACATACATGCATACATACACACACACAAACCGACGTTTGAGATTTATTTTTAGCTAAAGGGCAAGAGGGAATGAAAAGACCAATATCTCCGCAACTATTAACTCTTTACCGCCAGAATTTTTTCATGCAATAAATAAATTCTTTAATCATGAAATCCACATGTGATGGAAGTTAGCGTTCAACTGATGTACGGATATAAACAAACCCCTCATTCCCTTGTTGAACCATGCATAGACCTGTACTTTGTGTACTTTGAAAACCTGTCGGGCTAACAAGGCATAAAAGTAAGAAATATTGTTTTTTTTTTTTGAAAGGCGATTTGAAAATACAATTTGGTGGTAAAGTCTTAACGTCACCATTCTGAGAGATGTCACTTTCAATTGAGCAATGACTTACATGTCAAAGAGGTGAACAGCTGTTTTCTGTCAATGATTATCACAGCAATGTAAAAAAGTCGTTTATTACCATGGTAAAGTTACAAACCATTACAATGCATTTATTTTAGGTATAGGGCACAGCTCAGAAACCCATGGTTAGCAACACAGATGATCAAATTGAAGGTTAAATCCAGTCACTTTTATACCCTAGCAAAGATGAACAAGAAATCCAACTAATCTAGGTGATAGTCTTCTGGAAATTAATGGTTCAATCTTCACTATAGGCGATACTGAGAATATAATTAAAAATTACTTAAAATTTCTACCCAGTGATGACTAACAGAACAAGAACAATCTACTCCTGTGGTAGAAAGGTTAATGTTTGAAATTTTGTATTCAATTCAAAATTCGATACACAGAATTTGACAGTCTGTACCTAAAGAAAATCTGAGATTAAATTGGACGAAACACTGGAAGAATTAAAAAATTTTTTTTTTAAATAGCAGTCTGAATAATTTAAGTTTTCAATTCTCATCTAGAAAAGGGATAAACGAACTGGGATAAAAGAAAAGGGATAAACGAAAAGGAAAAAAAAAGAGGAGAAAGAAAAGTAAAAGTAAAAAAGGAAGAACAAAAGAAAAGAAAAGGAGAAAAAAAAGAAAAAAGAAAAGGAGAAAAAAAAGAAAAAAGAAAAGAACAAAAAAGAAAAAAGAACAAAAAAGAAAAGAAAAGAAAAAAAGAACAGGAAAAGAAAAAAATTCCGGAACACAATTTTACTTTTTACTTTTAATTTTTATCAAATAGAGGGGGTAAGAAACAGAGGGTGGATTTATTTATTTATTTTTCAATCAGGCCTTTAATGAAACGAATTACGTGATTTTAAAAACACAATTGGCTAGTTGTTTAGTTCATGTGATACAATCATGACCATATGAAACTACTGGAAGGACATAAATAAACATTTTTTTACTTTAATAATCATTAAAATATCAGTTTATGCCCAATGAATAGAACGCCCTATGGCAATGTTAAAAAAAGTCGTTTATTACCATGGTAAACTTACAAACCATTGTAATGCATCTATTTCATGAACGAGGCAAAAGACAGTAATCCATGGTTAGTAATGCACATAAGCAAAACCGGAAGTCAAATCCAGCCACGTTTATGCCCTAATACAAATAAAGGAAATATTAACCTCCAACTTGTGAATGGGTAAAATATACTGTTGAGACAATTGTGGAATCAGAAATAATAATATAAAAAAAGAAAAAAAGCAACTGTCTGGGATATCGAAATTGGGAATCGAAAAAAACGGGAACTTCTGGAAGTATTGAAATTGGGAATTGAAAAATATTGCAACTTTGTGGGGTATCAGAAATCTATAATTGAAAAAAATGGGAACTATTTGGAGGTATCAAAATCAGGAATAGAAAAAAAATGGGAACTTTTTGGGCTTTCAGAATAAAAAAAAAAAAAAAAGAAAAAGTTTTCCGATGCCCAAAACGATTTTTTTTTTTATTTCTTTTTGTTTAAAACTTAATATTTCGACGACTCGTATTCATGATAAACGTTTATCGATTTGAAACTATCAGTAAAACTAAAGCATATAGGTCACTTCCGTAAGTGTATCTTTATATTTGCAAAAATATATGCACATATTACATAGGTTTGTGTGGTAATCCAAGCCCCAGCACAAAAAAAAAAAAAAAAAAAAAAAAAAACAACTCTGTATTTAGAAGTATAAAAAGAATAAGAATCTGGAATTTAGAACAGAATTGGGGAAAATATTGGAATCGTCCCATCATCACCAATAAAATCAAAGTTTATGCCCAAAGAATAGTAGACAATATGTATTTTGTTTCAGCATTAAATCTGCAGAGATGTTGCCATGCCAAAAATAAATAAAAAAATAAATTAAAGAAAAATCTTAATTCCTGAATATTTATACCCTCCCTCCAAAAGTCTGCAGTGAAATGTGATCTTGTTCTAGGAAAGGCTACTGTTTATTGCTTGCTAATCATAAAACATTGTAATTTATTGATGTTATGCCATTCGATATTATATCTGCATTTATAGACAGCACAATCATGCAAACACAAAGTTAAGCAATGTTGAGTCTGGTCAGTACCAGATGGGTAATCGTTTAAAAATACCAGGTCTGTATTGTAGGAGTGTGTTGATACACTTGCTGTAAAAACCTAATGCAATTATCCACATGTGACTGGGAATTCTTGTGAATTTGATACTCCCTGGGCACTTTGGCCTTTGGAGGAAGACAGTTCAACCCACCTAGGGTGAATACCACTACATATCTACATTTAGGGCAGACACAGTTACCTGCAGAAGGCAGTGGAAAGAACTCTCACACATGTAAACAAATAAATGTTGCATTTCTGTGCTGGTTCTATAAGTATTTTAATGGAATGTGCTCTGATGAACACTTAGCATTTGTGTCCCCTCAACGTAAATACCCCCAACTAACCCGACAAGCAGCAAAATCCTACCCCTTCACTGTAGAGATCCTTAGATGCCGGAAAATCTTCTATTCTTATAGTTTCTTCCCTTAAACTGCTAGACTTTGGAGCACCCCCCCCCAAAAAAAAACTCCTGCTTCCTTGACTGTACTGACATGTACAAGTTTAAATGTAACGTGAACTAATATCTCACTGTTGAACATCCTACAGGTGATTAGCAATAAACTAACCTATTCTCAAAGAGAGAAGGCAAAACTTATGAGGGTGGACCTCCTAGAATTGCACAGGACTAGCAGCATACCACAGTCAATAGGGAAAAGGCCACTTCAGAAATGACCTAGACTCAACTTTGAGTTGAGAAAGAGAGAGAAACTTGTTAGTTTGACAGGTCAGCTTAAATGCTATGTAGGTGCAACTTTTAAAATCTCAAAGGATTTTAAGTCTTGATATTTCTGGTTTTGCATATTTGAATCGTTTTAGAAATAATACTGGTACATTTTAATTTTGTTGGATTTGGAACTTCATAAAATGGATTTCAAACCCCCAGAGCAAATAATGGAGTTATTTGTTGTTTTGTTAAACTGCTTCTATTTTGTAATCCCAATTCTTCAGGAGTAAAGAGATACATTTAATATATGTTTTCTGTGTTAGTTAATAGATTGAAAACTACAACATATAGTGATGGAGCAAGAAGAAGCTTAGCCCCATTAAAAAAGCTCTAAAATTTATGGAGCCAGTCCGAAAAATATTTGTGCACCTATTCAACATAACAAATTATTATTTACCAACTTCAAAGTTACATACAAAGCATTATCATCGATTGTATACTAGCAATAATAACTGGTGACCATTTACAACCATTCTGTGTAGTACTAACAAAGGTTGACATTTTTTTTTTTAGTATTATTGGTGAGATTTTGGAAATTTCTAGATGCTTCAGTTCCCGTGATTTCACAAAGTTCTTTCTTATATATATATATATATATATATATATATATATATATATATGTGCGTGTGTATCTTTACCTTTATTTTTGTATAATGCCACCTTCTCTTCTGATGAAAAGCATTTAGCTGGGAAATGCTATTCTCTAAAGAGGTTTCTCCTTTATTCCTTTATTATGTCTAGTCTAGGCTAAACAAACATGGTTTCGTTATTTAGCAGTCGTCTTATACAACTGACAAATGATAAATTTATTAAAATTTGCCCCAATTTTGTATCTCGCCTGAGAGTCACCTTATATGCTGAAATAATGGTATATTTCATTTCTCTATTCTTAAAGTCCTTTGGATTTTTTATTTTGATAAAAAATAATTTTTTTTATATATTTTCCCAAATTTTGCTATTCAGTAAAATATTTTTTGTATTGATTTTTATTTTATGATGAAAAGAACTGATCTTTGAAAATCCATTGGTTAAGAATTAAAAAAAAAAAAAAAAAATCTGTCTTGTTTTGAACTTTAAATTTTTTTCTGTTAATTCACCCCAAGCAAGGCATAGTGCCACTTGGATGTAAGGGGCTACTATTTGGGACTAACTCGAGAGGGATACTATATAGGCAGTTGAACAGCAAAATGTCTCTTCACACAACATTTGAACTTCTCCATGTCAGTACAACCAGGGAAACAAGGATTCTGGAGGGAATTCCAAAGTCTAGCAGTTCAGAGGAAGAATCTATTAGAGTAGAAGACTTTCCGGCCTCTAAGGATCTTTACAGTGTAGGGACGAGATTTTGCAGCTTGTCGGGTTAACCGGGTGTATTTACGTTGAGGGGGTACAAGTGCCTTGAGTCACGGCTATCTAGATATGGTGGTGGTATCTAATATCGTTGGAGTACATTCCAGGAAAACAGGCAAAATGAATATTGTAATTAACTCAATTTTTATTTACAGCATTCATTTTATTTTATACATACAGAATGTCCCAATAAAATGTATATACTCTTTAAATTATCTCAACTTGCTACATGAATACGCTATGCCATTTCCCTAGAAATGTTTAGGAATAAAGAATGGCACTTCTAACAGAATGGAGCACTTCCCCAAAGAGCATATCTTGATAGTAACCTGCGAAACAGATAGGATGAAGAGGAAGCATCAAGTACTGTCCACTCTCACTGGATCCCCCCCCCCCCCGCCTGAATTTTTCTTTTTTGGGAGGCAGATTTGGGTGGGGTTAATGTTAAACACAGGGTTCACACCACAAAACGAGCTACAATGAATGATTTGAAAGCAACCATTGAAAGAAGATGTGTCAACATACGAATTGAACTGATTAGCAACGTACGTTGTCAGCTGTTCATGGACCACAATGGCCAATAATTTGAACATTTTCAATAATTAACTGGTTTCTATATTTGTTCACATTATTTGGATGTATGAATCTTTTCTTTCTCATAATAAATGTTAGTTTTATGGTCATTTAAAGAGTGTATACATTTTATTGGGACACCCTGTATATTACCAGTGAAACATTTAAGTTGACAAATCAAATGGGTTTTTAACTAGCCAATTCCTATTTGTTATAGTCATACTATGTTATTAGAAATATAATATGCTTTACTACAAGTTATCAAAAAAATATTAGTCTTGACTAGACAACCGGTAATATGAAACATTTTTAAATAATCACCTAAAAATAAAAATGAGTCAGGAGACAACCAATTTTAATATAATACAAGTTACTTGGCTTAAGTTTAAAAATTTGCAAATAAATAAAAACGAAAAAAATCTAGACAATACTGGATACGCACAACTAATAAAAAAAAAAAAAAAAAGTTTCACTTGAAAGAGCGGAAAATATCCAGCAGGCAAAAATCTAATCAATTCTTAGTATGGAGATTGTAATTGATTCTGAATTTTTCTATGCGTGTGTGCATGAGATTGCACACACGGTCACCATTGTCCACTATGACTGCTGCATCTACGAAAGGGTCCATCCCGACATGACTTGGACAGCGTTGGTGTGTGTGTGTGTGTGTCTAGCTTCCTTTGCAACTGCTGAAGAGAATTGTGTAAAAATGCCGTTAGAGAGACGCCTGACAGGCAGAAAGACTGATTGTTTAAAAGGCGATCATTTTACTGAATAAGAAAATGGAATTGGTAAAGAACAGCGAGAAATAAATTTTAAAAATTTTCTAGAGAAGAAGGAAAAAGATTTCATTTTTTATTTTTATTATTTTTAATTGCTAATAAAATAGAAAAGATTTTCTGTTAGTGTATTAAAGCAGAGCTAATCAATGTTTGTTCCTATAAGGCTTTTTTTTTTGTGTATATTTTAATCACAAAAACATACATGTTAAAATATTCTTTACTTTTTTGATTGACTTAATAAAAAAAAAAAAAAAGAAAAGAAAAAGGGTAAATTAAACACCCCAACCTCCCCATGTTAAGAACGGCTTTCGGAATATACACTCCCCCACCCCAACATGGAGAGGTTGGGAGGGTGTTTATTCAGAAAGCCGTTTTTAACATAGGGTGGTTGGGGGTATTTATACTACACTGGGACAGGCTGTAAAAAATACCAAAAAAAATATAGTACTAATTAGCTGTAATTTGCAATTATCTCATGAAGTGACCCCCCTACCTGACTGTCACTCTCCCTCTCTCTCATATCCTATTTAATCTATCATTCATTATATCTTGTACTGATCACTCATGTCACTTCCTCACTCTCTTAACAGTCAAAGAGAAAGAAAACAGAATAAAAAGATAAGAATAGTCCATCATAAACAAAACAGAAAATATCACCACATTGTAGTTAAAGTCAAATGATTATTTATCATCACGGAGAATCTACACATATCAACCAACACATCGACGCTAACACATCTTGTTAGGTCTCTAAAATTTATCAAAACTTTAGAGCTCTGATAAGACGTATTAGTGTCAAAAATGTTCATATTTACATGGTCTAATAAAAGATTTGTAGAGATAGAGAATGTCCTCGGGTGTGAAAAAGTGTTTAGAGTGATAGAGAAAACCGATTTTACGAGAAACAGAGAGAGAGAGTAATGGATTTAATATATGGAATCCATAAAAGATTTGATGAAAAGGACAAAGAGGTTTTAGAATTGATCTTTAATTGAGACCAGAACCATCCATAATAATCTCAGGAAGAAAACAGGCACAGTTACGATTGAAAGACAATAGTTGAATCTCAACAAGATTAAATGAGATAAGCCGTTTCTTACCTCAATCCATAACTGAATCCATACCAACTTCTCGATCAACTGCAGATTTCAACTGGTCCGAGGAAGATGTTATACCAAAACAGAGGGTGGTGTTATCAGCATAAATGTTAATTTTCTGAATAATCTTCTCTGGAAGGTCATTTATATACAGAAGAGTCAGTGTTGGACCTAGAATAAAGCCCTGAGGAAAACCGGCATTAATAGAAAAAAAAAAAAAAAAAAAATGAAGACACACCATCCAGAGTTACTCACAAGCTTCAATCAGAAGGAAAAGATCTAACAATGTCAAGATACCATAACCTCGAAAGTTAGGTAGAAAGCAAGACTGCCACACGCCTTGACAAGCGCAATGACCCTACCTTTGCCTGAACTACCGATAAAACGACAGATCCAGTTACAACAGTTAATAGATCGAAAAACACAAAAACCATAAACAAAGGGAGAAAATCAACCAGAAGCGAAACCAAAAACAAAAGTTTGTAAGCAAAAAAAAAAAAAAATAAATAAATAAAATGCCGCGTGCCGAACGCAAACTCGCATAACTGAAGTTAGTAACCAAACTATTTTACCGATGTGACCAAAATTACACATAAGCTATGACATCGCAAATTATAGTTATTTCAAATGAAAGAAGGTATCGACAATTAGCGCATGCGCGACTATAAACTTAGTTTCATTAAAAAGTCAAAACATTTCACTTTGCAATTCATTAGCTCCTTTGTTGTTATGAATGTTTTTTGCATAGGTTTTAGTTTCCTACATTTTTGTATGAATTAAAGTTTTAAAACTGCTAAAGAAATAAAAAGGAAAGTTTTTATTTTATTTTTTTTAAAATTAAAGAATCGTACTTGTATTGGAATTTTTGTTTCCTTTAAATAAAAATTTAACCCTCAGTTGATTTAAACCGCTGATAAAAAAAAAAAAAAAATGAATAAATAAATAAAAAATCGCAATAAGTAAATTGTTTCCTGTTTTAATATAATCAACCGCCGGCAAACAAATGACAAAACAACCCTGTTTAAATGCAAAAGAGAAAATGTTCACCAGTTAGCGTGCACAAACCACAAAACTAGTGGTTATAAAGACAACCTCCTAATCCACTGGGTCAGAGCACTGATACACAAAATCACATTGAAAATTCTTGCATTTAAACTAATTCAGAGAACAACGTTTGACACGAGTTGCTGAAATCGTTTAGAAAAGACAATATTAGGTATTCCCAGCTTGAAATAAAACGCAATTTCTACACATTGACCATCTTTTCCAATTTTTAGATATTTATCAGAGATTGCTTTTTCTGGGGAAGTGGGGGGGGGGGAAGAGAGAGAGAGAGAGAGAGAGAGAGAGAGAGAGAGAGAAAAAAAGTGAAATGCGAAACCAAAAGGCAAAAAGTTACAGGTAAACGTTTTTGTCCTCATAGCTGTGAACGCTTTATGAGGTCATAACGTAGCAAAATAAGCATTTTAAACAGTTTTAGTCTAATACACGTGCGTGACTTTCCGGTCTGTTGCAACGACCGTGTTACTTCACAGTTCATATTGGAAATAAGTAGAGTTGTCCAGGTTGACATGAGGTTCGGTTTGGACACAGCTGCTATACTAAGGATACTGAACACTCATCAATACTCCCACACCAATTTCATAAACAAAGAACCGATAAAAAAAAAAAAAAACACGAAAATGTAATCCCCCCCCCAAAAAAAAAGTATGTGACAATCTCCCCACCAGATATTTCAGCAGAAGGGATACAAAGAGAGTCTATTCTCCAGATATTGAGCACTTTTTGTTGCCCGTGCCCCCCCCCATGAAATAAAAAAAAAAAACAAATGAAGCAAAACAATTTTTCTTTTAATCAAAAGAGCAGGAAGTGCCCATGCTACCGGAAAAAAGAGCCGCAGTGACCAGGCTCGAACATGAAAGAAGAAGACAAAAAGTTATAGGCAAACACGTTTGCACACACGGTCACAAGTGCTTATGACGACATGACGTTGTAAAATAAGCTTTTTAAACATAGTTTTAGTTTGATACGCGTGCGGGACTTGCGAGAAGAACAATGCAAAAAAGGACCCCACCTTCCAAAAAGTGGCCCAGTTGACTGTCACAGAATGTTTTTTTTTTAATTTCCACATTCATCTGAGGCATTCCTTTTTCAGATGGTACTGGTTTCGACCCGGTTGGATGCAGAGGACGTACACACACACAACTTTCCTTCATATAATAGACTAGCATGGATATCCAGTGTTACCCGAGTGGACAGCACCCACCCCCCCAAAAAATGGAAAAAGTAGGTAACAACTTCCCCACCAAATATTTCGTCAGCTCGTGAGATTTATATAATAGACTAGCGCGGGAGCCCGGCGTTGCCTGGGTGTTTGGTGGTGCGTGTTGAGGGGGGGGGGAAGGAGAAATGTTAGTAGATAGGCAAGCTCGAACCCGTGACGCAAAGGCGGAAAAGAAAGTGAAAGAAAACGTGACATTTTACCGCTACGCCATGACATGACAGGAAGTGAAAAGCATTCAAATTTAGCGATGTCAATTAAAAAGTTTACTTGCAGAAACGAATAGTTAAGTGAACAAGTTCACGTAGGTGCAGAAATGAACGTCTGGCTTTCTACATTGTATTTGTTTCCCCACGATGTTGGGGAAAACCAGCTCCCCTCAAAAGGAGAGAACTCTGGCAGTGTCCAAATGAATAGTAATTGTCTAATCCACATTGATCAAACCTAATTGTTTTTCTGAATGTCTCAGCTGGGAAGGCCAGGAGAATGCCTTTGCTTCGATTAGTTTCGCTTTTATACAAAAAAGACAAACAAACACTGAAAAGGACAGGACGGTGTGAATTTTTAAAAGTCGATCAAAATAAAGATAGAGACGACATCTGGTTTCGAATCTGAGATATTATAATCTAGGAAGTATAAGAAAACTTCTCCAAAAAAATAACCTTGTCCAAAAAAGCCTTTCGTGGATGGACAAAATATTGCTCGCAGCCATTTTGTCATATATATATATATATGATTGGATGCATTTATTTATGATTTTTTTTGATTTTTTTTTCGTTTTTTTAAAACTTTTTTTTCACCCCAAACAAGAAGTATTGCCACTTAAGGGACTACTATTTGGGATCATGTCTAACAGAAGACTGTGGGGAATTGAGTAGTGAAATGTTTGTTTACATTACATTTAAGTTTCTACAGGTTAGTACAGTCAGGGAAGTAGGAAACAGGGATAGCATTCTAAAATCTAGCAGTTTGAGGGAAGGAGTAGAAGGCTTTCTGGCATCTAGAGATTAGGATTAGGGTTCTCTACAGTAAAAGGATGGGATTTTGCTGCTTGCGGATTACTTGAGAGTATGTAGATCAAAGGGGCACGACTGCTATGAGTTCATCAGACCACATTCCATTAAAGTATCTGTAAAAAAAGGTAAGGGGTTGCAACATTACGGTGATGGGACAGAAGTTGGAGCTTGGCTGATAGTGTGGGACCTATTAGATTTGAGACTTTTTTTTTTTTTTTTTTTTTTTTTTTTAACTCTTTAAGACTGAGAAGTGCTGATCCAATCTGCACATTTAGTAATAAAGATTCTGTTTTGAACCAAAGTGTGACAGACTGCTGGACCAACCTCAAATCAACACGTGCCAACACATCTAGAAGCATGTCCGTTTCCTCCCTGCCGCCACCTATGTCTACCATTGTTGGCACTTGCACAGAAAGTGATATTTAAAACAATTCTGCTGATGGAAGTGAGGAAGGATAAGTCGTTAGACAACTCATTTCGACACCATGTGAAATTGAGCTTGATGCTTGGGAGAGGGGGAAAAATGCCGAGACGGACACATAAGTAAAAAAATTTGTGGAATTTTCAGTCTGAAAATAGTTCAGATCTAACTTATTTATTTATTTTTTAGCAACTTATAAAGAAAAGGAATTAAGGTTAAAAAAAATTAAAGTTAGGCTAGGTACAAAGAAGAATTAGGATTAAGGTTAGACTATGTACAAAGAATAGGAATTATGAGGTGCCTTCAATAAGTTTCCAGACTTTTTTTTATTGTCGGAGACTCTTGAAAATTCAGTATGTTATTGCTATACATCTTATGAAATGACTGACCAATTTTTATGATCACAAGTTCAAATGAACAGCTACAGCAGGAATTGGAATACACCCTACTAAAGCCCGATTGTCACAGCTCGTGAAGTTCAAAAATGCAATCTGGACGTGAGGACACTTTACAAGAATGATATGCAATAAAATTCTGTTTTCAAGTTGGGAAAAATACCACAGAAACATATGGAATGCTTCAGACTGCTTTTGGACCATTTAGTATGAATCGAAAATCAGTTTTCGAGTGGCATAAGAAATTCAAGGAATGTAGGGACTATGTGAGGGATGATGAGGTGTGGGAGGAGTCAGAAAGTCAGAACACCAGAGTTGATTGGCCGATAAAAATTTCATGGATAAGGAACGTTGTGTGTCTATAGTGACAATAACTGCAGTTTGATGTCCGTGTAGAACTGTATACACAATTATTCATGAGGAACTGAAGATGTGGAAAATTTGCGCGAATGCACCAGTCCATAACTCCACAATTGTCACAGACTATTTGACCAAGATGAGCATCAGGACAGTTGCTCACCCTCTCTATAGTCCAGACCTTGCTCCCTGTGATTTTTGGTTATTCCCTAAGCTCAAAAAAAACCTTACAGGCTGTCGTTATGAGATACTTGAGGAGATGAAAGAGGTTGCGATGAGGGTCATTGACACGTTCACATAAGAGGACTTCCATGAAGCCTTCCAGGAGTTGTTGGAATAGTAAAACAAGTACATTGCAGCCGGAGAAGATTACTTTGAAGGGAACTAGAGTTTCATGTGTGTACTATCAATAAAAGTGCTCATGTGGAGAAAGTCTGGAAACTTATTGAAGGCATCTCGTATATTCACTGAACTTTCATACTTTACAAAACAGGAAGTCTGAACGCTTCAACTAGTAGATGAGCAATGATTCCATTCCTGCAGAATGGAGAAGCATAAGATCCAAATTGGCTGTTTGGTCTATTCTCTAAACTAGTTCCAGTCACCAAAATACCACATTTACTCGGGGGGGGGGGGCAATTTAACATTATCCCAATAGTTTGACACTTTTAGATGTACAACTTCATCGGTTTGAAGGGGCAGGGCACTTAAAAAAAAAAAAAAAATAAATAAAATAAAATAAAAAAATAATCCTAGCTAAAAGGCTAAGGAATATGTTCATATTTTATGAAAGATAGATTTAAAACAAAACAGTAGGACCACCCAGCATTTCTCGGGACAAAAACGTAATATTTCTAGGTTTTTGATGGAGGAAGAGCACTAAAAGAAACTTAAATCCTAGCCAAAAAGGCATGTGCGTATTTTACAAAAGATTGTCATTGGAAGCAAGATAGATTTAAAACAAAAAACCAGAATGAAATAAAAATTGTGGCCCATTTTGAATTTGTGATTGCGATCGATTCTACAATCGATATCTGATTGGAGCTCCATTGGTTGTTATGTTAAAAGGCTCCGTTGCAAAACACAGGCAGACACAACTCACGAACATTAATGGCAAGGGCCAGGTTAAGTGTTAGATGAAGGAACATGAAGGAGGAGGAGGAGGAGGAGGAGTAGCACAGATGTTGCCGATAGTAATCAATAGAACGGCGGACATTGTTTTTTGGGGGGGCCTGGTAGCAGAGACGCAGCAGCAAGAAAGACAACACCAACATTTCAAATACGCTTTATAGCATTCCACTCTGGCAACTTCTCAGCCATCTTGGTTGAAGTCCAGAATCATTTTGAAAAAGGTCTCTTTGACCCAATAGCAGATAATCAGCAGGAGCCAAGTCAGAGTTATATTGGCAAGTACACACGTACACACACACACACATCTACTCATAAAGTTAGGTATGTGTATATCTTAATTATGAAACTGTACGGACTGTATGGGCGTCATTGTTTGCTTACGTCATATATATATATATATATACTAGCAAGGAGACCAGGCATTGCCCAGGATGATCAACGAATATTTCACACCTATATTTTTATTGTCATCGAAAGATGTGAAATAACCCGGAAGGAAGCTTCACATTCCTCCATGAAGTAATTTAGTCCAAAATGTTATCCTACATTGCACTCTAGTGAACCTATTTCTTTTGTAAAATTATTTTAAATAAACTTCTTTCCAGTTAACAAAAACATTAAGAAATTTATGTCATGCAAAAAACACGCTATCAACCTACCCACAGTAGAATTTTCACGGCCCATTGTTCTATCATTGTTGCTAAGCGATGACATGGAAAAATGGCTTTACCGACGATAGATAAATTAAATTAATGGTTTCGATAATCTGTAATTATCAGGAGTATTTGAGACAAAACAACTAAGATCACTCCCAGATTTATACACTAAAGTTCTGTAAAGTTTAAAGAAAATCTCTTCAGTCGTTTTAGTCTATCAGGAACATACTCACACACACAGTTGCATATATATATATATCACGTTTAAATCTAGATAAGACGATTTTACCATAAACAAACAAATTTAATGTTGTAACTAATACACAAGTCTTTAAAATGTTTATTTAATAGCTAAATGTTTAGGTTTTGATTCTAGCTGATTGCACCCAAGTCATATTTCTTTTTAAAACTTAAAATCATTACTATATATTCGGTACAATATACTAATCAATAGAGAACTGGTTCTATAATGATAAATATGAAATCTGCATAAATTAAAATATCATATTTACGTGTCTTTTATGACCGGGCAACACAAATATTATGTAGTAATTTAAAGGCATTTTAGGGGACATAATGCAGGTGCAACCTGACATTTAAAAGAAATATTTCAGATTTGCATTAAATTTGATAAAGTCATTAGACACTGCTTAAGTAAGATTCTCTGAATTTCTATTTTCAAGATGCTTTAAAACTGAAGATTTAAATTTTAAATATTGGATAAAACCCAAATCATCTGAGTTTTGATCAAAATTGGAATAAGGATTCTAGATATAAGGTTTAATAGCATTATATCTTAATTTTAATATTCATAAGGGGACATTAATGTGGTGGTAAATTTTTCTGTTTAGAGAATTTTAACTGCCCTGGGATGAGTATTCTTTGAGAATATACATATACTAGCAGGCTGTCCGGCATCGGATGGTCATAAAATATGCTATGATTTTGATTCACGCAGATTACATATTTATTATTATAATAAAGCCAATTTTCTATTATTATATTGTACCTAATATATAGTAATCATTTCAAAAGTGTAAAAAGAAAAAATGACTTGGGCGCCATCAGCTAGAATCGAAACCAAAACATACAACTGTCCAGCCTTATTCCTTAGCCTCTGAACCACACCCATAGGCATATAGTTAAAGAATAGCATTGTTTAACCTATGAATGTAGATTTATGCATCTAAATAGGTTTAGTCGACTATTCATGTCAATGTCAACTGTTTTGTTTTTCTTTTGACTACTTAGCAATTATTTTTGCCAGGTAAAAACCAAAGAAAGTGTGCTAATGGCCCAAATACCCTATACATCAATTTCAACTTTGGGCCAAATATTGATATTGCACACACACACACACACACATATATATATATATATATATATATATATATATATATATATATATAAATAATTAGTGTGCCAGAGCGTTTTCATCTTAAATTCTACACAATTATGCAGAATGTAGAAACTATGCATAAATAAAATTCAGTGTAATAGTGAAATGAAACCAATCATCTAAGAACCCATATAAAATCAGTAATTCACGTTCGTTTTTCAAAGGAATATGCAAATTAGTTAACCCTCATGTAATCGCTTGCATATAAATGAGTACATTAAGTCATTTTAATTTTTTAATAGAAAACAGTAGGGTTTAAATATCAACACAAGAAAGAACAATACACACACGTGTGTATGTATATATATATATATATATATATATATATTGAACAATACACACACTCATGTGTGTGTGTGTGTGTATATCTATATCTATATATATATATATGAATGAATGAACAAACCAGAACTGTCTTATGTTTGTTATATTTGCAGATTGATACAATATATAGATAGACAAGACTTTATACTAACCGTGCCAACCCAGTGTTGCCTGCGATGCAATGAAGTCATTTTAATTTGTTTGCATACATGAAAACTTAAGGTAGATAACTACTATTATATTCCTCAATCTAAAATACAAGTTATGCATTTGCTAATATGTATCTTTAGGTGATTATTTAAAAAAAAAAATTTCATATTAGTAGTTTTCTGATCAGACTGAATAATAAAAAGAAAATGTAGCTAAGTGCATTATTAAATTGCCAATAAGCTGCCAACACAATAACAAATGAAAATTGGTATCAAAATTT
Organism: Euprymna scolopes; assembly: GCF_053919585.1. Taxonomy (NCBI): domain Eukaryota; kingdom Metazoa; phylum Mollusca; class Cephalopoda; order Sepiida; family Sepiolidae; genus Euprymna; species Euprymna scolopes. The sequence continues at coordinate 157,304,812 of NC_136487.1, read as the reverse complement.
GATATCTCAGTTTAGGTTCAACATTTGAAATCTGATAAGATATCTTTATATGTTAGATTAATATAGTGTCAATAACATGGGACAACAATAACTGAAAATTGGCTAGTTAGAATAGTACAACACATCAAGTACTGTTATTATCAACCATGTTATCTCTTCCCTGTCATGTAAAAAAGAATATTAAAATTTTCATGATTTGTAATAATTTCTAATTAACCACAATGTCATGATGGAATGGATGAAACTAAAAGTACAAATAATTTACTATCGCAAAAAAAAATTAGCTTTCAGTAAAAAAAAAATATATATATATAAAATAAAAATTTGTTTCTAATTCAGTATGATTAGTTTTCATATTTAAGAGTAAAAAAAAAACAAAACATTAAAGTTAATATTATTCAGGCTACGATTTATTTGGTATTTATTTTCATCTTTTGGCCGATGTAACCTCCGACCTTCCTCAGTTGCATCTCTTCAAACTCTGGAATCTCGTATAAGAAAAAATAGGTTCCAAAGTTCGAAAAGATGCAACTAAAGAAGGTTGTAGGTTATCTGGGCCACAACATCAAAATAACAACCAAGACGAAAATAGTAGACGAACTACGAATCCTCATCTAAAACACTTTCAAACATCTTTAATATTTCTTTGGAATATTATTGATTAAGCACTATTTTTATAAGTTACGTTTTTTATAGGATGAACCAGAAATGCATCTTTTGGAGGATGAATGTTTAATCCTTACTGCTGGCGATACAAATAATATAACTTTGAATTACTTAAGACTTCTACCTGGTCCTGCCGATGGAATAAGAGCATGCTATTCCCATGGATTAAATAAAGGTTTGTTTTAAATTCCGTGCAGATTCACCAATTCAGACAAAATATCTGGAGGTTACATCGATCGAAACGTGAAAATAATGAGAACAGTAGTCCAAATAATTCAAATACTATGATTTCCATTAGAATTTTAAATTAGAATTGGAATTACATGTCAAGATATGACGCCATGGACAGGAAGTACAAAGTGACATATAACAATGAAGGTAACAAAGTTCTGTCTCCCCCCCCCCCCATCCGTGAACAAGTGATGTGAAAGTTACCTAATATGAAACTTTATAGATTTAAAGAGGATAAAATTGAGCAAACATTTTCCTTACTCTCTATCTGCATCTAAAACTATATGAAAATTCCAGGAGCTGAATTTCTCACCTAGAACTGCTCGTCTGTGGAACTAAATGTTATTGAGCTGCTTTCCAGCCGACTATGGCATGATCGTTTTCAGGTCCAACGTAAACAGGTTTTTTTTATTTAGCCGTCCTCTAATATAAATAAACTTATCCATTTTCCACCATCAGGGTACTCAAACCTTTATCCTTGAATGGCTTTTGGGCCTTGACAAACATTGATTATATGGTAAAAAAAAATATATTGCTTGTGCTTTTAAAAATTTATTACCTTACTAGGGTTATGACAACAGTATATTCCTATCATTGTTTTTACTCTCGAATATATATCCGACACAGTTAATCAATGAGAACCGTATCACTCTGTATAAAAGCATATAAGATATCAACAGATACACACTTGAGAGTCAAAACAATGAAAAGAATATGCGGTTGTCATAGCCCTACTTATTACAAACCAAAACAAATTGGAAAATAGAAACTTCACTATGATTATTACGACTTAACAATGGAAAAGAGAAAGGCGAAATTCACATATTGTCTAGCTACTTATGTAGCAAAGAGATTACAGGTGTTTTCTATCAATAAGATGGTCGAATAGGTAATCGATTCGGGTCTAAAGGATTCGCCACCAAATGTCATAAATGACTTTTCTTTTTCAATCTGAATCTATTTTTTCTTTTCTTACGAACACAAAAACACCAAGAAATTTCTTACTGACCGAATATCTAAAATCATAAATTTATTTCCTTGTGTTTTCGAACAATACTAATGTTTCAAATTAGCAGATGCTTAGTGTAGCAAGATTGTAAGTGTAAAAATAATGTTGAAATCGCAATTTCCTACATAAGGTTAGATTAAGCAGAAAAAAGTGGAAAATTCCATTAAAAGTTAGGGTTAAAATCAGGATTATGTACCAGGTTACGACATCATGGAGAGGAAGTTCAAAGTGACACAGTGGTGAAAGGTGCAAAATATTCCTTTTTGGCGGAAAGGATTCGGACGTTTTTTTTTTTTTTTCTTTTCTTTTTTTTAAAGCATTGCCTCTATTGCCCCCCCCCTCTTTCTTCAGGAAGTGAGCAATGAGAAGTTTACTTAATATACAACTTTACAGAATCGAACATAAAATCGAGCAAGTATATTATTTTTTTTTTTATTTGTTACCTTATTACAAAATAAAGGAAAGAAGAAAACAAACTACAAGGGTCATTTCAAAGGTAAAGCCTCCTATTTTTTAACTGAGAAAATTTTGAAGAGCTACGAAGACGGGTGTAGTACCATTAAAACAAGTGACCTTTTGTGTTCCAGAATTTATTATTCTACATGGTCACCACCATTCGCAATGCACTTTTGCTAGTGATGAACAATGGCTGTAAATAGGCGTTCGGAGTGCGCTTTGTCATGATATTGTTCCAAAAGTAAACCCACATATATATATATATATATATATAACTTAAAAAGGATTTAATCTCACCATTCTCAACACAGTTTTATCAGGAATTCAAAAATGCATCACTGCTTCTGATGCATGTCCATTACAGGGGTTGCTTTCTTATAATCTCACACCGTCAATATCTGCAACAGAAACTTTCAAGTCATGAATGCATAAGTTCAATTATAACAATGCAATTTGCAATCCTCTCTGATCCGATCGGTTGGAATAAAAATAAAGGAGGCATTACGGAATGCCTCTCGTATATCTTAACTATAATTATGACGACGTAACCGGCTACTTAAGTATCAATAAGTTTACAGATGTTTTTTTATCTCTAAGACGATCGAATTAGCAATCAATTCTGGCTGAAAGGATTCCCATCAAACATTACAAGAACCTGTCGCGTAACGGATAAAGTACTTGGTGATTCAGTTGGAACGTAACACTCTTCTGGAGGTTGAAGGTTCAATACTTAGTTTGGGTAGTACACAAAATACAATTGTAAATTACTTAGGATTTCTACTCAGTCATGGCTGATGAGACGAGAGCATACTATCTTCGTGAATTAAATGAAAGGGTCTGCGTAGATTCTAGAGTTCGGCACTAAGATACCAGAGTTTGACAAGATATACCTGAAGGTCAAAGGTTACATCAACCGAAACGTTGTGAAAATAACACTCAAGATGAAAAACAGTAGTTCAAAGAATCCAAACAATCAATCCTCATCTTTAAAAAAAAATAAAAAAAATCGAGAAATGCAAAAACTATTTTACATATAATCAGCGTGAAATTTCCATGCATCTCACTAGCCATTATTAAAATATCAAAGATGCAAAATTGTCTAATCTAAACGAGAAATTTATAATTTATCAGTATATATTTTATTCCGATTTCCTAATCTTTAAAATTAGTGATCCACTCCTAAGGAGATTAATACCTTAGATCTCTTTCTGCACCAAAAGGAACATCAGAAAGGTAAGATTTGCAAAGAAAAAGAATTCTGCGATAGAAGAACACTGCAGCGTTAGGCGTGGATGGCGTTGTAAAGAGAGGGGGATAATACCAGTGGGCAAATTGTTGTTGTTGTTGTCATGACGACAATGTTTGCATGGAAGTGCAGATAGTGGTTGTATGTGTGGCTTACAAACCAGCTAACCACACTGCCAAACAACCATGCCAGTTTGGTGGAGCTATTGCTGTTTGTTGTTGCTGTTCTTCATCTGTTATGCGATAAGCAGCCGACTTAATTATATAAGATGTCCCGGACATGTCATGCCATAAAACCGGCACTGATAATGTAAGATGCTCCACATCTGTTATGGAATAAATATAGCACAAATTAGATGCTCCACATCTGTTATGGAATAAATATGGCACAAATTAGATGCTCCACATCTGTTATGGAATAAATATGGCACAAATTAGATGCTCCACATCTGTTATGGAATAAATATGGCACAAATTAGATGCTCCACATCTGTTATGGAATAAATATGGCACAAATTAGATGCTCCACATCTGTTATGGAATAAATATGGCACAAATTAGATGCTCCACATCTGTTATGGAATAAATATGGCACAAATTAGATGCTCCACATCTGTTATGGAATAAATATGGCACAAATTAGATGCTCCACATCTGTTATGGAATAAATATGGCACAAATTAGATGCTCCACATCTGTTATGGAATAAATATGGCACAAATTAGATGCTCCACATCTGTTATGGAATAAATATGGCACAAATTAGATGCTCCACATCTGTTATGGAATAAATACGGCACAAATTAGATGCTCCACATCTGTTATGGAATAAATACGGCACAAATTAGATGCTCCAGATCTGTTATGTGCCAAGCATCATATTAAGATGCTCCAGATCTGCTATGCCATAAACACTGCACTAATAATGTAACATCCTGATCTGTTATGCCATAAAAATGACAACAATTTAATCTCCAGATCTGTTATAAATTACATACTTCAATATTAAAGTAAGATGTTCCTGAACTCCTGTAACTTAGGCATTGCACTAACAGAAGAGGCTCCATATCTGTTATGCACTAAAAAAAGATGCTGTGCATCTATTATGTCATAAATACTACCACACTAATATGAGATGTTCCAGATCTGTTATGAATATTGCACTAATACAAAAGGCTCCAGATCTGCAAAGGCACGTAAGACAGCAAAAAATAAGTTGAAATTCAATCGACCCTGGAAAGTCAAAATGGAACAGAATATTTTCAAAATTCTAAAAAAAAAAAAAAAAAAAAAAAAAATAGAAACTGAAATCCAAACTAAATGATCCACGATAGAAAAGGATGATAATCGAGCGGGGTGGAGAGAAAATGTGGATTTAGAGTTAGGGTTAAGGTTAGAAGTGGATTTACATATTTGTTGTTGAAATAGAGATTTTGTAAATAAGTATAAAAAAAAAAAAAAAAAAAAAACTTGAGGATTGTAAAAAATGAAAACTTTGATTAATTGGTTTATTCGCTTCCCTTATCTGACCTTTAGTCCTCACATTCCATGAACAATGTTTCTGACAAAGGGTGAAGAATTACTGTTTTCTAGATTGGAATCTATCTGTATAACACTTATCATTAGCTAGTTTGTTGTTTTTTAATTTATGGGTTGTAATTTTTTTCTTTAGCTCTTTACATCAAATGGCTTCATGTCTTGCATGGAGCGATTTCCATTAAAAAAATAAATTAATTAAATGATTCAATTTAGGAGGCTAATGCAAAGTTATTTATTCAAAACTTATCTGAAAATATGCATTCTTGTCAGTTTTTGTAAATGATACATTCAAAACACTTATAGGAAACAATTTAAAAAAAAAATTTTTTTATTAAAACTCTTATCGACCCCAAACAAGGCACATCAATGTTTATTCACATTACATTTATATTTCTGTATGTTAGAACAGTCAGGAAATAACAAAAGCAGGGAAGGCAATTCCAAAATCTAGCAAGTTGAGAAGAATTTATTAGAATAGAAAGATTTTCAACATCCAAGGATCTCTAGAGTGAAGGGGTTGGATTTTGTTGTGTGTCAGATTAGTTAAGGGTATCTACGTTGAGGAGTACCAGTGCTACAAGTTTGTCAAAACACATTCCGTTAAAGTACTTGTAAAAAATGGCACAGGAATGCAACATTGTGATAAAGGAACAGAGGTTGAAGTTTGGAATCTATTAGGTGGGAGACCGTTTCTTGGACCCTGTCTAAAGAGATGCATCAACCCAGATGTGGCAACAATACTCCATGAATGGACGAACGGTGTATTTTTGTTAGCTATTGTAAACGTCCCATTTGAGGTGAAGGCAGTGGATTGTAAATAATTAATTTGAGAACCAGCTATTGTGAACATTTCATTTTAAATGGCTTTTGTAAATAAATAGTAAACGTAAGACTTGACAAAAAAATCGAAATATCTTAGCAAAATATGACAGTTTGGTGGATGCACCTCTGAATGTAAACTTTACAAAAACAATAACTGCCAAACAATAAATGTCATCAGGTTGCTGAGAATATATACTACAAAATGCATGATAATCATTTCATAAAAATAAATACAAATAAAAATCATATGCACCCCCTAAATCTTAACATTTACAAAAAAAAAAAAAAAAAAACTAAATGAAAAATAAACCTTATTATTTTCACAGCATGTGCTCATCTGAACTCCAATCTATGCCCCCCCCCAAACTTTCACAAGAAACACTTGTCCAGCTGAAAACCCTATCAATAATTTCCCCCACTCTGTGCCTAAACCTAATCATAGATTCCATGAACAAAATTTTTTCTTAGAACTGCACACCTGTGAACTATTCCTTTTGCTTACTTTCCAGCTGACTATAATATGGTCGTCTTCAAGTCCGACGTAAACAAGTTCTTGATGAGCCGTTCCCCTTAAGTAATCCAATTTACCAAATTTCCACTACTAACAATTATTAAGACATTGTTCCATTGACCACTGTACGCTTATTAACCCTTATCCTCGAGTGGTCTCCGGGCCTTGGTAAGTGGCGACTCCTTTGTAAAAAAAAAAAATAAATAAATAAGAATAAATAAAATAATATGCCTATTTTACTCCCCATATTTCATAGAATATATATTCCAAAGTTTATAATGATCGATTAATTAGTTTAGGAGATTACTTAAGCTAAAGAAGAACCCTACTCCTAAAGAGACATCCAATCCAGTGAAGTTATATATTTTACACACATACCTAACTTGGTATATATATTTCCCAAAAACTTCTGACCTTGCTGTTACTTCAGATCATTTGAAACCATACCAACAAGTTTTAGTCTCCCCTTCATCAAGACCAGAGGTTTGGGGGGGAAATATCAGATATTTTGCAATTCATATGCAAAACTAGGAAAACAAATGACTACGATTGAAAGATTTTATAGTTGTAAAAAAGTACCAAAAATAGGCTCTGGATGATCCCCTTAATGTTTGACCTTAAGGGCAAATGTCACGGTCCACTACACAATTCAGGTCATTACCTTTACAACGAGCCTTCATTTGTTAAATTCTGATCAATAGTCGCTGAAATTTCGAAGTTATAAAATTGTCAAAAAGGTGGTGTGTGTGGATATATCTATACTCGTAGCCAAATTGAATATTGAAATGCCCATATCTTTGGTTCTATGGGATGAAACTACATGAAAATTTGCAGGCTTTTTGAAGATTATTTTACTTACATTTGTATATATAGTGTTCTGGCCGACAGCTTCAGTTTTGCTGTTTCGGTTGTCTCCCCTGTGACCTTGCCAGGCCAGTAATATACATTTTTTTTTTTTTGCTAGTCAAACACAAAGACACACACGACGGTTCGAAATGCACAAAGACATGACAGTCCGAAATGCACAAAGACACACACACAACGATCCGAAACGCACAAAGACACACACACGACGGTCCGAAACGCACAAAGACACACACACGATGGTCCAAAACGCACAAAGACACACACACGACGGTCCGAAACATACAAAGACACACACACACACACACACACTACGGTCCGAAACACACAAAGACACACACACAACGGTCCGAAATATCGAAACAAGGACACAGACGACGGCCCGAAACATTGAAACAAAGACACATGATGATCCGAAACACACAAAGACACACACGGCTGTCTGAAATATAGAAACAAAGACACAGATGACGGTCCAAAACACACAAAGACACAGATGACGGTCCAAAACACACAAAGACACACACGACGGTCCGAAACATACAAAGACACACACGACGGTCCGAAACATACAAAGACACACACGACGGTCCGAAACATACAAAGATACACACGACGGTCTGAAACATACAAAGATACACACGACGGTCCGAAACATACAAAGACACACACGACGGTCCAAAGCATACAAAGACACACACGACGGTCCAAAACATACAAAGACACACACGACGGTCCAAAACATACAAAGACACACACGACGGTCCAAAACATACAAAGACACACATGACGGTCCAAAACATACAAAGACACATGACGGTCTGCAATATTATACAGAAAAGGAGAGCTGAAAAAAGAAAAAAAGGAAAAACTCAGTAATATCTCAATGTAAGAGACATAAGTCATATTTTAAGCTTGAAGGTTTATATCTTACATTTTTTATGGATTATTTAAAATTGTCACCATCGTAACAATTCTTCTAACCAGAATAATCCCATCCCCCAAGAAAAATGAAGCCATGGACATTTTGATATTGGAAAAAACATTCTGGAAACTTTAAACAAAAAAAACAAAAAAAAAAAAGAGGGGGGAGGGGTCTGAATGAAGTTTCAATGTGCCAGATGAAATACTATTTGGATCTAAACTCTAAAATCCAACAAGTTAACTTTACATAACAGATAGCTAATAATAAGCAATTAACTTGCTGCAAAAATTCCAGATGTTTTTAATCATCTAAGAGTGACTGATAATTTATGGAATTCTTGTCTGCAGATTAAGAACTTCACCAATTCCATAGATATATTTCAAAACAAAAAGAAAACCCAGAAGCTAATCACAAACACGCTAGAAAAGAAAAAAAAGAAAAGAAAAGAAGACTGCTATTATATGTAAGTGAATGAAAATGTGAAAAACGGTATTTTTCATGTAAGGTTACAATTTCACAGAAAATGAAAAATTCTAAAAATAAGTTTAGGATCAGTATATGGTGTCATGGAAGTTAAAAGTGAACTGTGACAATGAAGGAAAATATCTGTCCTCTTGACCTGTAAGCTGACAGGGATTAGGAATTGTTGAAGCTTTGTCTTCATTTGCCTCTGCTGAGAGTCGGTTAGGATTGAGGGAATAGAAACTTGTGTGGCGTAAAAAGAATAAGACATCAAAGAACATTAACAATTGAGCAAATATGTTATGGTGTTTTTTTTGTTTCGGTACTTCTGCAGAATAAGGACCATCTGATTGTTATAATTTTCCTGGCAGTCTATATAAAACGCCGAAAGATGCTGAGCAAAAGGTTTGTGACTTTTTTCTCACATAATAAACAGAAAAATGTTTATTATGAAGATAATTAAAAAAAAAAAAAGTATATATATTTTTGTTGTTATTAAGAAAATACAATTTTTGGACAATTTTTATGAAACTTAAAAAAAAAAAAATCTTTGAATCAAGAAAAAAAAATCATTGTAAGTTTCATGAATAAATATTTTTTTGAACAACTGATAGTAAGCAAATATTTGAAAAAAAATGTTTTTCATTTTATGATTTTTTTTTGTTCAAATCAATATTTGTTAATAATAAACAAAACAATGATAAATAATTGCTTTCTTAAATGGCATTGGCTACTGTAATTTCCTGACTCAGCATATTGACACCTGACATCACTTTATGTAAACTGCCCGGAAAATTCCGATGATAACAGTCCTTACTCTGCATAAGCATCATTTTTTTCTTTTAATTTGTTATATTATTGCATCTTCTAGAAAAGAAAAAGACATAGAAACATTGGTTGCTCCAACAGCACTATGACCACCTTTATGAGGCGCCATTATCCAAAAACTAACTACTCCATGCCAACAAGCGGTGAATAGTTATTTCTTTCAAAACGAGGATTGAAGAATTCTCCCTATTAGTTTTTTTGTTTGTTTTTTTTTTTTGCGTAAAACGTTAGATGAAAGTACAACTTCCGGCATTTCTAAATAATTAACGTTCTTTTCAGATTTTCAAATTTCATATTAAAATAATGAATCCATAGGGTTGAATACATTTCTTGCGATTTATTTTTTGGATGCTGACATAAAAAAACCCACATCAGAGTTAATACCTTTAGATTTCATTCAACACAGCTAAAATTATGCTTGGAATGTATATTAAAGTAAATCAACTTTGTTCCCGATTTTCATTAATCATCTAACTAACTATATTATGAGATCATTTGTTGACACACAATTACGACAGATCTTGCTAATTCTCTCCTCTGATTGGGAACACGTGGTGTAATAAGAAAAAAAAATACTGAAGACTCAACTCTGAACTATCATTTAGAACCAATTATAACTCAGCACTTTTATCCATGCACCATTATGTCCATACAATAATAACTAAGGAATAAAATAGTAATTAACAATTTTACCCGGTTATGGCGGTCAGAAAGAGAACAATCTACTCCTGTATAAATAAAGGGCTCTGTCAAAATTTGACAGATTCCCAATTCGGTATAAAGAATCTCAAGTTCTTCAAAATGCACTTTGAAGACAATCGGTTACAATGAGTGAAATGTTATGGAAATAACCATTTAATTTGGGGTGTCGTCTGATGTGCGTATAATGAATAACACACGTTGATAACCTGCATGTCATCATCGTTGTCTCCAATTAATTCACATGACTTATTTTAACTGAAGGAATTATTAGCTTAAGGACATAATACGATTACAAAAGACAATAGAAAAACAAAGATAAAGACAGATTTTTGCCGCCATTTATGCTAGGCTATACAATTATTTACACATCTCCCCCTCAGAGTTTTGGGATGAGCACAGAATTTTTATAACCTCTCATTTGAAAAACAGAGGTTAGAATTAACTTTTTTTTAAAATTAGTAAAATTCTTAGGTTCCACTTCATTGATGTCATGTATTAAGCCAACATCCATCAATCATCCTACCAGCTACTCCTATTCCCCCTATCTGAATGAAGGATTTCATTATAAAATATAACAATCAAGTCCGAATAATCCAAATAAGACTAATATGAAAGAAGTTCAATTGTCCAAATAAATTCGTTGAATTTTATGAATTGTTTAAATAATTAGCATAACTATTATTTGCTTAGGATAAAAAATGCAGTGCTTGTGCAGTACAATAGAATTTGGAACAAATACATTTCAAGTAAAAAAGTATGTACGTCATGTCAAAATTAGTATAAAATCCAAAAATTACGAAAAATGATGCTGTAGAAGATAATTACAAAGACAAATAGAATTTATCAAATTATCGAGTTTTATCGTATTTTTTTTTAGTGTGGAAGAGTTGTGCCACCAATTCTGTATTAAAATTGATTTCTGTCTCTTTCTTTTCTTGAAATCCGCCACTGTAAAAAATAAGTTTCAAACCGCTAGTGTCTGACTTTTTTTTTTTTTTGGTGAACAATAGATCTAGCATATCTACTGAATCAGTTTCTGTAATTTATATTAATTCCAACATTAAATTGCAAGGAAGTCATCACTTATCAAGGTCCAAAGGCCACTTGAGGATAAGGGTTAAGTAGTCACCAAGAAAACAGTGCAGTGATCGTTAGTGGTAGAAATTGGGTAAAATTTGATTATTCAAGGGTCTGTTCAACAGAAATTTATTTACATTAGACTTGAAGACAATTATATTTTAATCAGTTGGAAAGCAGGCCAGAGTTCCACAGACGGGCTGTTTTAGAAAAGAAGCTTTGTTTATGGAATTTGCGCTTAGATTTAGGCAGAGATAGAGAGTGAGGGAAGTTTTTGATAGTGGTTGTAGCTAGAGTGTTTTTTTTTTTTGTTTGTTTTTGTGAAATTTGAAATTCTACCATAATGCACAAGCACTGTAATTTTTTTTCCATTAATAAAAGTTTAATTAAAAAAAGAAAAACAAAAAAAGATAAAAGAAGTTGCTTAGGCCACATTTTCTCACATACCAGATAATGCATTTACAGTTTTATATCGACACGTTGTAGAATGCACTTTTGGTACGAGGCAAATGTCGCAATGCTCTTAGAGTTATACGAAACACTTTTCATTTTTGATGGAACGGACAAGCATTCTGAGAAAATTAACACCAAATAGTCCATATAAATAGGATAAGATTCTCCCCCACCCCCGCGGTAAGTAGTTTCATATATAAAATAGTGTCAATCAGATTTTAAAAGTCAGACCTAAATAGCATTTCAGCTGGAAAAAAAAAAATCAAATTTTAATTTTGACCAGCCAATTTTTATTTGTTGTTGCTGTACCATGTTATTAGCAATAAACTAAAAGTACTTCACTACAACTTATTTAAAATAATTAAATCAGCAAAAGAGAATAACTTAATCTTAAGTAGGAGTTGGCATTCCTTACTACCACTTATCTACTATTTCAAGTTAGTTTTGTAAACATTTGTTATCTAATGTAAGCATAATGGATTTCTGGTTAGTACAGGAATATATCTTCTTTCTCTATAATACAGTAAAGTCAAACGTTTGTCTAAAATATTATGTTCAGTTTATTGGAAAGAGCATAAAATTTCACATTGACCCTGAAAATATCATAAAATTTGAATTAATAGAAAAATTTTGATAAATTTTTAAAGTTTAAAAATTGAAAAATACTTAACTCGTAAAATTCAATTGATTTCATTACTGTTTTTTTTTTTTTTTTTAAATAAAAAATAATATTTCTATTACTTTTTATACAACTTTAATAGTTTATTTTGGAAGTATAATCCATAAAGAAAATAAATAACCCACTTTTTAAAGAGAAATTACGAGTTTTTTTTAAATATTTTATTCACAATTTCGTGTTAGGGGTGTCAAAAATTCCTCCAAAATTCTGATACACCTAGTGATATAGATGTAAAAAAAAAAAAAATACCAACTTATGGAGGTCTGTTGAGTATGTTAAGTTTTAGTGATACATATATACATCAACCCTTTATATTATAGACAATTGTTTTATAGCTTTAAGACGTTGAACAAATGAGTTTGCTCTAGTGTATGTATATGCGTACCAAGGGGCACATGTACTACAATGAATACCAACTGTAGAATTGGCTATGCTGATTTCAAATTCAGTTGGATCTCAAGTGATCATTTAAATATTAATGATCTTGGTAAAGGTAATTACCTTCACTTGGGTAAACTTTCACTGTATACAATGAATTGAGGCAAAATACTTTGGCATAGAACAAACGGCAAGTTAAATTTTCTATAAAAATAAACAAACTGAACTTATCTAGTGGACACAATTCTATCGTTAAATTTTTTTACCAGGGAGTAACCACTTATCAAAGGCTACCCAAGAATAAGGACTAATGAGTGTACGGTGGTCACTGAGATAACAGCATAGTAATTGTTAGTGATAGAAATTGGGTAGAATTTGATTATTTAGGGAGGCACCTCATACGAACATTGGATTTGAAGATTCCCATATTGTAGTCAGCCAGAAAGCAGCCCAGTGGAACAGAGTCCCACAGGCAGGCAATTCTAAGAAAAAAGCTTTATTATGGAAATTGTATTTAGATTTAAGCACAGGTAAAGAGTAGGGGAAATTGTTGATAGTAGTTGTAGCTAGACAAGTGTTTTGTGAAAGTTTGGCAGGGTAGGGGAACCATAGATTGAAGCTCGGGCAAGCATTTGCCATGAAAATAACGATAGAGCAAAGACAGGCCTGCAACGTCTTATGTGGAAAAGCGGTTGCAGGAAAGAGAAAATGACATCGCTTACTAGATTTATCCCGAAAGAGGAAAGATTTCTGGCAGCCATATTGTTTTGGGTTCACAAGTAAAATACTGATAACCGAAAAGAACTCAATTCTTTTTATGGAAGATCTCTTTAGTGCTATTTGGAACTCATTACTTCCTCGATACACAGAAGCATGCATCTATATATATATATATATATAGTGAAAATATGTGTGAGGACACTTCTCAATCTATATACTAAACAAATTTTTTATCTAGACTTTAAATTTGGTATATAGGGTATTCAGACGTAGAAAACTTTAATCGGTTTTTATCTGGAAAAAGTACTGCTAAGAGGTCAAAATTGATAAATTGGTATGCAGGGGGGGGGGTCATTGGTTTTATCTGTCAACTATTTCATAAATGCTCATGTGTGAAAAATTCACAGGACAGATTACTTATGCTAAGAATAAGTGGTTTTGAAAACAATTTAATGGTTATCATACTTGATACACTCTTTAGGTTTTGATCTCAGCTACATATTTTTTTTTTTTTACTTAGAAGAAATGAACTGCTTAGAAAAAACATAATATTCATATGCACATATCTCAGTTTATTTCCATTTAAAAAAATGTTTTTTTAAATTTTTTTTTTACTTCATTTTTTTTTTTTTTTTTTTTTTTTTTTACAGTATTTTTGTTTCTAATAAGAATTCTACATTAGTTAAAATATAATATATATATTTTTTTTTACAGTATTTTTGTTTCTAATAAGAATTCTACATTAGTTAAAATATAATATTTATACTTATTTTACGACCTAGCAAGGCTGGGCGGCCTGCTAGTATGATTATATATATATATATATATATATATATATATATATATAGAGAGAGAGAGAGAGAGAGATATAGATAGAGTTACAATAGCAATCATCCTAGTTTGGTTGTCGGCTTCCATCCTAGCCTGCGCCATATCCTGAAATGTGGCAATCTAGACATGATGGTCTTGAGAAAGATAACATAAGATGTTTAACTGATTGTGATTTCACCTGTAAGGATTGAGAACCTAAGAACTTAATAGTGATAATTCATCACTATTTGTAAGTGGATAGAGCACTCTTGGCAGCTGATTATATACTTATATTTTAAAAACTAATGTATGTATACACACACACACAGTAAGAATTTTCTATTTTTTGTAGTTTGTGCTAATGGCATAGTGGAAAATATAATTTTACAGTAAAAATGACACCTTTCTTTATAGTATGATATATTCTATATTAAAAATACTCACACTGGATCATACGTATACACACATGGAAAAATTAAGGTTTTCAAAGTCACACCTCAATAACAATCTGCTTGAAATATTTTTTGTTTCTTTTCTTTTATTACCTTATTAGGAATACATTTTATCGTGTTTCTAAAAATACTTAGTCCTGTTAATAAAACTAACAAAATGAAGACTTTTTTTCTTATTCCCTGAAACAGATTAAAGGGAAGTTATCATGTGCAATTATGCTGTCCGCCATGTTTTTCAAAGATAAATATATAAATTATATTATGTTAACATGAAACCACACGTGGGGAAAGGAAAGGAAAAATTCCAATCCATCACTTTCGGTGAAATGAAATATATTTACTCATGGTTCCCAAAATAACACATTGCCTCTTGTTTTAACATTCTCTTAGTTTATCTCGTCTGCCGCGGAGCTTACAAAACCCTGCTGTCTCAACATGGCTCGAGTTTCTTGCTGCCATGGGCCACATGTTCAACTTATGCTGGCACCCGCTTTTTCTAGTCCTCTGCCGTCTACATGTGTCCACGTGTATTCTTTTTATTCTCCTGTTTTCTTTTCTTCCACTGTTGTGATGTCACAGAGCACTGGCTTGGTCATTTGCATGTGTCGTGCAGCTGCTGCTGATAAAAATGCATCAGTGGCTTCATTACAATGTGACTTCAAAGTTTTCTTTGTGTTTCTCCCCTCCACAATATCATGCGTGTACCAAAACTGAATGTGAAATTAATTGCCATTTGAAGACAACTTTTTTTTTTTGGTCAATGTAGAACAGAGCCGCGACGCTGGTAGCAGCAGCAGCCACATAATACATATGCAAATGACCAAGCCAGTGTGAGATGTAACGTCACAGTGAAGGGAAAGAAAAAGCAGAGATAAAGACACATGGGGCCGGAGAAGCGAGGGAGACACACGTGTTCAAGACATAACCAGAAAATAACAGCGAATGAGACGTGAGTGACAAGAGTGTCTTATGTTAATGCGAGAAATGAACTGTTTAAAAAGAAATGCAATTTGTTGTTGGAAATACCAAGAATAAATGCTTTTTGCTAAAACTGGAAAAGTGTGTCATAGTAATTCATTTCCTGTTTATTTCATCGATAACATGTTGAATCAATTAAAAGGTTATGTAACCTATGTATTCTGAACTGTATATATATAAAAAAAGTATACAACATTACAAATGTAGATGCCACCTACATTATGTTGTATACGTGAATGCTGCCAACAATGACAATATTGGAGGTGGCAAATTTTGTAGTTAAAGGAGATCAATTGGCTCGTTTGTTTTGCTTTACAGCATATCAACCATTTTCAGGTTATATACTGAATCCAATAATTTTGAAAAAAAGCTATTATGCTTCAAGTTCTTTATATCCAAAATTATTTATCCACAGAGTTTGGTTTGATGTTTTGTTTTATGGCATATCAACCCTGTTCGAGTTTATTAGTACTGAATCTATTCATTTTGAAAAATAATTTTTATGCTTCAAGTTCTTTATATCTTTCAAACATTCATCCAGTGTTTAATTTATAGATGAAAATTCTTATTTTGAGCTTTACTAAAGCAAAGGAAAATAAAAACAATGACATCAACGTTTGGTGAATTTTTGGTTAGCAAGCCAGTATTTTCAGACTGACTGATCTGTTAGCACCAAATTTAAGATCAAACATTTTGAGCGTTTGTGTATATTTTTAGAATATTGTTTTGTTATTCTTTACAGATTTGTATTATTTTGATATTAAAATTATGGGATTTTCATTTTTTTTTTTTTTTTTTCAGTTTTTTTCTAGATTCTAAAAAGTAATGAAAAAATTGAAAGTGAATTAAATTATTGAAACAAAGAAAAAAATGAAACAAAAAAAAAACAAAAAACAAAAAAAAACCCCAAAAAAACACCCAAAACTATAAAACCTTAAAATATTAAGTGCTTAATTTGGTCATCTTGTAGAGGGAAAGTGTTACTTTAGTTTTCCAAAACATGATTGAGTTTTGCAAAAGGAAAGAAAAATGAAATAACGTCAATGTTTGGTGCATTTTTGGTTATGAAGCCAGTATTTTCAGACAGCCTGATCTGTCAGCACCAGATTCAAGATCAAACGTTTTGGGCGTTTGTGTATATTTTTAATATATCATTGTTTTGTTATTCGTAAGTGAATTAAAATGATTGAAACGAAGAAAAATGAAATAAAAATAAAACAAAATACAAAAAAAAAAAGACGCAAAACAAAAACTCTAAAAACAAACAATAGATAAAAATGTTATTTCAAATCTAAGCATGATGAAACAAGTTCAAGAGAACAGATTAGACATTTTATGATTTAAAATTACAGGTGACAGACTGTGGAAAATATCAAACTCAGACAGTAGATCAAACTGAACATTGATATAGAAATGCGTGGACAACTCTAGAAAAAAAAAAAAAAAAATGACAAGGTTAATGGAGATGCTTGAACATATCTTCAAACAAGAAAAAAATGAAATTTTTCTACAAAAATGTTTTCAAAAATTTCTTTAATTTTCAATGTACTTGGAAGTAATAAAAACCTAGAACAAAAAAATGTTAGTAAGAAAATATTTAATTTTTTTAATTTTACAAATTTTCAACAAATACTTCAATGTAAAAAAAAAGTTGGTAATAAAATATTTAATTCTTTTCTAAAATAATTTTATGGAATTTTGTCATCTTTGAATTTTCTATGGAATTTGATATCAAAATTACACCACAACTAATGATGATAATGCTAATTTGATATCCTTTCACAAAAAAGGTCACAATCAACATAATTTATGCATGTATGAATGTTCATTCCATTAAACCTGGAAACAAATCTAAGAAAAAAAAAAAAAAAAAAAACTGTTCATTATGTTTTTATTTGAAAGTAACACTAATAAACATTTACTGATATTTATATCTTGGAACACTCCAAATTATTGTTTTATGTATAGCCAAAAGATTAATTTGGGAGTTTCAAAAAAATTTTCCTAAAACGTAAAAGAAAAAATATGCAAAAGGTCATAATATTTGGATTCTATGTAACCTCCGACCTTCTTTAAGTGTATTTTATCGAACTCAGGAATTTGGACCAAATTGAAGAAGGTCGGCTATTACATTGACCAAAATCTTTTGAAAATGACACTAAATAAGAACAATAGTCTGAAGAATCCAAATACGAATAATCAATCCTCATCTCCAAAATGCAAAAGGATCACATACCAATTTCACTAAAATAGACAGAACATTGTTTTAATTCTTTTGTCTTGGAATGCATTGACTTACTAGATCAGCAAAAGGGGGGGGGGAACTTTTTGGTTACCGATTATCCAGGCAGGTCATCTTAACTTTGGAGAAATTTCTGAGATACAATGCTAAAGCAGACTATTGTAGACTTGGGGAAATATACTCTAACCAACAGCAGCCGATACAGACGATATGACAAATTATGGAAAGCTAAACTAAGAGTTTATGGATTTCCGACAGAAATTGTAGAAAATCAAGTGAAGAATTCTAAAAGAGAAGAACGAACTGAATGAAATTGGGAGATTCCTGCCTTGGCAAATTAACAAAAATGAAAAGTTATAAATAAAGTGAGAAAAAGGAAGTAGAGTTACGTGTAAATAACTAATTTTTTTTTTTTTTTAATTCTTGGTGTGTGTATGTATGTATGTGTGTGCGTGATATCTGGTTGAAATGCTGGAATGTGTTTTTTTTTTATTATTACATTTTCACCCCAAACAAGGCACATTGCCACTTTGATGTAGGGGGCTACTATTAGGGACACAGGCTACAGGGGTACTAGGTGGGGAGTTGGGCAGCAATATTTTGGTTCACGTTACACTTGAACTTCTGCATGTCAGTACAGTTGGGAAGCAGGAACCTGGCAGAGAGTTCCAAAATCTAGCGGTTCTGGGGAAGAAACTACTGAAGTAGAAGGCTCTCTTACATCTAGGGATCTCTACTGTGAAGGGGTGGGATTGTACTGCTTGTCGGGGGTATTTACGTAGAGGGGGTACAAGTGCTTGCAGCTCATCGGAACATACACGTTAAAGTACTTGTAGAACAGGCAGAGGGATGCTACATTGTGTCGATGGGACAGAGGCTGAAGCTTGGATGATAGTTCAGGACATATTAGGTTGGCGACTCTTTTGAACTAGGAGTGAGAGACTAGTAGTAGATGCACCGGCCCAAATATGACAACAATACTCCATACATGGGCGAATGGTGGTCTTATAGAGGTACAGAATATTTTCAGGGGTCAGTAGCTTTCTAGCACGGTAGAGAGAACCTACCTTTTTCGCAGCAGTCCTGGCAATGCTCTCAATGTAATTATTCCAACTCATGTTTCCTGTGAACGTTAGGCCGAGGAGTTTAAAAGATGTGCTTTCAGATAAAGAGTCTTTGGCCATTGCTATTGGTGGTAGAGAAGGTTTCTTGTAGTTATTGAAGGAAACAAGTTTAGTCTTGGCAGCATTGAATGTGACCATCCATTTTTGTCCCCATTCCACTACAGATCGGAGGTCATTCTCTAGTGTTTCTGCCATTTTTTTTAGATATGTGTTCATTTGTTTTCCTGTCGTGTCTGTTATAGAGCCTGGTGTCATCAGCATATATACCCATCTCACAGACAATTTTGTCAGGGAGGTCATTTATGAATATTAGGAATAATAGAGGTCCAAGGATAGAACCCTGAGGCACTCCCGTATTTATATCATGTTTAGATGTACGGCCATCAAGTACAACCTGGATTTTTCTCTTATCTAAGAAGGATTTAATTATGTTAAGTATTCTTCCAGTAATACCGTATGATCTGATTTTCCTGAGAGACCTTCATTCCATACCCTGTCAAAAGCTTTAGATATATCTAGAGCTACCCTCCCCTGCTTTGTCAAGTGAATGGTATATATGATCAGAGATTACAGTTAGAATGTCTGCTGTGGAATGGGCTTGCCTAAATCCATATTGTTGGTCAGTAAGAAGTTTAGCATCTATAAGGTGATGGACTAGAGCTTGGTAAATTATGGACTTAAATATTTTGGCAAAAAGTGGGAGGAGGCTAATGGGGCGGTAATTTACTTGGTCAGTTCTTTCACCAGAATTCTTGAAAACTGGTATCACAGAAGCAGTTTTCCAGCAGGCAGGAAAGCAAGATTCATTAAGGCATTTGTTGTAAAGTTTGGAGAGGATTGGAGCTACTTTGACGGAGCACATTTTTAATAGCACAGCCGGGATGAGATCAGGTCCAGTTACATAACTTTTATAAATTTACTAACAAATCTGCATATACACACATCTCTCTCTCTCATATATACATATATATATATACACACACACATATATATACAAACACAAGCATATCGACATGTATAGATAGATATCTAAGACACATACAGACATCCCTCACACTATAATGTGTGTGTGTGTGTGTATATATATATATATATATATATATATATACTAGACTACCCATAACCTGTTGAGTCAGTATGTTATATTAGCTATGGAATTAATGTATGAGCGTGACATTTGTGATGTAAAGAAAATAGTTTTTTTTTGTGACACAACAGAAACATTTCTATGAAAGTATATTGAAATGAAAAAAGAATATAGATAGCTTTCTATGAGTCGTTCTGTTCATTATAATTGTTTATTTAAAAAAAAAACAAAAAAACTTACAGCTATTGAATTATAATTGGTTTGCCATTGAAATTCAAATTTTGATACATCTTAATTTAAACGCGAAAAAAAAAAAAGAAGAAAATTGGTATGCTGAAAATATACACAGTAAAACAATACGTTTTATTATCGCATTGATCATTTATATGTAACACAAATTAAAAAAAACATTTATGTTGGTAGTGTAGAAGAAAATATATGAATGTTTTTTTAAAAATGGAGAATAAATTAAAAAGAAGAAAAAAAGGAAGGCGGTGGGTAAATCGCCGTTGTAAAATACTCTTATGGTTGTCAACTGCTTAAAGTAAATTTATTTGTAAAAAAATTGCATTAAAATAACTTGAACATAATACGGAAATAAACGATGAAAAAAAATGCAAAAAGTATTAACAATTATTTGCATAATTTGAACACGAAAAAAAAACCCAAAAGAAATTGGGATGCTGAAAACATACACAGTAAAACAATACGTTTTATTCTTGCGTTGATTATTTGTTTATGTACGCATGCACAATTGGAAGTCGTAAACCAGATGTTGGGTTACAACACCCTTTACAAGGTCATTTGAGTTATATATATATATATGAAACATACACACACTAAAATATAACCACCATCCGGCAGTTATTGATCCAAGTATTCTTTTTCAATGTGTAACTTACATTACACATTGTAATATAAAATTTTTTATTTGAATTACCTCCCTTGAAAATAAGCATAGTTTTTTTTTAAAGATTTTGGTATTTTCTTTTATTTAAATCCCTTTAATTATTCTTAACATCAAGAAAACTATTGCATATTTCTATTCATATGAAAGTGAACGATACCATTACAAATGAATGAGATGAAAATTTATTATAAACTTAAAAAAAAAAATGCAATTTAGGCTTCTGTAACTAATTACTTTTTCTACAGTTAATATTGGAATAAAACTACTAGAAATAATACCTACATTAAAAATATTATCTAATATTGGTCCATGTACAAATTCTAGAAAAGTATTCAAAAAGCGAAGAAAAATGACTGCGAAAAAGTAATTCTTGCTTTCATTTAAAAATTTCCTTTCCGTACTAACAATCTTGAATTATTTTGTAGACTTGTTCTATAATGCCGTATTTTTGATAATGACTGAATATGCTTACACCAAAATACTGTTTCCTTTCTTTTGTGCACCTAAAACTAAACTTTCATGAACAAATCTGTCCAATAAAAAAATACTATAAGGCTGTTTCCCAGCTAACTACAACATGGTCATTTTCAAGTTTGATGTTTGCAGATACTTGTTGAGCAGTCTTCTGAAATAATAAAGTTCTGCCATGATTCCAATTATTAAGCAAATGTAAAGTCACACATTTTAGAAAACATTTTTTTAATGATTTTAAATAAGAAAATGTGAAAACCTGAAAATGTTGAGAAATGATAAAATCATTTTTTTTTTTAATTTGATTTTTTTTTTTTTTTTGGTGTTATTAAATTCCAAATTTTTGCCAATAACATGGCTTTATCAAGGAGATATCAGTCTGAGTTTTTTTTTTTTATCTTCTTCATAATGATGTAATAAGAGGTTGTAGCCCCCCCCCCCCCCCGAAGAGAAAATATCTCTGGTTTTGGTAACTGTTTAAATCCGTGTGTTGTCGCTTATTAAGGTTTTATAGCATCAACCATGTGACAAGCCAATAAACTGTTATCCTTGAGTGGTCTTTGGGTCTTAATAAACAGTGACTCATTAGTACACGAGTCTTAATATGACCCCCCCCCCCTAACTCTCAAAACTATCAGCAACATGTTATACTTGCAGGTTTCGTGGAAATTCCACATAATACATACATTTAATCAAAAAAGTTTTTATAAAGCTGATATTTGGATAGCGAAAAAAAAAAAGTTTTGACAGAAAGGCCATTAACATGCAAATATGAATTTATTAACATTTCTACAAAAACATTGTCCATTTTAAACATAACACTCAAATCAGATAACTTAATAAGTACTAATATTCGGAAAGTATTATAAAGAAAATACTAATGTTCAATAAAAATCATGAAATCACTTTGGCAGAGAATCTTTAATTTACTTCTTTAATTCAGCACTACTTGGCAGACAATGCCCCCCCTTTTCTTTCAAATGTTCCTTTTTTACATAATGTTTTGCAGACTTTTCTTTGAAGAACCATTGCACACCGAAACTACTACAAGTTCCATTCTCACACATTTACAATTATCATATTATGATATTAAAAAATGAGGCTACATTAAAGGGAGGTCACTCATTGTTCAGGATTGCCAGATTGGCCTTTTTAAATCTCAATTTTGCTAATTTAGCCATTTTTGAAACAATATAACTTTTAAAAATTGTATTTCGCAAAGCATAATGTATGGACCAAGCAAAGGTTAAAAAAAAAAAAAAGAAAAAAAAAAAAAGTATGAGGATCGAACCCGAACCGTTGGGGCAAAGTTGTAAATTAAAGTGTGAAAAAAAAAAAAAAAATGTGCGACGTTAACCATTGCCCCACCGCGAGATGCTAAAGGAAACACGTTTGAGTTTATTTAATTACTTGGATTTGGCAGGTGCCCGTTTTAATGAGTTAATGAGGTCAAGTTTGACTGCGGGATAGTATTTTCCCAAGATGTTATAGGAAAAAGACTAACCCACATGCGGCGAGTGACAAATGTTGAATATTTATCTTCCCGAAATCGAGCAAATTAAATAGACTGGCGAGCTTCGTTATTAACTGTGAGATATTACGATTTATATGTGATATAAAAAGTTTTAAAAAGTTGTGAAGCGAGCGACCGCTTCTCTGAAAAAAGCCTTTTGTAGACATACAGAAAAAGCGAACACACACACATACATTTTTGCTTTTATATTTATAGACTAGCGGGGGGTACCCGGTGTTGCCCGAGTGTTTTTAGGTGAGTGTGTGTGGTTGTTAATGAAAACCTAATAATAAGTGAAGTAAAAAAAAACCCCGAAAAACAAACGTTAAAACTTATCTGAAAAATAATGATGTTAAATGTAAAAATCTGAAAAACAAAACCGAAAAAGAAAACAGAAAAACGAACGTTAAAACCAAAAAAAAAAAAAAAAAACATGTGAAAAATGGCTTAAATAAGCCTGTTTCAATATTAAGATTTAAAAAATCGGTGGGTACCCGGGTGTTTTTGGATGTGTGTGGTCAGTAGGGGGGGGGGGTGTTAATGAAAACCTAAGAATAAGCGAAGTAAAAAAACAAAAAAAAAAAAAACAAAAAAAAAAAACGAACGTTATGTTAAAAATGGCTTAAATTAACCCTGCTTCAATATTTAAATTTAAAAAAAATCGAAAAAAAAAAATACATCTCATCCACGATTCGAACCCAAAACGTTTAGATAATGAACCAACGCTCTAACCAACTGAGCTAACGCGACGTGCATGAAATTTAGTCAGTTCTTCAACTAGTTAAACTAAATCAGGTCATGACATCTGACGAATGCATAGAACCGATCTCGATTGATTAGCAATTGTCTGATATAAGAGGAGTTTGTCCCCACATTGATCAAAGCTGATTGCTTCTGGACGTTTCCCAGTGCAATTCCGAGAACACGACCCGGTTTGAATTTAGTTTAACTTTATTTATACTAAAAAGCAGGACAAACAGGGGACAGAGCGAAATAGCATGACTCTCAAAATCAACGTAAATAAATGTAGAGGCGACCCGCGTTCCCAAATCGTATATATTATTATCTAGGGGCTATATAAACAGTTGTAAGCGATCGTAATGAACCCGGGAGTATGTGCGAAAGAAGTGTTTGTGAGACATACACGAAATGGTCACACACATTTTGCCTTTTATATATATATAGATAGATAGAAGATGTAACTAATCCCTCCTCCTGGCAATATGCTTCGGCCAGACAACGCCGGGTATATACAGCTAGTATAATATAAAAGAACTTAAAAAATAGCATATAAAAATGTATAATAATTTTTAATTATCTTCTATTATATAAATCTCAAACGTGTGTTTATGTGTATGTTTGTATGTCTTGCTAAAACTTTCGATACACATAACCAACACTGACAAAAATTGATATTGTTTAAAAGCTCAGCCTCTTGGATGAATAATATCCAAACACTGTCAACTGGGCCGTTTTTTTACAAAGAGGGGTAAGTTTTTTCATTGACATTTTTGCAAGTCATTGAAGCCTTACGGGAACGACCTCACAACCACAGTGGGCACATCGATAAGACCATTTGCCTTTTTCACCTCCGCGTTACGCGGGTTCGAGCCTGCCTACTATTTTTTTTTTTTTACTCGCATGGGTACTCGCTATTTTGAGTTGTTTTAATTAATTTTTTTCTTTTAGGGGTTTGGTTGCTCAACCAACCACCTTACACACACCTTGACACACTCGGGCAACGCTGGGCATCCAAGCTAGTAATCAATAATAGTAATGATGTATGTACCTTAAATAGATGAAAGTGTAGCTGTGCCATAAAAAAAAGAAAAAAAAATTCCATTGTCTCACAACCTATGAATTTTGTATAGAAAGTCACTTAGATGTCTTGTTTACAAAACTAATAGAGTCCGCTCTTGCTAGTGTTCATTTGAATATATACGGAATTACCTCCCTTAGTTCTAAAAGCAAATACATAGCCATTTATTCATCTCTTATATTGTATACACATCATATGTGCATACATACGTAAATGTTGATTTATTCTGCTGAATTTTTTTATCCTTATGTATCCGTAGATTGTACGACTTATTTGAAACTTAACAATGCTGAGAACATAAAAAATTCAGAGATTTGTACAAGAATCGTAAATTGCACCCAGAAAGAGCGACTATGTATCTTATTTTTTTTAACATTATTAAACAAAGTCCTTTGGATATGTTTGCTACATGTATATATATTGCTCTATTTATAGTAAGTGACGCGGCATATAGTGTGATAAATCCTTTAGAGAATGAAACAAGCATTAAACTTATTTATAGAACACTGTTCAAGTCAATCGTGTGTAATATAACAAATGTAACTATGTGTAATGTATACATATAAAAATTTGTATTCCTGTTTGTTCACAATTTGATTAATATATACAAAAGGTCCATTACTTTTCTAATTTCCATACTGAACATTTACTTGCATAAACTTTATTTCATTTATTTTTATATAATATATATATATATATATATATATAAAAATAATTATAAATTTATTATTATTATAAAGTAAGATCTTTAACTTACTTGCAATTTCATCAAATACTTTTGTATGCAAAATCCGATCCCGCATTTTGCTAATTCCCACCCCCTGATGAGAAGGAAAGTATTTCTTCGAAACTCCGCGGATTAATGACTATCCACTTATTAAGTGTTTCCTTTTCAGATTAAATATGTTTTTAACTCTTTTTCAAAGTGTTTTTTTAACATGTTTTATTAACTATTTGCTCTTATATGTATATATATATATATATATATATATAGTATGATTCTTGCAAAATGTAAGCTTAAGTAACCTCATTTGCATATTACATTAAGAATAATCGATTTTAATAGCTGTATGTTAGTTACCGTTTATAGCAAGAGAATTGTTTTAAGTGTTCTATTTAAGATTGTTATTTAAAGTCGATTTATATTGATAATATATTTAAATTGTTACCAACATTGATTTTTTTTTAGAAACCGGTTTCAAGTTATTTCCCCTAGGTGCCACCTGCAAGATTTAATACAATATTTCCCTTTGAAACTCTTTAAACTATAGAAAACTAGCATGGGTGCCCGGCGTTGCCCAGGTGTTTAGAGGTGTATGCTGAGCAAAAAAAAAAAAAAAAAAGGGGGTAATTTTTTAAACTTTGACCCCTATTATGACCCCTGAAAATTTATTGTTTTGGCCTCAAATCAAGTTATTACGTTAGATCCATGTCCACGGAACCTATATATAAAATTTCAAGGGTGTAGACCCAAAATTGTCGGAGGAGTTTGGTAGAGTTCTTAAGGTCAAATCGTTGAAATTTGACCCCTTAACAGCCAAATTTCTGGCTGATACCCGTCACATCGATTTTCCCAAATCTCAGTACCCGGTATTTCAAATTTCGAGTCTATAGACTAAAAATTGACAGAGTTATTGCGTAGGGAAATGTACACAGACAGACAGACAGACACGTTCACTTTTATAGATATATAGATTACATTTAATACATTAGAAAGTGCCTTTACGAAAAAAAAAAAAATAAATAAACAAGCCAGTGAAAGGAATTCCATTTTTCTTTTTTAACTGTTCACAAGTCACATGCGGTTAAAAAGCTTACTTCGCAACGTCACAAGCACTTGTGACTGTGTAGGCAAAATAATGTGTAAGTCTGCCATCTTCCCCTCTTTCACGTTTGAGCCCGGACACCGCTGCTCATTTTTTTCCCCTTTTGGTCACACGGGCACTTCCTGCTATTTTAATTGAAAGAAAAGTTGTTTTGATTCATTT